>NC_040908.2:166334802-166636997 GCF_004126475.2 Phyllostomus discolor
CTACTGCCAGAAGGAGTCCTGGTGCAAACTCGCCTTCTACCTGCTCTCCTTCTTCTATTACCTGTACAGGTGAGGCCCAAGGCCTGGCCCACAGCGGTGCAGCCGGGGAAGGGGTGCTCCGGGCCCCATGCCTTCAGCCCCAGGAGTGGTTGAGCCCCGAGTCCCTGCCTTTTGCCCTTGAGGACCGAGAGCAGCCCGGGGTGTGACGGGGTGGGCAGCCCGTGGCTGGGCCCGTTCGGGCCTCAGCTCACTGCGCCGCCCGTCTCCCCACAGTATGGTTTATACGCTGGTGAGTTTCTAAGGGGGAAGCCGGCCAGGGAGCGAGCCCAGAACGGACCGGACGCCTGTGCACCCCCAGCCCTGCCCCTCGGCCGCAGAGGCCTCAGCCCTGGGGAGGGAGGGGGCACTGGTGCCCCCAGCCTCCTCTCCACCCCCCAAACTGCTGCTGCGGGGATCTCCCCGCCTTCAGAGCCCCCTCCCCTCGGACTAGGGCTGGGCAGAGCTCTACGCAGGGGCTGGAGCTCCTCTGCCAGCCCGTCGGCATGGCAGTCTGTCCCGGCAGGGGCGGGACTTCTGGCCTCGTCCATTTCGGGGGCACTTTGGGCCCTGCCGAGGGGCAGGGCTTGACCCTGGAAGTTCTGGGCCAGCCCCCTCAACCCCCACCCTGAGGCTCCCCCTGCAGGTGGGGGGGTACCCGCACCCAGAATGAGCAGGCTCAGCAGGGGGGCAGCCCCACTCCTAGTCTGCCCTCTCCCCTCCCCTAGGCTCCCTCTCCAGACTCCTTCCCGCTCCCACTCGCCCCGACCCCAGCCCACCCTGTCTCTCGGACCTATTTTCTATGTTGCCTGGAGGAGTCCGCACCCCCTCCCCGGCCATTTGTGACAAAATATGAATAAACCACTGCAAACATGTGGGTCCCGGTTCCGCTCCCGAAAGCCTTGAAGGGACTGTGGGAGGGACAGCCCTGAGCTAAACGCCCAGCACAGCGAGGCTCGCCCCACCAGCCCACGGACCCCTCTGGGGACCTCTCGGATGGACCAGGGGCCGCCCAGGTCTCGGCAGCTGCCTGCTGCCATGGTCACTTTCCCGGACAGTTGCTCCTCACGAAACCCTTCCATGTGCCTTGGAGACAGTATTGAGGTCACCAACCCAGGAAGCCTTCCCAGGGCCCCCCTTCTTCTAAACAGCCCCAAGCCTGTTCCCCGGACACTGCAGAGGCACCAGCAACTGCCCCCCAGGTCCCAGAAACAAGGGTCAAACAAATCAAAGAAATCAAATCTTCAATGTATGGAAAAGTCGGCGCCAGTGGGGGCCAGGGGTCACCGGACCAGGTGGAAGGTCAGCCAGTATATGATGAGGGGCTGGAAGGCTGCCGCCCCCAGGGTCAGGTAGAGCTGGAGGTGCTGCCGAGGGGCCGGGCCCCCCATGCTGTCGGGCCCCAGGGTCGCCGTTCGCAAAGAGCGCACCTGCAAGAAAGGAGGGCTGAGGGTGAGCTGGGGGCGGGGGACAGGGGGAGGCTCACGCCAGCCCTGGCCCGGGGAGGAGCAGCGGGGCAGCCCAGACTCACGATGAAGTACATGAGTGCGGACGACGTCCAGGCCAGCGCCACGTAGTAGCCGTCACTGCCGAAGAGCAGCCCCGTGAGCACGCTGAGGATCATCCTGCAGGGGGCGGGCACGAGACGGCTGGAGACCACCCCAGGGCTCCAGGCCTGAGAGTGGGCCCCCGCCCAGCCAGAGCCCAGCGCCCAGCGTAGATCCCCACCCACCACCACCCAGGACCTTTACCCCCAGTCCGCCCCCACAGCAACCTCGACTCCCAGTGAACCTGGAAGGCCCAGGCCCGGGGTCTGAGACCCCTTCGCTACCCCAGTCCGGGGCCCTTTCCCCCAGCATTCCCACCGTGACCCCACATTCCCGACTCCCTGACACCACACAGTTCCAAGGAGACTGCCCGAAACAGCTGGCTCCTCTGTAACAGAGGAGCTAGAGGCCGCGAGAGGGGCAGGGGCGCGTCCAGGGTCACCGTTCCAGGCTGTAGCTGCACAGCCAGGAACCCAGGGCCGCAGACTCCTCCCCCAGGCCTGCCTCCCCGCTGGCTCCCCTCCACTCACCCGACGTATTTGTAGCCGCTGTAGGCCAGCAGGTGGAAGGTGCTCAGGTCGCTGCGCACAGTGGCCAGGTAGACGCCCAGGAGCAGAGCGAGCACCTCCAGCACAACCCACACCAGCGCTGTGCTTGCGCACAGGCCCAGCACCTCCGGGGAGAACCTGTGGCCACGAGGGAGAGGCGGGGGACTGAGAACCAGCTACCCTGTGCTGGGGGGTGAGACTGGGGGCTGGGAGTGGGCTTGGGACCCGGCGCAGATCCCCTAGGGCACTGAGAAGGGAGGGGAGGGGGTAGGGAGGGGCTTGGCACTGACCTTTTCTGAATGCCCAGCGCCATCCCGGCCAGCAACACGTAGGTGATGAAGGCCATTGCTGCCGAGAGCCAGAGAGATGCCATCAGCCTGGTCTCCCCAACCAGAATCCCCCCAACCCCAGACAGCACTTTGAGGCCACTGGCCCCCCTGTCTCCCCCTCCCACTTCCCTCCCTGCATATCCCAACCTGGTCAGCTTTCACACTCAGCCCCCAGGACCCTGCCCGGGATGCCTTTCCCCGCTCAGCCCACTCGCCCTGTGTGAACGCCACCTGACCCTTCTCCCTGGACCACCAGGCCGCTGGCCTTGCTGTCCCTGTGCTGGGAAATTCACCAAAACTTCCTGCTGCATCTCAGAACCTGCATCACCAGTCAAGGTCATTGTTCATCCTTGGCCCATCACAGGCAGGGGCCAAACTGACCTCAGAAAAGACTAGAGGGCCCTAGAGTCCAGACCACAGGGATGACCTCACTGTAACCAGAAGTTCTCAGTCTAGGCCTTGGTGCCAGCTACGGCTCTGACAGCCCTGCCAGTGCAGAGAGCTCCACGTTCAACCATTTTCCCAAGAGCTCCGAACCCGTGGGACCTGGCCTCTGCCCCGCTGAAACACCAGAGCTGATGTGCCCACCAGGGGGCAGTGTCTGGAGAAAGGAAACCAGCTCCAGCGGGCTATAAGCCGAGTGGCTTCAAAGATTCGCCAAGTCTCTGGGCCGCGGCTTCACCACATAAAATGAGAATGGAGTTTCCACCGTATGCAGTGGTACTGAGAGGGGAGTGGAATGAAGGAGGGAAGAAACTGTGTCCCTCTTGGGGCCACTGGGCTGGCTCGCTGCCCTCCCAGCAGCTTCCCTGAGGGCTGGCCTGGGCCTGGCCTTGTAGAGGCCACAGAACAGAGAGGTGTCAGACGTAGAGTCTGTCAGCCACGGCAAAGTGCGGGCGGCCCAGCCTGTGCCATGTGGACAGGCAGCTTGGGGACTCAGAAGGGAGGGGTGTCTGAGCAGGCCTTGGGGGACAAGTAATGATGGTGACAGCTACTATTCACTGCGTGCTTCCTACGGGCCGGGTGCTGTGCCGAGGGCACGTCACCTCACCAGGTCTCCACAACAATCCTTTGCAGCAGGGATTGCTGTTACTCCCATTTTACGGAAGCGTGACAGCAGCCAGCTGACGTCCCATAGCTGGAAGCAGCGGGGCCGGGTCTAAAGCCAGCGCTCCGGGCTGGGGAGGGACACAGTCCCCGTCAGGAGGCAGGCAGCGGTCAAAAGGGCGTCCCCTGAGGCCACTGAAGGCACGCCCGGGAGGCTCCTCACTGGTCACCCCGCTGTCTGCCTGGATACCAGCACGAGCAGACGCTGGATCAACACCCGAGCCTCTCTTCGTCGGCGCCTCCAGACACCAGCCCCCCCACGCACCCTGGCCCGGGCCGAAGACTCACTGGGAATATAGAGGTCAGGGGCATTGAGGTCTTGTCGTGGGGGCAGAGGGACGTCACGACTGTACTGCACTTCCCAGTTCTGGCAGTGGCAGCGGCGCGCAGGCCAGGAGGAAAAGACGAGAGAAGAAAGAAGGGCATTGAGGTCTGGGGGTCGGACTCTGGGGCGGGATGAGGGAGGCGAGGCGGCCCAGCAGCTCACCTGGTGTGTGTAGGGGAAGACCAGGAGCCCTAGCTTCTTGGCCACGTAGGCTGTGTCCACAGCGAAGAAATACTTGAGCTTGTTCACAGACACGAAACGGTGCAGCTGGGAGGGGAGGGGGGAGGCTGTGGGCAACCTGCACCCTGAACCTCAGGGTGCTCTTCTGTGTGTTCCTTCCCTGAGGGTCAGGTGGGATCCCGTGATGCCCCAGCCCTGGCCAGAAATCCCGCCACCCTTGCCCTTGGGGAGGGCCACACCTCCTTGTGCACCATGTCCTTCCCGTGGGACGCGATGGAGCTGCCGTAGGCCATAGCCATGTTGGCCATTGGGTCTCCGAGCAAGTGGTTGACATTGAAGGCCACGTCGGCTCCTGGGGCTGGGTATCCCCCTGGCTGGCTGGAGTAACCACCGCTTGTGTCATCGAAGAGGGGAGGGGGATCCGGAGCTGCCCGGGCCCTGTGCTTGGAGCCTGTGGGTGTGTAGGTACCAGAGTAGGTGACAGGAATACTAAGCATGAGCCCAAACCACCGTCCCTTCTCCAGGGGTCCTTTTCGAGAGGTGCTAAATGTAGGCAGACCAAGAGCTGAGGCAGTGCCTGGAAGTGGTTTCCCACCTGGGGATTGCTGGGGGCCTTCTCAAGGGAAGTGATCTCTGAACTGAGGCTTGGAGAGCGAGTGGAAGTTTGCTAGGTGGAAAAGACCATTGCGAGGGCATCCCCAAATGAACGACGGTTGGGAGGGCGATAGCTGGGTACCCGAAGCCCCTGGGCAGTGGTCAGGGACCCTGCCGGGGTCATGACAGGGAAAGGAAGCTCTGGAGGCGGGCTCCGTTCGTGCCCGGGTTGGGCATGGGGATCCCAGCTGTGCTGTCACCGCCCGATCTTAGCTTTGGGCCGAGAGAGCGAAGTCCAGGACGCGTGGCCGAGTCGCGCCGGGCAGGAACCTGAATGACAACTGCCGCCTTGGGCTGAGATCACGGCCGCCCCTTTCCCTCGGGGTGAGCGGGCCGTGCCACCGACCCTCCTCTGGAGGGTCGGGCCGCGCCCCGCCCGCCCCACGCACCGTGAGCTCCGTAGCCCGAATGATAAGCCATGGCCGCGACGCTCGCCCTCTCGGAGGACCCGCTGCGCCGCCTCGTGGGTACGAACACTAATGAAGCAGCCGCTCCGCTCGCTGGTCACCGACAGAGGTTACGGAGTTGCCAGACACGTCGCCCGACTGTGCGACCGCCACTGCCATGTCTGTAGCGTCATCCTACGCCACCTGCCATTGGCTCTTCGGTGGCGTCGACTCGTCCCAATTGGCTACTGGCGCTCCATCGCTGAAGCGGATTTGGCGGTACTCAACTTCCGGGAGGCAGGATAGGCGGAGCAATTTGAGGCGCTCTTGGATTGGATAGTGGATTTTCCGGTTCGGCGGGAGTGGCCAATAGATAGGTTAAGATAGAAGGTGCTGGGAATTACTTCCGCGCCTGCGCAGTGGGGCACTTGATGCTAATCTTGCCACGACTACACCAGGCGTACAGGCGGAGACGTGGTTCAGGCGGCGGCGGCTGCAGCTGCGGTCCGGGAGCCAAGCTTCACTCGCGGCACGTACTCCAGGAGGGACGTGGGCGGTGGGCTCTGACCAAGTCCCGCCCCTCTAGTCTTTTGCTCCTCCCTCCCAATGCTTGCTTTCCTTCCTCGTCCCCTACAGTCCCCCAAGTCCTGGCATGGAGCCTGGGCTGTCCGGAAGGTGTTGGTAAGAGCCGGGGCCGGACTGTGACAGCGCAACCAAGTGCGTCCCAGGACGCTGACTCCTCCTCCTGCCTCCCACCCCTCCTTTCCTCGCGGGTGCTGTCCTTGGTCCGGTGCTGAAATACTCTACCGCCACTGCCGCCATCCTCCAGATCCTGGGGCCTGCTGGTGGAAGGCCCTGGGCTTGGGCTCTCAGACCACACAAACACCATTACACGTTTTGAAAAACCGGAGTCCAGAATATCCGAAGTCCCAGAGATTGTGTGGTATGGTTAAGATAGGATCCTGACTGAGGCCCCTTCTTCCATGGTCCAGGGGATTTGGGAGTAGAGAGAGAGGCTGATCCGTCCCCGAAGCTATGGTTGAAACACCTGAGTCATTGCTGGCCCTGCGGTCATCTGGAAGTGCGATCTCCCCCAGCCTCACTCGTGATTCCGGGGGCTCCTTTTTCTCCACCCAGTTTCTGACCTCTCTCACCCTCCCCAGGGATGGTCCCCAGGGGCCAATCTTCTCACCTTCAGACACCACGTTCTAAAGAGCAAGATCAGGTCCTCTGTGACCTGCCTCTAGTTAGCTACCCAGTGTCCAGTTACACCAGGTGACCTTCCTGCTCTCCACACTCAGCCCACGTGGTCCAATCTCAGTGCCTTTGCCCAGAAATCCCCTCCACCTGGGATGCCCTTCTCCCTCCTTTCCACTTGTCCAAAGCCTAGCTGTCCTTTGAGAGTCAGTTCAACTTGTGCCTCTCAGACAAAGGGAGCACCCTAATCTGGCCTGGGGCGGGGGCTGGTGGCCAAGGTCTAGGCTCCCTCTGGGTGCATGAGTTTGCCCTGGATGTAACTTCCTTGCTGCCATTCTCCAGTCCTGCTCTTCACAGTGCCAAGCACAGTATTTGCATATAGAAGACACCCAATAAACATCTGTGTCAGTAAATAAATAAGGAATGGATGAAACCCCGAGTCGGTCCTTTCCTCTTTCTGCATTTCAGTTACCTCATCTTTAAATGGGCAGGGGCGTGGAAACCAATGGCTTTAGAGTAGCCCTTCTGGGGTGGGGGGGGGAGCGGACACAAAACAAAACCCCCCAGCATTGCAGCTCCCTATGATCCATCGACTGATTGTCTAGCGTGACCGTAGGCCCCAGACCCAGGGGAGGTGTGAGACCCGCCCCTGAGGGCCAGGGAACAGCACTGGGGCCACGGGTACCTGGGAGGGGGTCCTCCCATGCACGACAGTTCCTCCCCTCCCCCACCCCTATCTATGAGGAATGTTTGAGCATTGATTGAATCTAGCACCGTTCCATCCCCATTCCTCAGACGGACTAACTGGGGTTGTGGATGGAGAGTGCCTCGCCAGGGTCACAGCCTAGGGCCCTGGGTGCCCTGGCCCCACCCCACTGCCTCTGAGTGGAACTCAGAGCTGCTGTCCTCTAAGGAAGCTCATTACATCTTTCTCGGTTGTGACTGACCCCTGTCCTACACGCGAGGCTTCCCGGATGGGGTCTGGGTGGGCTTAGGCTTGGGCCTGCTTCTCAGAAGTACCGATCCACCTTGGAGATTTCCTTCGCTCGTTGTACAGCGGGAGAAACTCAGGCCCCGGAGAGCAAAAGCTCGCCCAAGGTTGCTAGCGCAAGTGCAGCGGGAGGGGGACCTAGGAGTCGGTTTGCCCAGCCTGGGATTCTTAGGGGCTGGGGCAGCGCCCTCGGTACCAGGCGCTGCTGGCGGCGCCGCCGGTGCCGCGAGGGCGGGGTCAGCGGCGGGCGGGGCGCCGGGCACCGAGGCCGCCAACGCCGCCGCCGCCGCCGCCGCCGCCGCCGCCGCCGCGCTCGGGAGAGCTCGGCGCACTCCCTCCGCGGCCGCCGAGCCGAGCGGACGCCCGCCAGGGCCGTGCCGCAGCCCTCTGCTCTCCCCCCTATCATGCCCGGGGCTCGGGCCTGGGCCGCCCAAGCAGCCAGGACACCATGCCCGAGGGCGGCGATGGCGATGGCGGGGAGGTGCCCGCGCTCATCCCAGACGGCGAGCCGCTGCGGGAAGAGGTACCGGTTCTGAGTGGTGGAAGGTGCGGGGGCGGGGGGTGGCTGGTGCCGGAGCCGGGGCCGGAGCGGGAAAGGGGGACAAGGGAAGGGGCGAATCCCGGAATGGAGGCTGAGGTAGGAAGTCCGGGAGCCACTGTGGCCAATGACGTCATTGAGGTGGCCTGCATCCTGCGAGGGGTCCTGGGGGCTTAGGGACCCGCGTGGGTGCAGGGATGGGGCAGCTGGGAGAGGATGTGGGGGGTGACCCCGGTCTCCGCGCCCCCTCTTCCTGCCTCTCCCTCTTGTGACGTCAGCGCCTGGCCCCTAGCGTCCCCATTCCGCAGCGCTGCCCCTCACCCCCAGGGCCCGGGGGTCAGGCCCCTTAGCCTGTCCCGGAAGCTCGCAAGGTGCCCGGGTGGAGCCTGCAATGCAGCTGCAGCAGCGGGGACTTGGGGGGGTGGGTAGTGGAGGGAGGGAAGGAAAGAGGAAGGGAGGAGGCCTTAGTGCCCCTGCTCCCTCTCCCAGCCGTCAGGCCCTAGGGCCCCTCCTCCTGGTTGGGATGCCCAGGATAGCCCCTCCTCAGTCCTGGCTAGGAATAGGATCTGCAGGGGTGTGGGGCCCAGTGTGGGGTGCTGGGGGGATAAGTGGTGAGGGGGTCTATGCGTGTGCTTGGGTGAACGGAGTGTGCTTGTGGGTGCATGAATGCTGGTGCATGCTCCCAGCACCTTGAGTGGGACACATGGATGGGCCCAAGTCAGGCGAGGGTCTGAGGGGCCCCTTGGCTTGGGTAGAGCGGTAATGTGTGAGTGCACGTGTGAGTGTCCTGACGTGGGTGGTCTCTCCTGTAGATTCTGCAGAGTGTGGGTGTCAGGTTGCAGTGGGGGTGGGGGTGGGGCATGTGCACTGTGGTGAGGTGCGGGTCTGGCATGTCCCTGGGCTTCAGGGGATGTGTGATGTGTATGTGCATGTGTGTGTCCGGTGTGCATGTGTGTGCACAGGTATCCACACACCATGCTATGGTGTGGGGACAAGGGCCGTGCCCTGGGCACAGGTGAGGGCCCCAAGTGTCGGGGATGAACAAGCAGCATGCCAGGCTGCAGTGGGTGGGTCCGTGCTGAGCATGTGGGGTGAAGGTAGGTGCGTGCATGGGTGTGTGCGTTGGCCTGGCCCTGCAGCTCAGGGTGGCAACATGCACCTGTGGTGGGTGAGGGAGATGTGGGCGAAGGGTGGGCTACCCTGGGCTGGGATGGGGGTGGTCCCTCTCCTCTTGGGTCTCTCAAGGCCTGGTGGGGCTGGGGTGGGAGAGATGGCTCCCTAACCCCACCTGTGCTATTCCCACCAGACGACCTCTCCCTTCTCCCCTTTTTTCTCCTCCTCTTCCCACTGTCCCCTCCCTTCTCTCTCCGTAGGCACCTTGGGGATGAGGTGGAGGCAAGCTGGCAGCCCTGTTAGGAAGGGTGGGCCCAACCCTCCGTGCGGGCAGTAGCCCCTGCTGCCCAGCAGCTGTGCCCCGCCCCCTCCCAGAGCACAGATGGGGAGTGGAGGCCGGCACTCCATCTGCTCCCCGGAGACTCACACCTCCCTCACTCCCAGCGCTTCCTCTTTCCCACTTCCTTAAAAACCTCTCCCAAGTCTCCCGCTGTCCCTAGAGGAACTACGGGTAACAGCGATAATATTTATTCCCATGGCCAGACCCCGTGCTGAGATCCTCACACACACGATCTCGCTGAACCCTCTCAACAGCCCCAGTTTACAGATGAGGACACTGAGGTCCAGAGAGGATGAGGGACCTGCCCAAGTCATACAGTAAGTGGTGGAGCCAGCACTGGGTCCTGGGCAGCCAGGCTCCGAAGCCCGTGCTCTTTATGCTTCTAGGACCCTGGTCCCCCCATGCCACCAGGTCCAGGAGTTGAGGCCCAGAGAAGGCAGGGACAGGACCAAGACCGCGAAGCAAGTTTGGGGCAGAGCCAGGCCCCGAACTCAGCTTTCTCAGTGGCCGGGGATTCTTCCTTCTCTTGGCACAGAGGGGTCTGTATGGTCCTAGATGCCCTTGACTGGGAAACGACAGGGCACAGTGGAGCACAGACTCGGGCGGATAGGCCGAGGTTCGAATCCCGCAGCTCCGCTGTGAGTTCGCTGGAAGGGTGGGGACTGGAGTGCGGGATTCCGTCTCTCAGAGCCTCGGTCTCCCGTCAGTGGAGTGGGGAGGGCGGCGCCAGCTCCTTCACAGGGCTTGAGCGGAGTGGCAGGCACAGGTGATAGCCCGCCCTGACCTCGCCTCCCTCTCTGCCCGCCCTGCAGCAGCGGCCCCTGAAACAGTCCCTGGGAAGCTCCCTGTGCCACGAGTCGAACTGGAAGTGCCTGCTCCTCACGCTGCTCATCCACGCCTGTGGTGCCGTGGTGGCCTGGTGTCGGCTGGCTACCGTGCCTCGGCTGGTCCTGGGGCCGGAGGCGGCCCTGGCCCGTGGGGCTGGGGCCCCGCCCCCCACCTACCCAGCCAGCCCCTGCTCCGATGGCTATCTGTACATCCCGCTGGCCTTTGTCTCCCTCCTCTACCTCCTCTACCTGGCTGAGTGCTGGCACTGCCACGTGCGGTCGTGCCAGGCCCCGCGCACGGACGCCAACACCGTGCTCGCTCTGATCCACCGGCTGCAGCAGGCGCCGCCCTGCGTCTGGTGGAAGGCCACGAGCTACCACTACGTGCGGCGCACGCGCCAGATCACCCGCTACCGGAACGGCGACGCCTACACCACCACGCAGGTCTACCACGAGAGGGCTGACAGTCGCACGGCCCGCGGAGAGTTTGACTACTCGGCGCACGGCGTCCGTGATGTCTCCAAGGAGCTCGTGGGGCTGGCTGACCACGCGGCCACGCGGCTGCGCTTCACCAAGTGCTTCAGCTTCGGCAGCGCCGAGGCCGAGGCCTCGTACCTCACCCAGAGGGCCCGCTTCTTCGGCGCCAACGAGGGCCTGGACGACTACCTGGAGGCCCGCGAGGGCATGCACCTGAAGGACGTGGACTTCCGCGACTCCCTCATGGTCTTCGCCGACCCCCACAGCCCGCCCTGGTACGCGCGTGCCTGGGTCTTCTGGCTGGTGTCGGCGGCCACGCTGTCCTGGCCCCTGCGCGTGGTGGCGGCCTACGGCACCGCCCACGTGCACTACCAGGTGGAGAAGCTTTTTGGCGCCAGCTCGCCCCCACCGGGGGCCGTGCCCAGCGGGCCCCCGCTCTCCCGCGTGGCCACGGTGGACTTCACCGAGCTCGAGTGGCACATCTGCTCCAACCGGCAGCTGGTGCCCAGCTACTCGGAGGCCGTGGTCATGGGCGCCAGCTCGGGCGCCTACCTCCGCGGCTGCCAGCGCTGCCGCCGCTCGGTCAGCAGCAACTCGCTGCCGCCCGCCCGGCCCAGCGGGCCCCGCCTGCCTTTCAGCCGCAGCCGCCTCTCCCTGGGCGCCGGGGGCCGGGTCACGCCCGGGGTCTTCCGGAGCCTGAGCGGGGGGCCGCTGGGGCGCCGCAGAGAGGACACGGAGCCCCTGGAGAGCCCGCCGTGCTACGAGGACGCCCTTTACTTCCCGGTGCTCATCGTCCACGGGGACAGCGGCTGCCAGGGGGACGGGCAGGGCGCGCTCTGAGCCCCCCCGGCCCCCCCCTTCCACCACCGAGGGCTTCGACGCCCGAGTCGTCGTCGTCCAGAACAGGAGGGAACTCAGACCAGCACACAAGGGGGGTGGGCGGAGCCCTTCAACAGACTGAAATTCAGGGACTCCGGGTCATTTGGGGGGCGAATGGGTGCCACGCAAGTTGAGCCCGGGAACCTCCGGGCATGGCTCCGCCCACCACCGCCCCGCCCCGCCCCCTGCAATGGCAGGTGATCTGTCTTGGGAGCTGAGGCTGGGCAGGGGAGGGAGTTTCCATGGAGGCGCCCTGAGGACAGGACAGGGCCTCCCGTGGTCTCCCCCGCTCGGCTGACGCCACGCTGGGGGCGCTCGGGCCTTCCGGAGCACAAACTGGCGGTTTGGGGCTGTGCCAGCCGGGCTGACCTCCGTGAAGCTGAAGAGCTGGTTACAGTAGCGCCACGGCCTTGGCCCCACGGCCCACCCAAAGTCCCCATCCTCTTCCCGTCACAGCCCTGCGACCTACCCTCTGCCTGGGGCCAGCCCCTGACCAGACCCTGCAGCACAACCCCCACTGGGGGTCTGGCCCTTGGAGCACAGCCTGGCCCCGCACCACCCTCCACTGTTCCCCGGTGTGCGCCCCTCGCCCCGCATCCAGCGCCCCCTACAGCCTGAGGCTTCTTCT
Organism: Phyllostomus discolor; assembly: GCF_004126475.2. Lineage (NCBI taxonomy): Eukaryota > Metazoa > Chordata > Mammalia > Chiroptera > Phyllostomidae > Phyllostomus > Phyllostomus discolor. The sequence continues at coordinate 166,346,905 of NC_040908.2, forward strand.
CAGGGCCCGCTTTGATCCCACATCCCCTGCCCCCCCCCCACCCCTGCCTCCGCCCCCCACGAAGTCCACTCCGCCTCTGTCAGCCGCGCGCACGCCCTCTGGGCTTCGCCCTCAGCGCTCCCCTGGATCCCCCTCTGCTCTTCATTTTCCTGGTGACCCACGGGACCCAGGGCCACAGGGCATCCGAGGGGCCTCAGCCTGACAGCCTGCTGGACGGTGCCCTTGCTCTGCCACGGAGGGCTCCACCTCCCTGACCAGCAGGGCGTGGCCCAGGGGACGCCACTCCTCCCGCGGGAGGAAAGAGTGGTCCCTTCCCTTCCAACGGGGCTCCCACACCCTCGCAGGGACCGGTGGGGGAGGGAGGAGGTAGCGAAGATGCAGATAAAATAAAAAGGTACAAAATGGAAGGTGTTCTGATGTGCCTTCCTGAGTGGAGGGTCCACGGCCGCCCCCACCAGGGCAATGCGCCAGCCTGGGGTCTGGGAGGGGCCGCGGGGTTGGGCTCCAGCGTTCCCAGGAGCGGGGTTCGCTGAGAGGGAGCCTCCCTGCCGGCCTGGGGCCTCTGAGACTCAGACTTGAGGGGCTCTGAGCCGTGGACTCCAACCACTTGGCGTCTGTGTCACTTCTAAGGCGTTGTCTTAGTGGTCCCTCTTCCAGCCCGGGGGTGGGGGGGTTCCATTCTGCCGCCGGGTGTGCGGAGGACTAAGGGAGGGGTGACGGGGCCCCACAGTGGGGAGAGAACTGTGGGCAGTGGCGGGAGTTTGGGTCCCCTGGTGGCTATTGGCGTTAGTGGTCCCGGGCAGTGGGCACAGAGCAGGCTGGAGGACACCAAGCGGCAGACGGTGAACCCCAAGTCAGGGCAGGGCTAAGGTAGAGCCTCGCCCATGGGCGGAGCTAGGGAGGCCCCTGGACGTGGCATCTTCACGAGTTCACTGTGCAAGGGTGCCAGGCTGCAGGGCCCCCGTGGGGGCATCCAGCCTGTGGGCCGCTCCTCAAGCCCTGGAGTGGTGCTGCATCCACTGGATAAAGGGGCACCTTTTTCTAACTCATGCAAGGGCTCCATAAGGGCGCGTGGTGGCCCCAGAAGGGTGCTGAGGATGGGAGGGATTCCCCCAGGCACAGACAGGGCACGGGGTCCTCTGTGCAGGCCCTGGAGCAGGTGCGACGAGGAGGCAGGAGCAAAGAGTCGTGGAAGAGCTGGCCGAGGCCTTCGATGCCACAGCCCAGGATCTGTCCTTACGCTGGGCGCACTGGGGCCATGGAGACGGTGTGGCTGAGCCTGGAGGTGGGACGCTCAGGGCTCCACATTGGATTTCAGCCAAGGGGGGAGGGGGTGGTCAGAGACCAGAGCTCTTCCTCCGCATCATTTCATGGCCTCATTTCCCGCACTTCTTTGGGGGTGAAGTCAATTCTTTTTTTTTTTAAATACTGTAAGAGTTGTTTCTTTAAAAAATATATATGTTTTAAGATTTTATTTATTTATTTTTAGAGAGGGAAGGGAGGGAGAAAGAGAGAGAAACATCAATGTGCGGTTGCTGGGGGCCATGGCCTGCAACCTAGACATGTACCCTGACTGGGAATCGAACCTGCAATGCTTTGTTTTGCAGCCCGAGCTCAATCCACTGAGCTATGCCAGCCAGGCTTATTTATATATTTTTTAAGATTTTATTCATTTTAAAATTTTTTTAATTTTATTTTAATTGTTGTTCATGTATAGTTTTCTGTCTTCCCATCCCAGCCCACCCTCCCCAGATTTTATTCATTTCTTAAAGATTTTGCTCATTTTAGTTTTAGACAGAGGGGAAGGGAAGGAGAAAGAGAGGGAGAGAAACATCAGTGTGTGGTTGCCTCTCACGTGCCCCCAACCGGAGACCAGGCCCACAACCCAGGCATGTGCCCTGACTGGGAATCAAACCAGCAACCTTTGGTTCGTAGGCCACAGCTCAATCCACTGAGCCACACCAGCCAGGACTGAAGTCAATTCTTTTAAGCAGCTTAGATGGAAAACTCTCCGGTGCTCAGGCATTCAAGAAGGCTGAATGCGTGGGGGCTGACGTACTGGCCGCGCCTCCTCCCCATGGGGACGGTCTCCCTCTTCCATTGAGAGCTCTAGCAGCGCAGCTCTCTAGCTGCTGTCCATCCTCCTCGCCTCCTCAGAACAGAACCCCAGTTTTACCTCAGGTGGCAGTGAGCCCAGCTAAAAGGCAACATCTCTAGCCTCTCTTGCCCGTATAGGGTGGCTTTGTGACTTAATTTTAAGATGTGAGATATGAGCAGAATGTGTTGCAAGGGATTTCTAAGAATTCTTGAAATACAAACTATATTGGTAACAGCTAAGTCTGCCCTCTTGCCTCATCTTATATTCAGTGTGGAATGCAGATGTGGCAGTTGGAACTGCAGCAGCCTTCTTGGATCGGGAAGCGACTTGGAGAAGGCTAACTGAGTGCTGAAGATAGCAGAGCATAACCGTGTACCTCAAAACTTAGTGGCTTTAAAAGAATCAATAATCATCATTGTCTCTCCTTGTTTCTGTGGGTCAAGAACCCGGACAAAGTGAACAGGGGTGGCTTGGCTGTGCCCCAGGGCGTCTAGAGCCCCTGCTGGAAGACTGGAGAGCAGGGGTGGAGTCACCCGCCAGCCCCTTCACTCGCGCGCCCGGCAGCGGATGCTGGCTGACGGCCGAGGACCCAGCGAGGGCCTCCCCACGCGGCTTGGGCTTCCCCATAACACGGCAGCTAAGTTCCAAGGGCAAGTGCACCTACAGGTTGGACTCTGCATTGCCCTTTGCGCCCTAGCCTCAGAAGTCACATGCATCACTTCTGCCCCGCTCTATGGGTCAAGGTTATTACCAAGTTCCACCCACTTTCAAGGAAAAGGAACACGAGACCCCACCCCTTACAATGTCAACATCACGCTGTAAGATCAGCACGTGGGGTGGGGGATACACAAGTGGGCGCCTTCACACCTGCCATTGATCACTGAGCCAGGGCCCGTTCCTAACTGATTGGTGTCTATGGAGTTGTCTGCACAATGAATGCCAGCCTTTTATGATGCTGGTTCGAGGGACGGAGGTGGTGGTGTGTCAGATGTGGGCATCCTGCTGAAGGCAGAATGACCGGCTCTGCTCATTTTTGGAGGACCTCTGGCCTGTGGCAGATTAAATAGGGCCACAGATTCTTTGCAGCTCCTCCCCTCCAGGGGTGGAGCCTATTTCCCCGCTCTCTAAGCCTGGGCTGGCCTGGAGGCTGGCTTCGCCAACGGGATGTGGTGGAAGGGAGGCTGTGTGATGGCTGAGGCTGGGCCTCAGGAGGCCGTGCAGCTCCTGCCTGTGCCCTCGTGGAGCCTGAGGCCACTGCGCTGTGAAGACGTCCAGTCTAGCCTCCTGACAGATGAGGGGCCGCACACAGGAGCACGGCGAGTCCAGCCAAAAGCCAGCATCAGCTTCCAGCTCGGGGAGGGAGGCCATTTGGACACGCCAGCCCCAGTCGAGGCACAGATGGCCGCAGCCGCGGGAGCAACACCAGGTGTAACCCACAGACAAACCACCGCGTGGATTCCAACCCAAATTACGGACCTACAGAATGTGGAGAATTAACAAGTCCTCATTTTACACTACTAAGTTTTGGAGTGGTTTGTTGTATGCATAATGCACAGCCGATACAAGACCCTGGGCCCACTTCCGGTGCATGGTGGAGCGTCACCGGGCCTGCGCCACCAGGTGGGGAAGCCCCAGAACCCCCAATGTCTGCTGGAGAGCTGCCGTCTCCTGGTCCTCCGGTGTCTCTTGTCCACACGTCCATTCTCGAAAGAGCCAGCATAGAGCTCCGATGCTGCATTCCCACCACTCTCCGGAGGAGGAGAATGCTTCAGGAAGGGGGCAGGGCCTGGCTCCAAAACCCCAGGGGCCTCTGCCTGTGCCTTCTGTTGGAAACCCGGCACAGCGCGGGTGCAACAGAGCCCGGGGATCCAACCTGCAGCCCGGCCCGCGCCCCTCCCTGTCTTCCCCATCTCAGTGAGCAGAGCCGCCATCCCCTCCCAGCCACTTCAGCCAGACCCTGCATGGCAATTCTCTTCTTCTTCTTCTTTTTTATTAAAAAAACCAACCTTTGTATTATGTAAAGTTTCAAACATCAGAAAAGTAGAGATTGGTGTGATGAGGCCCACTGTGCCCAGCTGGAGCCGGAGCCGCAGTCCGCTGTGACCACTCGTGTGTGCATGCATGCGTGCGGTATTTTTTCCATTACCATTTAGTCCCCTTACGCCCCTCCCCCACACCATGACCAATCTTATCCCACCCCACGCAGTCCCACTTCTCCCTGCTCTAAATCGTTTATTTTTTATTTTATTTTTTATTTTTAAAAACATTTTATTTATTTATTTTTAGAGAGAGGGGAAGGGAGAGAGAAAGGGAGAGAAACATCAATATGTAGTTGCTTCTCACGCACCCCCTATTGGGGACCTGGCCCGCAACCCAGGCATGTGCCCTGACTGGGAATGGAACCAGTGACCCTTTGATTCACAGGCCGGCACTCAATCCATTGAGCCACACCAGCCAGGGCTAAATGGTTTATTTTGAAGAATATCTAGAAGTTGTAGCATTTCATCTGAGAACATCTCCTTCAGCCCCCCATGTGAAATCTGCCCCCCCAGGATTCTACTGACAACACCCATCTCCGAACAGCCCCCGGGGCCCCTGTACCCCAAGCCGCCGCACTGCCTTGCTCCAGGCCCCCTCCTCCCGCGGTGATCGCAGACTCCAAGAGGCCTCTCTGTAGAGTCCCCTGCAGCCCACACGAAATCGTCTTAACATGTTAATCAAATCACATCTCCGCTTCACTCAAAACACACCAGCATCTCCCACCAAACATCACATAAAATCCCGGTTCCTACCCTAGCCCTTTGGTCCCTGTGGGACCCGGCAGACGTCTGTCTGCACGCTCTCACCTCCAAGCTGCTCCCCTCTCCTCACAAAGCCCCAGCACAGCGGCCCTGCGCCTGCCAGATCCTGGAACAAGCCAGGCTTCTTCCCGCCTCCAGGGCTTTGGCTCAGGACACCCCTCCTCCCAGAGCCCTCTTCCTTCTGTAGCTTTGGGGCTCCTCTCCTCTCAGCTCAGCTTGTGTATCAGTGTGACTGTTCTGCTTAAAGCCATGCCCCCACCGTCCCCTTCATGATTCCATTTTTTTTATGGTTTTATGTATTTACTTTTAGAGAGAGGGGAAGGGAGGGAGAAAGAGAGGGAGAGAAACATCCATCAGTCACTCCTCCCAGACACCTGTAACCTAGATATGTGTCCTGACCGGGAACTGAACCAGGGACCTTTTGCTCTTCGTAAGATGCCCAGCCAGCTGAGCCACACCGCTCAGGGTCTCACCACTGTTCCTGAGCTCAGCTTCCTCCCTCTGCATTTCCTTTCTGCCACTCACCGTAAGTTGCAATAATTTGTATTTGTGTATGTATGAATTTATTACTGTGTCTTGTTTTAAAACTAAAGCCATGGGAGGCGAACGGGAACAGGTGCAGAACTCTGATTGGGACAGAGTCCCAACTCTGCCCCTGCGACCTCAGCTGCCCTGGGCAAGTCACTTATCCTCCCTCTGCCTCAGTCTTATGGGCTGCGAGATGCGGGATAACAATAGAGGATATTGACTTCGGAGGGTGTCGTAAGGATTAAATAAGACAACGTGCTGCCGTGCTTAAATAGGGTCTCACGCATAGTAGATGCTCAATAAACTTAGCCATAATCATCATAATTTGTATTATTATCAGTATTACTTACAAATAGGCGCTTCCTCTAATCAGACACAAGCAGCCAGCACCGTGCCTGATGCACAGCAGATGGCCAGTCAACATTTGCTAAGTGAATGATTCCTGAGCTCCTACCGACGCCTCAATGTCCCGAAGCTGCTGGGTCCTAGGACGGAGCAGGGAGAGCCCGAACCCTCAGCCCAGACCAGCCAAGGGAGCTTTGTGTCACGGAGCCTCACCTGAGGTGGGGCTTTAGGGTCCTCGGTGGCTGGGCCCAGGAAGGGACGTGCATGCAGAGTCCCCAGTGCAGAGCCAACCACGACGCCTGTGTCTCTCCCGTGGATCCAGGCCTGGACCACCGGACCCGAGAGCCCCCCAGGGGCAGCGGGCCCTGCATCTTCTGAGAGAGTTCCATCTGCCCTCTGACGTCACGCTGCCGTCTGTTGTCCGGAACCCATGAATATGAGGTCATGGCTGAGGTCACTGGTATCGAATGGGTAAGGAGAATCAGGCGTTGAGCCAAAAGTTGGCCGCATCCCTGAGTCGGGGTAGGAAGGGCGCGTCGCTGCCCCTGCTCCGTGGAGGCCGGAAGCTCCTGGAAGTCAGGGGCAACGGAGGCAAAGAACACCAAACGGGCTGCGTCGCTAACTGCCTGCCGACCGCCAGGGGCTGTGCCACGTCTGCCCCAGGAGGAATTTCTGCCTCGAGTGTCAGCTGAGACCGAAGTTGGAGAGTTTTCAGTGACCCATGGTCATGCTGCAGAAGTCAGATGTATTTTTCTTCTCTTTTACTGCTGCTTTAAAAACTTATAAAATGAGCCCGTGGTCAGGTAACTCAGCTGGTTAGAGTGTCGCCTAGATATACCAAGGTTGAGGGTTCGATTCCCAGTTAGGGCACATGCAAGAATCAACCAACGAAAGCACCAATAAATGGAATGATAAATCATTGCTTCTCTCTCTCTCTTCCTCTCTCTCTCTCTCAAATCAATTTTAAATAAACTTATAAAATGAAACGCCAAAACACTTTCAGTAGAAGAGTTTCAATTTGTGTTATAAAAGCACAATATGTTATAAAAAACTGTAACAATGTGTTGTAAAAGATAATATAAAGACTAATAGTTTAATAAAGATCCAGTCCAAACCTCCAAAAACCCTTATAAAATGAAAATATAATTATTTAAAAATTCAAACAGCACGGACATTTATGAGGTTGCAGTGGGGCGCCCCTCTTGCACCGCTTGCTTCACAAATCAAGGGCAGGGAGTGCTAGGTCTCCCCCGGGGCGGGGGGGCCTGTAGTTTCCCGGACCCCCGGCTGGGGGCAGGAGAGGAACTCCTCCAGCCCGGACCTCTGCTTTGGGCTCTGGGTCCGGGCGCCCATCTGCCTTCCCGAGCAGTCAGTCAGTCCACTGTGTCTCCAGACACAGACCCCAAACTGCTCGTATCCTCTGCCCGCCCCCCCGGGCGGCATCTTCTCCCCCATCTCTGCCCCCTCGAAGGGCACCATGCAGGAGACAACACTGGTGGCCGCCCTTCCTCTCCTCCACGTGCAGCCAGCTGCTGGGTGTTGGCTGCTCAAACCCCCTCGCCAGCCACCTGTCATCTCCTCCCACCCCAGCTCTGCCTCCGCCAGGCCAGCATCCTCTCCTGCCCGGGCAGGGCCCTGAGTGGTCTCACCTCCAGTATTCTCACAGCTCGCTTCTCTGGCCACTTTTATATCCTTGACCCCTTGCGGGGTTGCTGGCGCACAGCAGTGTCTCAATAAATACTGGGTACATGAGTGAACGCATTATTATTTTAGTGGGCAGGGGGTTCCACTGGCCTCCACTTGACCCTTTCCCCTGTCATAGCCCTTGTTCCCCTGGGGACATGGGGCTGAATGTGTGTCAAAAGTGTCCTAAGTGACACAACAGGAACCAGGCAACAGCCCTAGGCAGGTCCTCTGCGAGCGAGCCCGGCAGCAGCGCAGCTACAGCGGCAGAAAATAAAATCTACTCTTGTGTTATCTGCTTATCCTAGTTAGGGAAACTGCCACTTCAAAGCTGCCTGCCCATTTAAACCCAGCCGGTGGGTCTGTAATTGGGAGCCTTCCCTTCCTCTTCAACAGACAAAAATTGCAGGCGCGGGGCTCGGGAAAAGCCTGGTGTCTAACAGGCAACTTCCTTTGGTGGAGGGCCACTCGCCCTCCGGCAAAGTCACAGGGACACCGTGAAATATAGCCCTTTGCGAGACACACAGACACACCCGACGTCTGTCAGACGACCGCAAACTCGCCGCTCGGGGCGCTTCTCAGGGTCCACCCCGGGCTGCTCCGGCTTCCCCTCGATGACGTCGTATCTCTGTGAGTGGGGGCGGGGGCGAGCGGGGGCGGTGGGGGGGGGGCGAGCGGGGGCGGGGCAGCTGCCGTGCTACAAAGCAAGCACCGCAAGGAAAGTCAACGGGGAACAGTTTTGAGAAGTTGCGCAGTGCCCAAGACACACAGCTAGTAATGGTGGTTATCTGAGAACAAAATATTTTTGTATCTGCGTAGGTGTGCTATTTTTTTCAAACGATTAGTGGAGTATTAAAACACAAGTACTTTTTATGTTCTTTGGACCTAACTATTTATCAAACAGAGCTGTTTGTTATTTTGGGAGGCCGAGGGGGCCGTGAACATGTCACTGAGACACTGGGATGTGGCGAACCAAGTGTTTGGGAGCCTCTGCCCTAGGGACTGGAAGGGTTGGGGGCTTCGGTGTCTGCCACTTGAGCTTTCCCACCGTCGCTCTTCGGGACCTCCCCACCGCCAGCGGTGCACCTCCTGCAGCAGGTCCCCGCGGCCACCAGGAAGGCCTTCCCTGGCCTCCAGCCAGAGACCTTGACTTTCCTCACAGAGGGTCCTGTCTGCTTTCTAACGGGCTGTGGCTGTAAGGGGTGCACAGTATGCACATTTTTCAAATCAGGGGACAAACAGTGTGATTAGGGAACCTGCCCAAGGACCCACAGCCTGCAAGGAGTGGGATCCGAATCAAAGCGAGGCTGCCCCGTGCAGGGTGTCGGCTCTTAACCGTGGCTGGCTGGCCTCCTGGCGAGAAATCTGAGAAGTCACCAGAATCAGGTGAGAACATGGCCACTGTCAGGTTCCCTAAAGCTGGACCTAGTCTGGGCCCCTCGTCTGGATCCCACGAAGTCACAGGCAATGAATCACCAGGATCATGCGCCAAACCACCACTGACTCTCCCTGGGTGGGGAAGGCTTCACATCGCCCCCCCCCCCCACATTGCAGCGCCATCAGCCTGGGTGTCCACATCTTGCTGACTCTCACTGGGAGGTGGTGACAAAAGAAAAATGATGAGATCTCTTAAACTAAATTGCAGCAGGCAAGACAATGGGGGAGAGAGAAATAAAGGAGCTTAATCAGTAACAGCCACTGGCTAAAACCAGCAAGACCGCTCACATTCCTACACGTATGTTGAAACTTTTTAAAAAAGTATTTTATTAATTTATTTTTAGAGAGAGGGGGAGGGAGGGAAAAGGAAAGGGAGAGAAACATCCACCGGTTGCCTCTTGCATGCACCCTAACTGGGAACTGGCCCACACCCCAGGCATGTGCCCTGAGCAGGAATCGAACCGGCAACTTTCCACTTTGCAGGGTAACAGCCAGCTGAGCCATGCCTGGCAGAGCTGTGTGTCGAAACCTTGAATCTGCCTTCAGGTGACTCTTTCTGCTTTTACCTGGAGCGGAGAGCAACCACCGCATCCTGCTTATGCCCGAACTTTCTGGGCTATTGCCCACAACCAATCCAGAAGCATCAAACACTTCTTCCTTATAGACTGTCCACTTATCCCAGAACTGTCCCCACGTCACCTCTCCACCCCACTATCTACAACTGATGTAAAGTCTTTCAAAACAACCTGGGTCCTTCGCCTGCCCACTCGTTGTGTAAAGGAACCCTTTACATGTCCATTGTGTAAAGGAATCCCAGGGCTGCGGCCTTGCCACCTTCCCCGCCTGGCCCTGCTGCTGGGGGTTCAGACTGCGTGTCCCAGGACCTGGACATTTCTCTGGCTAGCATGTGGGTCAATAAACCCTTTCTTTCAGAAGAACTTTCGGCCCTGCCCTAGCCAGGTGATTGGAGCATCTTCCTGTGCACAAAAATGTTGCAGGTTCAATCCCTGGTCGGGACACGTGCAGGAGGCAACCCATCGATGTTTCTCTCTCTCTCTCTCTCCCTTCCTCTCTCTCTAAAAAACAAAAACAAAAACAACACAGCGTATCCTTGGGTGAGAATTTAAAAAAGAAAAAGAAGAAAGCTTTCCTCCTTGAAGGTTTTTGGTTAACAGGGGGCATTTTCTGATGAGAAGCACGCTCTAGGGGTGAAGATCACGGAATCCACCCGGGTGCCAGCCTCCACTCACTCAGCCAGCTAGGGCAGGTGGCCTCAAGCAGGGCACCCGGGCAAGTGCCGTCAGCTTTCTCACCTGCAAATTGTGATAACAACAGCACTTCCTGCGTGGAAGTTGGTATGGGTCTTAAATGGGTTAAGTAAGACATGTAGAGTCCTTAGAAGAGGACCAGGCATATAGTAATTGTCACAAGCAGCCACTATTATCTTCAATATTGTTTGGCACCAAACCCTACTCCCACTCATAGCAGCCACAGCACCAGAGCTGGAATCTCAGCCGGAAAGCCTCCGACTTCCCAGACCTGAGTTTGTCAGGAGGCAGCATCATCCAGGGCTTAGTGCAGGGTGCCCAGCTGGGAGCTAGTACCTAATGGACCTCAGTAGGCGTTCATTCTGCCCTCCCCCAACCGTAGTTAACCGCCACCTGTGCCCAATAATGTTTGAGAAGTGTTTTCTTGAGCTCCTGGAGCCCCAGTCCCGTGTGGGAGTGAGCAGGTAAATATTTACGAACGTAGTGATGCGTGCTGGTACAGAGATCTGCCCTGAGATCAGCCTCCCTCCCCAGACTGTGACCCTCAGCTCCCCCCGTGAGAGCCTCTGGGCTGAAGCCCACTCCCTCCCACTAAACACAGACCCCTATGAAAAGTGTCCACACTTTGAGGCTGGGGCAGGGGAGACGTCCAGGTGAGAGACTGCTTTGGCTCCTGGAAAACAGACTCCGTGGGGAAGGAATAGCAAGAGTCCCACCAGGCCCGGTAAAGGCTGGCAGGGGCCATGTCAGCTCACAGAGTGACTTGAGGGCCGGTACAAACCCCCTCCGAGGCCTTCTCAGTACAACGGAGGACACCTGCAAGCAGCTCTGCTGTGTCGGCAGATATTTGAGGAACACAAACATTTAAGAAATTAAGCAACTATTTATTGAGCTCTCCGTGCTTTGGGAGAGGGGCCGCAAGGAGGTCTCCCGCCGGCTGCAAGCCGCGGCGCGGAAGGCAGGTGGCACCAAACGCCGGTTCATCCACGCTGTCCGCTGGGCTGTCGACACCGTCTCGGAGCTCCCTCCAGAGAATCCGCAAGAAAGAGGCACAGAGGCCGTGGGTGGGGAAGGAGGGGGCGCCCGGGCCGGGTTCAGGGACATCTTGTTCCGGGACGCGGCGTCGGACCCACTAGTGGTCGCACCCACTAGTCTGAGTGTACGGCAGAAGGTGCCGAGAGACTTCAACAGCGCCGCGCTCGGAGTGGGAGGAGCTTCAGCCCCGAGAGGGTGGGGCCTAAAGGTACGCGGGGCCACACGGAAGCAGGGGGAGGGGCCTGGGAGGGGAGGTAGGGTCATGATCTCTGTGTGGGCGGGACTTGTGCACGACGCCCCTCAGCAGTGGCGCTCTGAGTGGGCGGGACTTAAGTGACCGTCAGGCTCTTATTTCGGTATATATATTTTAATTATGTATTTATTTTTAGAGAGAGGGTAGGGGAGTGAGAGAGGGAGGGAGAGAAACACCTCATCCGTTGCCTCTCACACGCCCCCAATCCGGAGATGGCCGCAACCCACGATGTGCCCTGACCCGGAGTCCAATCCGCGACCTTTCAGTTCGCGGGCCGGTGCTGAAGCCACCGAGCCGCACGAGCCAGGGTTTGTTTCGGGGCATTCTTCCTGGGCGGCCCCGGGGACTCCGCGTAGGTGGGCCGTTACCTCAGTGTGAAGGGAAAGTGTTAGCCGCACGTGGGCAGAGTTCTTTCCAGGAGAGGCGGACCTGGAGCTCTGCCCCGCAGACTCGTGATGCCTCGGGGAAGGGGCGGGGCTTATAGTTGGGGGCGGGGCCCACAGAGGCGCTAGAGGGGAACGCGTGAACTCCTGGAGGGCGGAGCTTGCATCTCTGAGACAGAGTTAATATCGCTCGCGGACCAAGCCCCCGGCTCTGGGAAGAGGCGGAGCTTTAGTTGTCATGCGGGGCTGCGTGAGGAGAATATATTAAACTCTGGGCAGAGTTCATACCTCCTGGATGTGAGAACTAATGGCTCCGAGAGTGTGTGAGCAGACCGCGCTGAGGAGGCGGAGCTTATAGCCGGGTGGGTGGGGGCCATTGGTACTGGGGCGGCCTGGGCGGAGCTAAGGGAGAGGCGGGGCAATGGTTCTGAGAACCTTTGAGCTGGCAGGGGGCGAGGCTTGTGGCTTTGATGGGCGGGGCCTCTGGAGACCTCCTGAGGGATCCCTCGACAGCAGTGAGTAGGCGTGGTTCATAGCTCCCAGGGACCCGGTTTGTAACACGGGTCAGGGTGTAGGCTGGGGTCGCGCCTCGAAGAGGCGGGGCCTGAGAGCCAGTGGGCGGAGCCTGACATTTAGCTCTGGGTCCGGGCGGAGTCCCGGCTCGGCCCAGGCGGAGCCTCTGCCTTGGGAGGCCTTGTGTTTAGGCCCGCACGCAGCTCCTCATCTGGTGCTCATTACAGGATGACAAAGAGCCGGCTCTGGGCCCCCTTCCCCACTCCCATCTCCTCCCTCCGGCAGCAGTGCATTTAACTCTTTCCTGTCCTCAAGGCGCTTTGGATCCCCGGCGCAGGGTCTCAAGGCGGAGCTCCAGCCCTTCCCGTATCGTCAGGCTTTGTCACCCGCCCCCCCAGGCTGTACCCCCTCTTCTTCCCAGACCCAGGCCTTTGGGCCACCCCGCCAACCCCTCTCATGCAGCAAACCTCTTTGGCGGCGTCTCCGAGGTTAAAAACTTGGGCAGAATCCGGTAGGGCGTCTGGTTTGAGTTAGGGAAACGTGAGGGGGGCGGGGGTGGTGCGTATCTTTCCCGCCCCCCCCCCCCCCCCCCCCCCCCCCCCCCCCCGGGCCCTGCCCTCAGGTTGGTCCCCAGCCCAGGCATCTAGTCTCCTAGTCCCTTGGGGCTCAGCCCAGCCCAGGCTCAGTCCCCTGGGGCCAGGCGGTGGCATAGCGCACCTGGTAGGGAAAAGGACTCTGGGACACCCCTCTTCGCCTGCCCGGGTGGTCGTGGTGGTTCTGCTCTGTCTTAATTAGAGGCTGCTTAGAGAGACTGCTTAGAGGCTGCAACTGAAAAATTACAGAGGCAGTGGGACCCCGCGCCTCCACGACCCAGGTTCCGTCTCTCCCTGTCCCCAAGGCAGTGAGCCCAAGCTGCTGGAGCTTGCAGGGTTTTCCCAGGCTCTGATGTTTGACCTTTCCCTCCTCCAACTTATGGGACACTTTAACCTTGAGCAGCCCGAAACTTCACTCAAGCTGGGGTCTTCTGGGTTCTTTCCGACCCCATACCACCCACACAGAGAAGGGCAAAGTGTGGCCCCGTATGGGAAGGTGTTGCCTAGGGAGCTGGGTGTGGGTTCTCTTGGGTTGATTAGCGCTCTCCGCAGCCTAGCCCGCTGGGCTCTACCCGCCACCTCCTCCCTAGAACAGGGAGGGGACTGCCCCCAGAGTACTTCCAGAGGGGCGGCAGCACTCCTGAGTGACCGTGAGCCCCAGCCTGCAACTCTGGGCACCCTGAGGGGACCAGAAGGGGAAGTACCAGAAGAAGTTGGGAGAAGCTCACCCAAAAGACCCTCTTCACTCCCAGGATCATCAGGCCCAGGGCTTACCTTTGACCCCTAAACCCCAGTTTGGCTCAAGTTTAGCAGAAGCCCTCATTCTAGAGCCCTCCCCCAGATTCAGCACTACCTTCTTGGAGTTTTCATTTAAAGAAGAACAAATGTCAAATTCTCTCCATCCAAAACCTCCCACTCCTGGGCTTTCTGTGTAACCTCCGGCCAAGCCCTGCCCTCTCTGGGCCCCCGTTTCCCTGAGGGGAATAGGTGTGGTGAGGGGAAGCATACCTTCCTTTAAGGGGTCTTACCTTATTTCCTTGGGGGCTCAGACAAGCTGAAGAAAGTTCCCCTCCTTTTCTCGGAATCCTCCCAGACCCTCCCCTCAGGCCCCAATGGGGGTCAGAAGCCTTGGATGAAGTTGGTACTCCATTTATTGGAGGAGAGCCCAGCACCCACCCCCTCCGGTCCTGGGGGCCTCAGCATCCCCTCTGTCATAAGTGCCAGGCCCGGGAGCAGAGTCTCCGTGCGTCCCATCTGGTGGTTGACTGAGAGAGGAGCCCGGCTGGGCCTGAGGGGGCAGGAAGCCCTCTGTCCATCTGGGCAGGCTGCATGGGTCACTGGTGCAGCCCGGGCCGTGTGTCCAATGCCTGCCCCCTTCCCCTCGCGCATGGAGTGGCGTGCCGTGCCCCGTCACACGCTGGTTCTGCAGGTCTGCACCCCAGTGAGGCTGCCCCGGTGGGGCGTGGGTTCTGTCGGGCCCTTGTTCCCAGCATGGGTGACCCAGCGATAACAGTCTGTAATGCGCTTGTTGGGTGCGTGGGGGCCACAGCGGGTGCAGTACACAATTCCCAGCGCCAGCAGGACCACCAGGAAGACACATGTAGGCACTAGAAGTGCCACCAGCAGCCACCGGTCATCCCTCCGGCTTCGGCCCGCAGCACTGGCCTCCCCCAGGGCTGTGGGGGCTGCTGTGGGGGCTGCTGAGGGCAGCCACGGGGTCAGCTCGGAATCAGAGGCATCTTCTCTCGGGACCTCTGGGGCTTTAGAATGGGTGCGTGTAGGGCTGGTGGGAGTGGTCTGGTTAGTGGGGCTCTGAGGGGGCAGGGAAGTGTGGAGGACTGGGGGCTGGGTGGCAGCAGGCACAGGGACCCGATGGGCGATAGGCAGAGGGGCCCTGGATGCAGTTGTCAGAGACAGCGGGGCAGGTGAGCTTATGGGAAGGCGAGTGGCCTGGGGTTTGAGGACTGGGACACCTGGGGTCCCCGGGGGATGATGAGTCCTGGAGGTGGTGACCAGGAGGCCGTGGTTAGCTGGGATTTGGGGCACATGAGCAGTGTTCTGAGTATCAGCCACTTGGGTGTCTGGAAACAGGGGGGGCTGGTGGGCGGTGGACTGTTCAGGGTGCTTGGCTGAGATAACCGGGGGCGGGTGGCCAGGCGGCCGCGCTGGGTGCGTGGCAGAGATCACGGGAGGCTGGTGGGCAGAAGGCAGGTCTGGATAGCCGGCTGAGATCATGGGGAACTGGTGGACAGGGGGCAAAGGTGGGTACATGGCAGGGGTCCTGGTGGGCTGCGGGGCAGGGGCCAAGGGTGGGTGTACGGCAGAAATGATGGGGGGCTGGTGGGCAGAAGGCAGTGTGGGGCGTGTGGCGGAGACCACCACGGGCCGGGTGACAGAGAGTACTGAGGAGTGATAGGGGGCCCTGGGGGCACTGAGCGGGGGCGGCCAGGTAGGGTCCAGGTAGGGCATCTGTGGCTCTCCGTCTTCTGGGAAGCTAGGTCTATAAGCCAGGCCAAAGTCAGGTGGATACGTGGGCTCCATCCACGGGATCCCAGGTGGCTCCGTCCAGCCACCACCGAAGCGCTCCCAGGGCTCACCTTGGTCCGTCTCGTCCTGGCTGTCATCCAGCAGCTCGTCATCCAGCAGCTCGTCCTCCAGGCCGTGGGCAGCCCGAGCCCCGACGTCCCCCACGGGGCTGCAGCTGATGCCGTCGGCCTGCAGCTCGTGGCCCTCGCTGCAGTAGCACTCAAAACCGCCGACGTAGTTGACGCACATCTGCTGGCACACGGGGATGTCCTGGCACTCGTCCGTGTCCACGCAGCGGTGGGGCTCATCGTCGGCCGGCTGGAACCCCAGGTGACAGTGGCAGATATAGCCCTGTGGCCCGCCCGGCTCGCAGTGCTGCTCACACAGGGCGTGCGCACAGGGGTCTTCACAGCTGTGCCCGTCCGCTGCCAGCTGGAAGCCTTCAGTGCAACGGCAGGACACACGACCATCCACCTCCTGCACACACTCGTGTTCGCAGCCCCCGTTATCTGGGTCACAGCCGGTCCCGGCGGGGCACAAAGGCCCAGCCCTGGACCAGCGCACACCGCCCTGGGGCTGCTTCACACACAGCAGAGAGGCTTCTCCGCCGGCCCGGCACGGCACGGTGGCCATGGAGCCGAAGGGCAGCCACTCGAACTCCGTGGAGACCAGGTGGAAGGGCGTGGTGTAGACGGCGGGGCCCTCCTGGCCCGCCTCTTCTGGCAACGCTGGGCAAGAGCCCTCGAAGCCAAACTGACACAGGTAGCCATCGACAGCCAGCGTGCACGAACCCTCCAGCCAGCGATGCTCGCCGTTTGCCTTGAGGGCTGCACAGCGCTGGGCAGGGCAGGACCCGTTCGTGGGCGGGTTGGCCCAGTTGGTGAAGTCCGTGTCCTGGTCCCCGGTGATCCACGTGAAGCCGCGCAGCGGGCGCTGTGGCTGGCACTGCCGGGCCTGCCGCTGCAGCCCGATCCACAGCAGCTGGCCGGCCGGGCCGGCACCCACCAGGCTGTCCACGCGCTGGGCTTCCTCAGGGGTTCGAGGCGTGGCCAGGTCGCCCCCCAACTCTCGGCAGGCCCGCCAGGCCTCCAGGAAGGTGCAGCGCCGTGGGAAGAGCGCGTAGCAGCTGTCCTGGCCGCAGGCAGCGCGAGGCTCGGGGGCCCAGGGGGCCTGGCCCAGCGTGGGCACCGTGGCCGCCCAGGCCAGCAGCAGGCGCAGCAGCATTGTGACGCCCCCCGACTGGCCCGGGCTGGGTCTGCAGCCGCTCTTGACAGGGGGAGGGACTGCGGCCTCCGGTGGGCGGGCCGGGGGGCGGGCCCCGCCGGACTCGGGCCTTGTAAGGAGTGGGCTGGGGCTGCTGCCAGCTCCCGCTGCCGCTCCCCCGGGGCTGCCAGAGCAGGAAGCAGTTGGGCGGGCGGCAGGGGTAGGGGGTGGTGGGGGTGCGGCTAGAGGAGGGAGGAGGCGCACCAAGGGGCTGGGAGTCACTGGCAGGGGGACCTGCCTCCCAGAAGAGGCTGGATGACCCTCAGAGCACTCCAGTGCAGTCTCGGGCTCTTAGCAATGGGGTGAGGTCACCTCGCAGAGACTGACAGTGACCCTAATCTGGACACACCGATCTCATCACACCCGGGAACAGTCTCCCTGCCCAACAGCTTTCCATACATGTGGGAGCGTGCTCTGACTCATGCCCTTCATATCACACACGTGTGTACGGTCCTCTCCCCACACGAGAGCTCTCTCCGCCATCCTCTGGCCCGGATCTGCAGCGTTCTGGCGCGCTGCCCCCTAGGTGCGCAAGCCGAGTGGTGCGGTGCTCCACAGGCCCCGCCCAGGAGGCCCCGACACCCGTGTGCGGCCCGGAACGGAGCCACCAGGACCAAAGCAGGCGTGGGCGGCCTCACTTACACACTGCGCTCCCGCCTCAGCCTCCCCCGACTCCAAGCCTCCTGGCTCCAGCCCGGCTGGGGGTATGGGGAAGGAGGAGGGGCAGGGGGCTGCTCTCTCCTCACCTCTGCTCAGCCTGGGGCCCTGGGAACCGGGGCTTAGAGGGGGAGGAGGCGCCCCCAAACAGGAAATGCTTCCCGGGCTCCTGCGACAGGAGGGCAGAGTGCAGCGAGGCGGGGGCCGGGCAGGGGGTGGGCTGCGCTCAGGGTGTGCAGGGAGCTGGTGAGAGGCCATGTATGGGCATGGAGCACACAATGACACACGTGTGTGAGACACAGGCATCACGTGTGTGGAGCCCTCCCTGCCCTCAGGGCCTGCTGTGGCGGCCTGGCAGGGTCCTCTTCTTGTCCCGCTTGCAGGCCTCTGGGGGCGTGTGCACTGAGCCCACGGGCCAGTGCGGTCCCCCAGGGAGCTGGTTGCCAGATTAACCCGTGCCCACCCCCCACCGCACTCTTGGCAGAAGCCTGAGCTGGGAGTGGGGACGTGAAGGAGAGGTTCTGCCGTGGTCCAGCGTTCCGCTCTGCCACTGCTCTGGCCGTAGGGAAGTTGCTGGCCCGCTTCGGGTCTCCGTTTTTATCTACAAAATGGGGATAATGTGTCAGCGCCTTCCTGCTCAGCAGGGCCAGTGCATCACAGCCCTGGGTGTTTGCTAATGTGCTTTGTCAGCTGCAAAGCATGAGGCGAGTGCTCCTCAGCGTTCTGAGCAAATCTGGGTGGGGGCCGAGTCCAGGACCGCGGTGCGAACCACCTCACCGCGCCAGGGCTGGCCCCGCAGACCCAGCCAGGCCCCTGGACAACCAGCGCTTTCGCAGTGTTTGCGCCATGCCCGGAAGGTGGTCCTGTCAAGGTCTACAACCTCGAAGCACATAGAACATCTATCCCCCTTCCCGAGAGAAGAAAGCCAGGACGGGCAGGCCAGCCTCCCGCTGGCGCCGGCCCAGCGCCTTGAGATCATCCTTGACTCCTGTTTCTCTCACGCCCTTGTCCCATCTCAGCGGATCCTGTCTCTGCTTCACCTTCAAAACAAACCCAGGGTTGGACGGGTCTTCGCCGCCTGCTTTGCCACCCCCCCTCCGCCGGCCCCACCTCTGCCTTCTTTCTCATCCAGACTGTTGCAGCCACCTCTCCTCTGGTCTCTCTCTCGCCCCCTCCATCCCGTCGGAGGGGTCCTTGCGGAACCCGCGTGGGGCCCAGTCAGATCCAGCAACTCCTTCTCAGGGCCCTCGGGGTCCCCACCTCACCCGGAGGAAAGGCCAAAGTCCCCATCACATCCTCTGGGCCTAGGCGATCGGCCCCCCAATTTTTCCTCCCGATCCCCAACCCCCTCGGCGCCTCTCCTCCAGCTGCTCTGGCCTCCTTCCTGGCCGTCGCCGAAACTTGAAACTCGCCAGGTTCATTTCTACCTGAGCGCCTCTGCCTGGGTTGTTCCCGGCCTGGAACGCTACCCCTGCGGGATCTGGACGCTCTGCCCCTTCACTCCCTCGGGGCTCAGCTCCAGCAGCGAGCGGCGGAGTCCCTGACCACCCCGCCTCCCCTCCCCCAACGCTGGGGCCGGCCTGGTCTTTTTCCGTTCTTCTCCTCTGCATTTGCCACTATGTAAAGTGGTAAATATTTGTGTTGGCCTGTATCCCTCAGTAGCCAGGGCTTCTCGGCCTCGGCACCCTTGCTATGCAGGGCTGAGTAATTATTTCGTCCGTGTGCTTTCTAGGGTGTTCGCATCACCCCTGTCTTCTGCCTGGGTGCCGTGGCATCCCTCCAGGGGGACAACCAGAGATGTCTCCAGACATTGTCGACTGTCGTGTCTCCTGGGGGTGACGCTGCCCCCACAGAGAACTCCAGCTCTAGGCGCCTGAGCTCCCTGAGGGCAGGGTCGCTGTCTCGTCCCCTGCCACATCCTGGGAGCCTGCAAAACTCTTGGTGTGTAGATGCTGCTAAAAGGGGTTCCTCGAATGAATGAATGAGTGAATGAATGGAATTCAGCTAAGTGAGGAACCTGGCTCCGGGCCACACATGGGCAGAGCCGGGATTCTGCCTGGAGCCGAAGCCACTTGCTCCCCACCCTCGCCCAGCCTTCCCCAGAAGCCAGACCACCCTAGAACCGGAAGTCAGCAAGCCTTCTGCAGACGGGGAAACTGAGGCCCAGGGAATCTCAGAGTGAGTCGATGGTGGGGCTGGGGCGCAGGCCTCCTGACTCTTACTCTAGTTCTCTCGTTGCCGCAGGGCCCCCGAGGGGCCCTTTGAGCACGGTCCGCAGGTTGGGAGTGACGCCAGGGAATGGGGATGGGAGGAAGGTGTGACAGGAAGGAGGCGCAGGCTACACAAAGGGACTGGGGTGGAAGGGCTCAAGGTGTGTTTGGAGCACACTAGGTCTCCACGGGGCTGGAGTGAGGGACACCTAGAGGGCCAGCGAGGAGGGGTGAGAGGCGGCTAAAAGGCTGGCCTCTGCTGTGGGGGACAAGGGCAAGGGGAAGGGGGATCCCTGTGGCGGGTGCGGTGAGCGGAGAGGGGACCGGAGGCCAAGGACCAGCTAGAAGGTTGTTGCAATTGTCTGGGAGAAGGGAGGGAGCTGGCCGGAGAGCTGGGCAGCAGGGCGGGCCAGGCCGGGGGAGGCAGCCTCTGGAGGCTCCTTAGGGGCTGGCCAGGGCCCGGTCCAAGGGTGTGGCGGGCCCAGTCATGGTTCGGGCAGTGGCCAGAGCTGGGGCGTCTGAGGGGAGGCTGCACGCCGTCTGGCTAGTGGGTGGGTCAGCCCAGAGGTCAGGATTCCAGCCTCTGTTGGTCGGGTGAGGGGTTGGGGGGCAGGCAAGGGACGCAGGAGTAGGAGGGTCAAAGGCCAAACTCCAGATGGTCTGGCTGGGCCTGCTTGCCAGTGGAGGGAAGCGTGAGCCAAGAGGTGGGAGCAGGGGTGAGGAGGAGTGGGGTGCACCTAACTCCAACAGGACTAAGGGTTTGGGAGATGGAGAATGAGACTCGGACACCTGTCTGGGGGCCCAGTGTGGGCCGGCGCCTGGCACTCACCTGCCCCACCCAGGTGGGGGAGATGAGGCTGAGGCGGCCCAGGAACTTTTTGCCCTGGTCCGGATGGAGGGCGGGGTGCAGCGTCGGGGATCCGATGGGGATGGGGTAGACAGGGGCTGGCCGAGGTCTTGCTTGTCCTGTTGGCCCCGTTTAGCCTGGCTCATTTCAGTCCCCGCATTGCACAGGGAAGATGCCAATGGGTGCAATGAACGCTCAGAGGATGGGTCGGTGGACATATGGATGGATGGATGGATGCAAGGAGGTGTGGATGGATGGAAGGGGGGTTAAGTAAGTGAGCAATGGATGGATGGGTGGACGGATGGGTGGATGGATGGGTGCACAGATGGATGGACAGAAAGGCAGGTAGGCAAGAGTAGGGATGGGCAATGGATGAATGGGTGGTAGAGAGATGGACTGATGGATGGACGTAGGGATGAGTAGGTGGCCGGCGGACAGATGCAAGTGGACGGGTGAGTGGATGGAAGACGTTCAGACGCAGGGTTGGATGCAGGGGTTCGGGCAGAAGCGCTAATTTGTAACTGGCCACCCCTCTGTGGACCGCAGTCTCGGGAGGTAACTCCATGGACCTGGAGGTGTGAAGCCCAGGTGGGCGGGACAGCTCGGCCACCAGGGCAGGGGCCCTGTGTGATGCTTACCACACAGTCTGATTTCTCTGTTGGGTCCTGTGGTCAGTATGTCTCCCTGGCCAGGGTGGGGACAGCTCAGGGTTTAAGGCTTAGCTTTCACAGGGGTCCACAGGCTGGGGTTCCCCGCTCCGGTCTCAGCCCTTACAGGGGGAGCTCACCACAGGGGGGCGTGAACACGGAAGCCCCCTTCCCCAGAAGGAGCCTTGCCTTCCAGCCACTGGGACAAGCCAGACGATGGTTTCGGATGCAGTGGGTGGGCCCGTGGGGGCGGCGGTGCAGGCAGCCTGCAGAGGGGCCAGCCCGACGAGGGCCCAGTGGAACAACCAGGACGGGGGTGCCGAGTGTGATCAGGGGGCACCCCCCCCCCGGGCAGGCACCCTAGGGAGCTTTGGCACGCCCCACTGCTGAGCCAGCACATTGCTTTGTGCACAAGTCACCTCCTCTCCTCCTTTTTCTTGTATCCCCACCACCCCCCACCTCCGTCCATTTCTAAATTCTTCCCAAACCACCCCAGCCTGGGGCTGTCAGGAGGAAAGGCCTACCAGTTGGGGCGGGGGGTGGGGTGAGGCCCCCCTTGGATGGGAACAGCAGGAGAGGAGGTGGGTGCGGTCCCAGGGCAGGAGTGGGGAGGGATGGGAGTCTGGGAGGGGAGAAATTCTGGCCTCCTCCCCGTTCCCGCACGCTGGGGCCACACCCTGTGTGCTTCTGGAGGGGAGAGCCCCGTGGGAAGGTGGGGGTTCGAGGACTTGACAGGGTGGGAGAGACAGGCCCCGGGAGGGAGCCGCGTCCAGGCTTGGACACCCGGAGATAAGGGGTTCTGACAGCGGAGGGGGCTGGGGGTGTCTTTGCCACGGGCAGAGGCTGCGTGCGTGTGTTTGTGGGTGCACCCGGTGTTCACGCATGACCTTGTGCGTGCGTGTGTGCTCGCACAGGCCCAGCACGGCTGGGGTGTGCACAGCTGGGTGATGCGTGCGTGTCCCCACGGGCCCGCACCTGTGCCCGCAGCTGTGCGGGGAGACGCTCACGGCTGCTCCCAGAGAGCCCGGCCTGGGCCCAGCTGGGGCCCCGTCCCTCTGCTGGCAGACGCCTAGCTTGAACATCTGGCCACATCTGCCCACAAGGAAGGGAGTCCTGAAGTCCCCGGCAGAGCTAGAAGGGCCAGGCACCCCCACCCCCTTCGGCCCAGAGAGGGACTAGGCTTGCACCAGGTCACATGGCAGATGGGGGCAGAGCAGGGACCGTCCCTGAATCTGGGGACCCTAGGCCAGGACAGATGCTCTCCTGGTCCTCACCGCTGCTGTCCTCCCTCCGGTCCTTCGGCCATGAGGCTGGCCCTGACCTGGCCTTGCTGTGCGCTCCAGGGAAGACCCCGCTGGCCTCTCTCCGGCCACAGCATCCCCATCTGTGCGCGGGGTACCTGCGGGAGAGGACTCGGGCCCCTGCGGTGTCTGGCCGGGGCCTGTGACTTAGGGTGACCGACTCGTCCCAGTTTGCTGCGGACTCTCCTGCTCTCAGCCCTGAGGTCCCCTGCCCTGGGAAGCCTTCCGCCAAGGATGTTTCTCTTTCTTCCCCGTCCTTCCCACTGCTACCCGGGTCTCAGCCCGCACCTCTGCAACTTTCCCCTTCTCTTCCCAGCCAGCGCCCTCTTCTCCCTGCCCCCTCACTGTCCCCAGGGACTCCGGACGCAGAGCCTCTTCCTGTCCCCCTCCCTTCCCTTTCTGCTCGGGCGCCTCCGTCTCCCGGCTGTCTCCGGGTCTCTGTCCACTCCTCGCCCCAGAATTGCCACCTTGTGGGTCTCTGAAGTCCGTCTCTCCACTCCCTTCCCACTTCCGCGTCTCCCCCCTCCGTCTCTGGTGTCTTGCCCACTCTGTCTCCCCGGTCCCGGTCCCGGTCCCGTCCCAGGGTCTCTGCCTCACCACCTCCCCTGGGTGGTCCGGGCCCCCCTCCCCTCCCCCTGCATGCACCCCCGGGGCTGGCTGGGGTGGGAGCCAGGTCTGGGGGCTGTGACCGGCAGGGGAGAGAACCCAAGCAGACATGATATTTATGTTAGGACTTCAAAGTGGAGCAGCGCCTGAGGCAGGGCTGGTGGGGGCCGGCGGGGGTGGGAGGCCGTGGGAGGGTGGCGGGCAAAAGCCAGACTGAGGTCAGCTGTGGCCCCTCCCTGGGGAAGGTCTCCTTGGTGATACGTACCTCCCACGTGGGACACTGAAATTCAGAGTAGGGGCAGAACAGGCTATTTTGGTGCCGAGTTCCAAGAAAGGGACTTCCTGTGCTCTGGCTCGGCCCCCCTCCCCATCCTTTCTTCCTGTCCCCCTGGAGGAGCAGCTGGGTCCTCTGAGCCTCAGCTCGGCCTGGGAGGCAGGGGGCTCGGGGGCGGGGGTGCAGGATCAGAGGGCCCCGCCTCTACAGGGGAGCCCCCATGGTGTCCACGGCCTCGCCTGCTCAGCTCTCTGGCAGAAGCCTGTCCTGGCAGGGCAGCGAGGGGCTGTAACCCCGGCGGCTGACTGGGCCGGGCGGGTCCAGCCCCTCAGGGCCTCTGGGGTCCACTCAGACTGGGAGCCCGAGGGGCCGAGATGGCCGTGAAGGTCACCCCACCCTTGGCCTAACCCCTGCTAAAGACACCCAGCTGCTGGGGCTGGGGTCAGGGGCCTGCGCCTGGGCGGGAGGGGCCCATTGTCTCATCCCGGGCCTCCGCTGCTCGTGTGTCCCAGCCTCTCCCAGGAGTGAGGTCCAACAGACACCCCTTCGGGCTGGCCGTCCCCTCGGGAAGCCCCTCTCCTGAACTAGAGGCTCGCTCTGGACCCAGCCCTCTGGGTCTGAAGGCCACCTAGGCCCCCAAAGCCCCGGCCCCTGAGCCCGCCCCCCCGCCCCCCACTCCAGATCCTCCCAGGCACTTCCGCTGAACCGGTGAATCACCAGGGCTGGAATCCGATGAGCTCAGGCCTCCCCACCCAGTGCCGCGGGCTTCTGCCTGCAGCCTGGCCCGTGAGGTCGCCGCCCCCCACAGGGGTCTTTCCAGCAGCTCAGGGCCCTCACCAGTGCTCGCCATGGGGCAGGGTGCTGAGCGGGGCCAGGGACAGGCCGGGGCTGGGGGTGGGAAGGGCTTGGGTGTGTTCCGCATGATCAGAAGTATAAGGGGCACGTGTGCATGTCTGTGTGTGTGTGTCTCTGGGTCCGTGTCTGCGTGTGTCTCAGTGCCTGTGTGTGTCTGCACGTGCCTCAGAGTCTGAGTGTGTCTCAGAGTCTGTGTGTGTCTCTGGGTCTGTGTGTCTCTGGGTCCGTGTCTCTGAACGTGCCCTTGTGTCTGCCTTTCCGGTGCCTGCGTGCCGTGCCTGAGCCTCGGACTGGGCCGTGGCGGCAGCAGTCCTGTGTGGGCAGGAGGGTGCATGTCACGAGGCTCCTTTGCATCAGGTCACCGCATATCTCCGTGTCAGCCCGTCCCTGTGTGTGTCAGGGACTCACATTCTGAATGGCAGAGGGAGTGTCTGGGGGAGTGTCTCTGAGTTTGCCCGTCTAGAGATGTTTACGGATCAGGGGAGGCCGATGTGTGTCCCTGTGTCCCACCCCGCAGGGCACGAACGGTAGCAGTGCCAGGGTGTTCCTGTCCAGGTCGAGGGTGCCCAGGTGCCACCTACATGATTGTGGCAGGTGGGGTGTCACAGGCCCTGCAAAGGCGAGTCAAGGCGCTTGTGTGTGTTCGGTTGTGGGTGTGAACAGGGAGCACAGAGCCGCGGCCGGGTGTTCAGCGCTCTGCCGTGAAGGTGGGGGTCAGGGTGTGGCGTGGGTCTCGCGGCCTTCCTGCCCACCCCTCCCCAGTCCGCTGTCAGGCCCGCCCACTCGCCCGACTCCTGGGCCTGCCTGGCCGGGAAAGCCTGGGTGGGAGGTGGCCCTTTCCTCAGCCCTTTCCCGACCCCTGATCTCAGGGTCCTCGACTGCAGGGACGGTGCCCGGGCCCCCCTGCAGCAGGGCTGCTTCCTTCCTGGCGCGGGCTGGGTGTGCGTCCTCGGACTGCCCGGGTCACTGGCGGCCGCAGGTGAGAAGGGGGCCTGGTCTCCGACTGGGAACAGGGCGCGCTCGCGCCCCCTGGCGGTAGCTATGGAGAAGGCACAGCCCGGGCCCCGGGAACTGAGGACCCGTTTAGGCTGTCTTCCCGCATCAGCCACTGGGCATGTCCTTACGAAGTGCCAGGCATTGTTCTAGGCCGCCGACAGTCCGCGGGAACAGGGCCAGCCCGGCTCTGGCCTTCCCGTGGGGAAGACAGACAATAAACAGACTCACACGCGGAACTACGGTGACTCCAGAGGTGACAAGGGCAGCACCGCCAAGCGAGGAAATGACTCGGGCTCCTGGAGAGATCCCGAGGTCAAGGTCCCAGCGCGGTGCTGCGGCGGCGGGTGGTAGGCTTGGGGCGGGATGGGGGCGGGGGGCGGCGCACAGCACAAAGTCCGAGCGCAGTGGCCTCTCAGTTCCGGCCCCGACCACATCGGTGTCCCTCCGGCTGGGGCTGGGGGGCTCGGTGCTGGCCCCACACGGACGCGCCGCAGATTGCTCAGTGGATGAGTAAATAGCCCTTCTGTGTTGGAGGACTGCAGAGCCGGAGGCTCCACAGACCCTGGCGTCCGAACCGTGCAATAAGCCGCTTCCGCCCGGCAAGCTTTAGTTTCCTCCCCGGGAAAGTGGGGACAAGGAGACCAGTCTCAGACCAGTCTTTCACCGCCTCCCCTGCCCCTGCATCACGCAGGGCCCTTGGTCATGCTGGTTTGCCTGGCCTGGACCCCTGACCCATCAGAACCTCTTGAGAAGACTCAGGCAGGGCCTGAGCCAGTGCCGGATTCCCAGAGCCTGGAAACAGGGCTCAGCAGGGGGAGGCTTGCAAAGACCCCCGCAGCAGGGGCCCAGAAGCCTCGGCCATCCCTGGGCTTTGCCGAGCACCCCCTGCGACCATTCCAGGTCCTGCTTCTGGGATAGGATTTGACACTTGCTGTTTGGCTCCCAGACCCCAGCCCTCCCTTAATCTCCTAGCTTCCCACCGTGTTGTCCTTCACTCGTTTATTCTTTTAAATTTTGTTTATTTGTTTTTTAGAGAGAGGGGAAGGGAAGAAGAAAGAGGGACAGAAACATGAATGTGCGGTTGCCTCTCACGCGCCCCCTACTGGGGACCTGGCCTGCAACCCAGGCATGTGGCCTGACTGGGAATCGAACTGGCGACCCCTTGGTTCACAGGCCGGCACTCAATCCACTGAGCCACACCAGCTGGGACCCCTTCACTCTTTTTTTTTCCTGAACAGGTTTTATTACACAAGGAGATGGAGCTCCGTCCTGCTCGGCTGCTGCCTTTCTCACGGCTGCAAGGACACTGCTCAGCTCCTCCCTCCTCCCCTTGGCCCGGACGTGTGTCCCCACCCTTTTCTTGATCCACTCGAGGGCCCTCCTGTCCGTAGAGACCTTGAGCAGCTCCATGGCGTGACAGGGAAGAAAGCCACACCTCTCGGAGGACTGTGTCCCGCACAAACCCCGTGCGCTGGGTGAGGTGCTGTGCTGGTGGCTCACATGCTCAGTCACCTGGTGACCCTGGGCCATGGCTGCTGCCCTTCACTCTTTTTTTTTCTTTTTAAAGACTTTATTTTGAGAGAAATATCCATTGGTTTCCTCTCACATGCCCCTGACAGGGGATCCAGCCCGCAACACAGGCATGTGCCCTGACCAGGAATTGAACCCGTGACCTGTCACACCACTCAGGGCTGCCTCTCACTCCTTATCGAACTCCAATCAGCAGACAGCGTTTCCTGAGTGCCTGTGGAGTGCCCAGCGCTGGGCAAGGCACTAGGGGTGGGGGTGGGGGTGGGCGTGGGCCAGGGAGGAAGGGCACACAAACGCCCAACGGGGAAGCAGGGTTGTGTGAGCGCACAGGTAAGGGGGGAGGGGAGCGCTGCTGGTGGCCTGGTGAGATGTGGGAGCCCCGCACCCAGGCTGCCTCCGGTTGGTCTGAAATCCCAGCGCCCAGGATTTCCACTTTTCAGTAGAGCCGGACGCGGGGGCGGGCGTCCTCTGGCGCACAGCATCGGCAGGAACGCCTCGGCGACTCGCAGGGCACGGTTCCTTTCCCAGAGTGGCCCCGTGAGGCTGGCTTTGTGCCCCGCTGCCTGGTCGCTGGCTGCAAGAGTGCAGCCTGCGACCACCTTATGCTGCCGAGGTCCCGGAGCCACCGTTGCCCCTGGGTGTCACCCACTCCGCAGCTTCCCGGGCCACATACGCCCCCTGGTGGTCGCTGGCGGCATTTTGTCTGCTCACAGCTGCTGCTTGCTCTGCGGCGCTTTGAGGGCTCCCTTATTGGTGGCTTGGAACAGAGGGCGAGAGGGTGCAGTTGGAACCGGATGTCCTGGTTTGGGTAGGGAAACCCCTAATAGCCTACCATGTGACATCTTAGGAGTCGCTCTCCCGCGTGACCCCCTGTAAAGCCCTGGTGAGGTCCAAGCTCCCCCACCCCCTCCATTTGGGAAGCCTGCCTCCCCGTCCCATCCCCCTGGGATGCTGGAGGGCCTAGGAGGCCTTCCCGTCTTGGGGAAAGCCTGGAGCTTGGGTGCTCCTCCAGCTCCAGGGCGACTGGAGGACGCGCCCCCTTGGCAAGTGCAGACAGCAACCCTGGAGGGGCGGGGCAGGCGATGCCGGCATCTCAGGTCCTTCCTGCCCCTTTCCTGTAGGCTGAGGCCTGCTTTGCGGCAGAACCATCCATTTGGGCCCCTGGAAGTTTTCCGGGAGAAAACAGGATGGCAGTGCACGCCCACTTGACAGGTGAGCACACTGCGGCTGGAGGTGCTAGTTCTCGGGGGGGTCTGGAGCGGGGCTGGGGCCCCGAGCCCTCGCCGCCTCCTTGAGTCCTCCTGACGCCCTGGCACCCAGAAGTAGGTGCAGCCCCCCGCCCGGAGGAGCTGCCTGGGCAGCGGCCCCTCCCCAGCTGCTGGAGGTTGGGCACACTCACCACTGAGGGTTGGCCGGCCGGCTGGCCTCCAGCCGGGGTAGGAGGATAAGAGGCGAAGGACCTTGGCCCTTGGTCCAGGGTCCTCCACACCCTCCCAGCTTTACTCCAGTGCCCAGATGTGGCCAGTTCAGGCACTCCACCAGCACGTGGGGCCACAGAGATAAATAGCAGACAGAGCCGGTGGCAGACCCAAGAGCCACCCAGGGGAGAAGGCAAAGGGGGCTGACGGCTCAGGAAGGCCTTCCCAGTGGGCTCAGTGTTTTCTGCCCCAAATGACCATTCTGGCCACTCCCAGCTACTCCTCGGCTGCCCGGCCTCCTGCAGCCTCTGGCCCACCCGGCTGCGCAGGGCCCCCTCCCCCGGCCCGGCTCTCCTCCTGCTCGACGGCCGGCTCAGGCTCTCCCCTGCTGTCCCTGGTGCCGGCTTTGGCCTCGACCTCCCCACTTCCTCGGCCCCCTTGCTCCTCCTCCCTGCCCCCTGACTCTGGCTCCCCGCCACCCTCCTCGGTCGTCCCCTCCAGCGAGGCCCCCCGTGTCTCAGGCTGCTCTGCCCGGCGGCGGTAGACGAGATAGCCGGTGGCGGGAAGCCGGTGGGCCAGGGCTCCGGGGGACAGGCGGTGGTAGCCCTGCTCCTTGTACAGGAAGAGGCCGAAAGTGTCCGGCTGGGCCACTCGGAACTTGGTGGCACAGAGCTGGCTCAGGGCGGCTATGGAGGCCCCTGGGGGCACGGCCATGGTCTTGGAGGTGCAGCCGCTGCCGGGGTCCTGATAGGCTACTCGGAGGAGGTGCTGTGCAGGAGGAGAAGCGACAGTGAGAACTCAGCCCCGCCTGGTACGTATCTGGCTGCAAAGCCTGAGATCCCAGCGGAAGCTCCGCAGAGGCAGGCTGGGCGGCACAAATCCAGCGGTGGGACCAACTGGAAAAAGCTTTCTGGGCACGGTGAACCCCCAGGGGGCCCTGGGGAGGGGGGAGACGTGGTTGGTCAGTGGGCCACGCTGCAGGCTGAAAGGGCAGCCCCGGCAGGCCCCCCCAACCCAGCGTCCACGCTTAGACGGGACTAACTTGTGCCCAAGTGCTTGTGCGGCAGGGACTCATTTAATCTCCACACCAGTCCCAGGAGGCAGGTGCTGCTGTCCCATTTTATAGATGAGAACACTGAGGCACAAGTTAGGGACCTAACTAGCCCAAGCTCCCCAAACCAGAAAGTAGGAGAGCCAGGATGTGAGCCCAGGCCAGGAAGGGTGGGGAGGAGGGCGGAGGGGGTAGGGAGCCTGGGCTGAAGGCCTGAGTCCAGGGCAGGGCAGGGCAGGGCCCCAGGTCGGGGCTGGAAGCCAGGATTTGGGGCTTGAGCCTGCCACCTGTGTCCCTTTCCCTCCCCACGCCACGCCTCAGTCTCCTCATCTGTGAAACGGGGACAGGATGGCCCTGTTGCTGTGCTCCCTCCCTCTGGAGAGGCTGGCTTTGACGCCCGCTCTGCACGGCGCTGTTTCTGTGGCAGGGTGGCGGGTGACTTGGGGCCAGCCTGCGTGGGTCCCACAGTGCGGGGCGGATGGCGTGGAGCCCCATTACCTGGAAGCTGTGGGTGGCGGGCAGGCGGCGCTGCTCCCAGAGGCTGAGGGAGCGCTGCAGCTCCTGCGAGGGGCTCAGCGGGAGGGGGCGGGCCTGGCCCAGGCCGCTGAGCAGGGCCAGGCTGGCAGAGAGGCTGGTCAGGTAGTAGCTGCCTGGGACACGGGGGAACAAGACCCAGCTCAGCGCGGGACTGGGTGACGTGTTCCCCCTGCCCCTCCCTGCTCACGCGGGCCGCGCGGGTGTCAAGACGCTCCGACCCCACCCGGACGGGGGTGGTGAGGGTGAGGGGTCCCTCACCCTCTCCGGTGAGCAGGGTGGGCTCCAGCAGCTCCGACATGTACTCGGCCTCCAGCAGCAGCTCGGGAAGGTCGCAGTGGGCCAGGACCAGGCTCAGCAGTGGGAGGAATTCGTCGGCCCCCGCGCCCTCTCCTGTGGGTGGTGGAGAAGGAAGCTTCAGGCTCCTCTGGGGCCCCAGGGTCAGAGTTCACTCCTCGTCTTAGCCGGGGACTCTCCCCTCCACTTGCCGGGCCTTGGGCAATGTGGTCTCTATGGCAACCCCAAGCAGAGGCTGGGGAGAGGACCCATGGCAGTCTGGGCCTCAGTTAGACCATCTGTGAGATGGGAGGGTTGTGCCCATCTTTTCCGCTGTTGGGCCTGTCCTGGAGTCTGCCCGGGAGGCGCTCCCGAGGGAGCCAGGGGGCGGCGGCGGGAGGGGACGCACCCCAGTGGGTCCTCAGGGCTGTGTAGAGCAGCTTGCAGGCCTGCAGGAGCCTCTTGACCTGGGCGCTGGGTGAGTAGGCGCGAAGCAGCTGCAGCAGCTTCTGGCGCACCTGCTCCATCTCCACGGGGGAGGGCAGGCTCAGCTGGGACCCGAAGGCTCCGGGGCCCTGGGCCCGGGCTAGGCGGAGGCCTTCGGCCAGGCGGCCCAGGGAGCCGTCAGCAGACAGTCGGCGCTGCAGCCGGGCCACCAGGGTGGGCCGGAGAGGCTTGAGCACCGAGCGATGCAGTGACTTCTCCAGGACACGCTCTGCAGAGCAGAGGCGGACAGGGGTCAGGGGAACCAGGGTGGGATGGGGGCCGGGGTCCCAAGGGGAAGGGGCCTAGTCCAGGAGGGACGGGATGAGGAGGAGGAGGAATCTCGTGAGACGGGAGAGTCGGGGGAGAGAGGTGGGGAAGGGTGAGATTCCCTTGAAGGGCGGTGAGGGGAGCGGCAGGCAGGTCTGCGGAGAAGGCCAGGGTATGGGCAAGCATTGAGATGATGGAGAGCCGGGGCCGGAGTCTCACCCAGTCTGTTGGGCGGCAGCAGCTTCTCCGGGCCCAGCTCCGCACTCAGCATGGCCCGAGCCCTGCTCAGTGCCTCTCGGATGCCCTGCAGCTCCTGGGGCTCGGGGCCGGCCCGCACCTGGGTCAGCAGGTCCTGTACCAGCTGGCCCACAGCTGTGTGGCGGTCCTGCACCAACGCCGAGGCTGCCCGGCCCACCTGCCGCTCGGGCGCCAGCAGGGAGCAGAAGGCGGCGCTCATGGACCGGAGCAAAGGCCGCCTGCGGCTCAGGCGGGGCGAGGTTGCGGGGCTCCCTCGGGGTCCCTGCGTCCCCTCCTCCTCCTCGGAGCTGCTGGGGGAGCCACAGTCCACCTCCTGGAGGGAGGGCAGGGGAGGGAGGCTCGGGCCGGCGCCCCCCGGCACACGGTACCCCACTGAGCTCTCCCTCCGCAGCAGCTGGCGAGGGGGCAACCTTTCCGCCTGGTTGGGGGCCGGCCCCGGCGGCACCGGGACAGGGGGAGGCGGCACCGCGGGCGGAGACAGGGGGCTGGAGGCCTCTGTGGATACGCGTACTTTGAAACTCCTCTTGAATTTCTCCCGCTTGGTGGGCCCCAGGTCTCCTGGGAACAGGGGGTTGAAGAAGCACAGGGCGGCTCCGGTGCCCTGGTCCAGCTCTTGTGGGGACCGCGGCTTCAGCCGGGGCGGCAGCGGGCCTGCGGGCGGGCCTGGCCGTGCCCTGGCGTTGAGGGAGGAGCTCCAGAACTCTGGAGAAGAGAAAGCCGCTGGGGCCTCGGGAGGGCCGGGGAGTGTGCCCGCCGGAGGGCCGGGTGCAGACTCGGGTCCTGTGCCCGAGTGCCTTCCCTCTCCTCCCTGGCCTCGGTCTGCCCGTCCATGCAGCGGGCAGCAGGGGAGCCCCTACCGATGCCCAGATGGGAGATGGCTTCCAGCTCCTTGTGGGTGGCTGCCTGGCGGATGGCTCTGGGGAGCTGGAGCTGAAGGAGAAGGACGTCCCTGAGGCCAGAGGGGGGGGGGGCAGAAGGTCAGGGGCGCGGGAGGCTTGAGGCTGTGGGGGCGGGAGGGCAGGGTGGCCCGCGCACACTGGTCTCACACCGGGCTCACCGGGAGTGGCAGTAGGCACAGATGAGCTGGACCAGGTCCGGGAAGACGAGCTCGGATCCCTCCAGGGAGACGCCTGAGAGACGGGAAGTGAGGCTGTTCCCTTCGGGACGCCCCTGCGCCCAGCTCCTGCTTCCAGCCCCTGCCCTCCGGGCCAGCCCCTCTCACCCCCAGGGCCCTCCTGGATGTAGTGGCTGGACACGAAGGAAGGGCCGCTGGCCTCTGGCAGCCGCACGCACAGGGCTTGGCACTGGCGAGTGTTCGATTTCCGCACCAGGAACGTCTGGGAAGGGATGAGGCGGCTCCGGACCTCCGCGTCCGGCCCTCCTCCCTCCCACCCCCTGGAAGCAGGGGACGAGACTCACCCCCGGGGGCTCGGTCCTCAGCACGTGCAGCGCGGCCGCCGCGTTGGCCCGCAGCTGCAGCCACACCGGCCGCGTGAGCAGCAGGCGCTCCCGTAGGCTCACGGCGCGCCCGGGCCGCTGGGGCCCACCTGCCCGCCCTCCGCCGGCGTCGGGAACGTCGTACAGCGGGTCCTGGGCTGGCCTGGGGGCGGGCGCCAGACCTGAGCGGGGGGCCGCGGGCCGGCACCCGGCCCGACCCTTTCCCCTCGTCTGCCCCCTGGATAGACCCTGCCGCGCGGTCCCTCCCGGCCCCGCCGGGCTGCCCTTCCAACTTCACTAACTTTTCTCCCTCCGCGCACCCGGGCACGGAGGAGTCCGCGGGGCTGGGGGCTCCGGGAAGGCCTGCTCCGGGATCCCCGGTGCCGTCCATGGCGGGGCGCTCCTCCGGCTGGTTACTCCGGGGACTCGGAAGACGAGCCAGCCCCCAAGGCGAGCACACTCCCGGCGGTGAGTAACACTTCCTGAGGGCGGTGCGCCCTGTCACACCCCGCCAGTTAACTCCCGAGTGTCCACTCGGCCCGGGCAGTGCCCACCTCCTCTCTGGGCTGGGCCCGGCCTCGGGGGGCAGGACCCTCTCCCCGCAAGGGCCACTGTGAGACCTCAGCTGCGAGACCACCGGTGGCCTCCAGGGAGGGCTTCCCGCGGCAGCCGCCCCGAACCCCAGGAGGGAGGGAAGGGGTTAAGTCGCGCCCCTGTCTCCTCCCCAAAGGCCCAGGCCTTGCTTCTGGGGCACCTTTAAGTCTGCGGTGGGCTGCTGGTCTGTCCCGGCCTCGGGGTCAGCCTTGTGCCACAGTGCCCCCTACTGGCCACAGATGACTCATTCTTGAGCCTGATGGGTTTTGGGATTTCAGGTTGCCATGGAGAAAGGATGCCCTGTCTCCATGGAAACTAACCCCTTTGCTTAACTGAGGTTCTGGGGGTGGTTCTAACGCTCGGCACTAAACAGGGGGGAGTCTGGCTGTGGGGTGTCAGCACGTGGCACTGCCGCTGGCTGCCTCCCACGCACACGGGCCCTGCCAGCCGCCTCGCCACTCTGCCAGCAACAGGGCAGGTGCAGACGTGACCCAGTCTCCAGGCATGGGACACCCTGCCCCCCCGCCCAGTTGGAGTCCACGTGCTCTGCCGGTGCCACATGTTGCTTCAGGCTTGTCCCCAGCACCAGGCAGCCCAGGGCCCAGCCCCGCCTCTGGGTGGGCAGTGGGGGAGGGGCCACAGAGAGCCCCCTTCTCCCCAGTCTGTGCCTCCAGTCAGAATGGGTAGGCTCCTGCTGGCGAGAGACGCAGGGACCCAGCAGTGTCTGCCTGTCTTGGGCACTTGCCACGGGAGCCCTGCCTGCTTTGCAAGGTAAATCAGACACACAGGGGTCACGCCCGAGTCCCAGGAAATGTTTTAATTCCAGCCCCCGTGACCTGGGAGGCAGGCCCCAAGGACGGCAGGACCTTGGCAGGACCTGGGGAGCCTGCCCTCTGACCACGGCGAGAGCCAGGGCAGCCCCACACGTGCTCTCCGGCCCAGAGTGCCCGTGACCTGGGCCCAGCTCGCTGGCCCGGCACCTGGGAGCCAGGTCCACGGGCAGCAGAAGATGTGATCCGGCTGAAGATGAAACACGTCTTCTTTGTCAGGGAGGTGACCGACGGGGCTGACCGCCGGTGGGGGACGGCAGGGGCTGGCTGGGAACACAGGAGACAGTCCTGTCCTGGCTGGCAGGGCTCCGGGCCCGGCCGCACAAGCCCCGAGCAGGGCAGAGGAGGAGTCCAGACGGGAGGTGGCCGGAGGGGAGGCCCCGCAGCAGTGCAGGAGGGCCTTCCGCCACAGCAGCGCTACGCCAATCCTGGGTTTGGTGCCGGGGGTGCACGGCGGGGTCACGGTCCTGGGGGCGTGGGGGAAGGGGAAGTCACTGTGGTGAGAGGCAGCCCAAGCGAGGGGGTGGTCCCTTCACCTGGGAAATCCAGAGGCATGGCCTCAGCCTGGCCGGTCGGTGCCAGGCCCCTCCCCCTCATGGCGCCACAGGTGCCGGGGCTGGGTGTTCCAGCCCCTCCCGCCCCTGACCCATCCTGGAGGGGAACCCCGTCCCCGTCCCCTCACCCCTTCAGCTTGGAGCCTCCCCACCCCCACCCTGGCTCCTGCCCCCAGACTGCCCCAGGGCCCTCACACCCAGACTGTCTGAGGGCCTCAGGCCCCTCATCTGACAGGGCCGCTGCGACTCTCTGGGTTTCCTTTGGTGGGGGGGGGGCCCTGTGGTTCTTACCGTCTGATTTCCTCTTCTGGGGGGATACAGCTGCCCTAGCCTGGGTGGGAAAGAAGAAAAGACCCCCCATCAGGGAGGCCTTCCTCCTGCTTCCGGCCTGGCAAGCCCCCTCCACATCCGCCTCTACGGGGTGGGGGCTGCCGGGCCTGCGCGGCCCTGGGGTGAGGTGGGGTGGGGGAGAGCACAGGACCCTTTCTAGAGAAGGCTCTCCCGGGACCCCCTGCCAGAGGCCTGGCCAGCCCAGCGGCTTTCCCGCCTTCCCTCTCTGCTACCCCATCCGAACCTGCCCAGGAACAGGACAGGCCAGCACGGACTAGAAGCTCCCTGCTGTGGGGCGGCCTTGGACAGGAGGCGTGTGAGCGGGCGGCAGTGCCAGGGAACTCGTGGGCGGGGGGGGGGGCAGGCCCCCAGGAAGCCCTGGGGCAGAGACCAGAGCGGTGTCCAGGGCGGGGACCCGCACGCCAGTCGCTCTCCAGAGGCCCAGAGACAGGGTGCGAGCGGCACGGACCCACCTTTTTGATGGCCGTCCAGTCCTCCAGGATGTCGATCTCCTGCAGCATGTACACGATGTAAGGGCCTGCAGCGCGGGTCAAGGAAGCAGGAAGCCCAGGGGAGGGGAGCAGCAGGTGACCGCCCAGGCCGGGGGGGGAACGCTGACCCCCGGGAGAGGCAGTGCTGAGGGCAGGGGTT
The DNA here is from genome assembly GCF_004126475.2 of Phyllostomus discolor. Classification (NCBI taxonomy): domain Eukaryota; kingdom Metazoa; phylum Chordata; class Mammalia; order Chiroptera; family Phyllostomidae; genus Phyllostomus; species Phyllostomus discolor. Next base: position 166,382,240 of record NC_040908.2, read on the forward strand.
CGAGTCCGAGCCCCGCCTCCTGCCCCCAGGATCTCTTGTGGGGGGCGGTGTGGGCTGCAGACTCCCCAGACGGTGCGGTGGGCATCCAGCCTCACCCCAACCTTCCCCACCTTGGCTCCCGCTCACCCCCTCTCCAGCCTCAGGGTCAGAAGACCAAGGCGCATCCAACCCACTAGGGGGCGCTGCTTCTTCTATTCCTTGTCCCCCTAACTGTCCCCTCCTCCAGCCCCTTTCCCCACGGGCACACAGACCCCAGTGTCTTCCACTCCGAAAACCCTCCTTGGGTCCCACACGCCCCAGTGGGGACCACCCACTCTGCCCTCCTGTGCCCTGCACCTGAGGTCCCCACGCCCTCGCCTCCCATTCACTTCTCCCTCCCGGCACCTGAGTCCTGTCAGCAGGCGGCCAGTGCCCAGAGCCTGGCTACTGCGGACTAGTGCGGGGGAGGGGAGCGGGAGCGGGGATTCAGTGCTGCTCTGTGCGGGGCTGTGCCGGAGGGAAAAGGCACGGCAGGCCCCCGGACGGAAGGGCTCACGCCCACGTGGGGCAGAGGCAGCTGCTCCCCATATGGGATGCGGGCATCCACGTTTAGGCCCCAGGGGTGCAGGGGAGAGAGAAGCCGCAGCCGCGGAGGGGAGACCAGGAGAGTCTTCGCAGGGGGGAGGGCGTCTGGCTGAGCCCCGCGCAGACGCGGACAGAGGGCGGGCGGCACTCCTCGCAGACGGCGGAAGCGAGCAATGGGGGCAGGAAGGCCCGGCACGCGCCCCAGGCCCCAGTCGTTGGGGGGGAGCCAGGGGGCCTCGGAGGGGACCTCAGGAAATCACGGGGGTCACTGGGCAGACGCTTCCATCCTCCACAGTCCCGAGAGCCCAGGGGAGACGCACGACCCCGCACACAACTCCTGACCGCTGGGCTCGCCTGGACGCGGCCACACGAGGCCAGCCGACCACGAATGTGTCTCGTCTGACTCTCACTTCCTCGTCCCTCCCCCCTGCCCCCGAGTCCGGGGCCGCCACCCGGCCCGGCTCAGGCCCCGTCGGTGGAAGGATACCGGAAACGAGGGGTGCCTTCTTCCTCTTGCTGGGTGGCAGGGAGTCCCAGGTCTTCGAGCTGCCTCTGGCGTGCAGTTTGTCGTCCCACCACTCTGCGTCCCCAGACCCAGAGTCAGGATGGAGGCGCTAGCCCTCCCGGGACACCCCCACCCTTGTTGCCGGCCCTTCCCCATCAACCACCTCCCGGGACAGCAGCGGAGAGAACCCTGGGCTTGGGGGACAGCGGCTGAGTTCAGGTCCCAAGGGCTCAGATGGGCGACCTGGGAGAGAGGTCCCTGCACTGTGTGGGCCTCGGTTTCCTCATCTGCTTAGTGGACCGAGGGATGATGACAATTCCTGCCTCCCCAGAGCCCCACGTGGTTGGCAGGCACTAAGGACACAGAACAGACTGGGGCTACAGGATGTGTGGGAGTGGGAGGATGTCACCCTGCACCCTGGAAAGACAGCAGGGAGACCCACTCTTCTGGAACCGAACCCCTGCAGTGTGCCAGGCCCTTCCCCTGCCTGGCTTCATTCAGCTCCCACGGCCACGGTCCCACTACCCCGGGGGCAGGAGGGGACGCTAAGGTCCGGGCAGGGGTGGGCACCGGCCGTCAGGCCTGGGGAGGGTGCCCGGGGCCGCCGGAGCCTCACCTGAGCTGATGTCCAGGCTCTGGCGGTCCTCCTCCAGCCTCTGGATGCGTTCCTGCAGCTCGCCCTGCAGGGTGTCGTACAGCAGCAGCTTCTCGCTCTGCAAGAGGCAGGGGTCGCTCAGCCAGGAGGCACAGGTGGGCCACTCCGCTCCTCCCACCCCCACGCCGGCGTCCACCAGTCACCTCTAGGTGCTGCTTGGCTCCCTGCAGCTCACACTCGTACTTGTTCCTGATCACGTCCAGGCAGAAGCCCTTGTAGATGCCTGCGGGGGGGAGGGGGCGGGAGGGCAATGGGAGGGCCAGCTGGGCCAGGGACGCCAGTGCCGCCGCCCCCACCCCCCCCAGCAGGGCCAGGTGCATGGGCGGGGCAGGGCGGGGATGAGAGTGGAGGGGACCCTGGGTTGGTGGGGAGCAGGGAGAGGGACTGGCAGGCTCCTCCCCCCCCCCCCCCCCCCCGCCCAGTGCACGGAACAGCCCACAGACCTGCCACCTGAATGCGAATCTTGAGGCTCCGCTGCAGCCCCCCCAGGGGCTCTGTGTACTCTGGCGCTCTCTCGGCCCCCACTTCCTCCAGCCGCACCCGCAGCTGACTCAGCCGCTCCCTGAACAACCTGGGAAGTAAAACGTGCTCCTCCCTCAAACACACGTGGAGCGCCCGGTCCATGGCAGGCCCTGCGTTCCGCGCTCGCTCACTCCCTCGGCCTCAGCCACCTCTGCCCGGCCCCAGCCTCCTCCCCTGACCCCCCACCCCGGTGCCTGAAGCCCCAGCCCCAGGCACCCCAGGCTCACTTCTCCTTTAGCTCCGAGAACTGCTTCTCCAGGTCCAGCATCTCACTGACGCACTCGCTGCGGCGCCGCTCGTAGTCTTCGTCATCCATCTCTGGGGCGAGAGGCCGGTCAGGGCGGGCGAGGAGGGAGTGGGCACTCTCGTGTGTGTGTGTGTGTGTGTGTGTGTGTGTGTGTCTCACCTGAGCTCTCCTCTTCCGACTCGGTCTGGCTGCCGCTTCGCTCCTCCTCACTCTCTTCCTCCTCCCCGTTCATCTCGGTGGCCGAGTCGCCCTCTGCTTCCATCTCCTCCGGGTCTTTGCTTGGAGGCTGGACGGGCATCTGGGCTCTGGAAGAAGGCATGGAGCCATCGCTCGCCCCTGCCCACCGCTGCCAGTGGGCAAGTGGCCACGTGGGGCGTCCAGGGGAGCCTGACCGCAGCGGGGGCAGCGGGGGAGGTGACGGACTCGCCACACCCTGAGCACACGCTGGCCGGGGACCACTCACCCTGGCTGCACGTGGTCCTGTCTGCACAACTCCCAGAAGCCATGCCAGTGCCCACACCCTGGGATGTGGCTGGTGACCCCGAGCCGGGAATCCTGGCCAAGGTGATCACCCATAAAATGGGGAAGGCCCAGGGTGGGCTCCTCACTGCCTGTGGGACTGGGCCCAGCTCCTGACGGGGGCTTTCGAGGCCCTGCCCCGACTAGGCTGCCCGTGCAGCTCCTCTGCCCCACCATCTCATGGCCAATCAGCACCAGGCTCTTCCTTCCCCGCCCCCATTTTCCTTCTGCCTGTAACGCCCCCCCCCCCCCCCCCCCCCCCGCCGCCCTTGCTGAAAACAGTCTACAGCCTCCTGTCGTCTCACTGTGCTCCGGGTCCAGTCCCATCTCCTTCTGCTTCCTCTGGGACTCCACGTCAGCAGGGCCCCGCCCTCTTATGCATTTTCAATGCTCCCTCCTGACGGTTCCCCTCCACGGCGCTCCAGACACACTCAGGCCAGGTATTCCCCACCATTTAGGAAAAGCAGAAACACAAAACCTCGCCCCAGGCACTCAGCTGGTTCCTGTCCCCACCTCACGGCGGTGCTTTCAAGGCCCATGCACACCGGCCCCTCCTACTGCTTCGCCTCCCGGTCCTATGGCCGCTCTCAGCTGAACCCGATCCGGCAGCATTAGCTGACGGCCGCCTTGTGCCTGATGCCAGCATCCTTCTGTGCTTATCATGGTCGCCTTCTAGCAACACCGAACACTGCTAAGCATTCCTTCTTTCATTCACTCAGTATTTGTGGGAACTCTCATATAGGCTAGGTGCCATCAGACACCTCGGTAGGTGCTGGGCACAGCTGTGACGGGTAGACACAGGCTCTGACCTCAAGTTATTTACAAGTTCCTGGGAGCAATAGGCAAAGGGGCAGCCCGTCGGTGTGGTGGGAGAAGCGCTGAGAGTGGAGGCCTGAGGTGTCTGTCTAACTGGGTCCCTGCAGCACGAGGGCCAGACAGACGGGCAGAGCCAGTCCAGGAAGGGGGCATTCCAGGTAGAGTGGCGTGTGCAAAGACCCCGAAATGAGAGGAGGGCGGGGTTGGGGACACACAGGTCTAAGCCTCGGACGGAAATCCGGGCTGCAGAGATCTGGTCAATGGCAGACAGTGAGACTGATCAGGCAGCAGGAGAGGGTGCAACCAGCAAGGCCGAGGGTGCGGAGTGAGAAGCCGCCCGCAATGGAAATGTCAAGGTCATCAAAGGGCCAGAGGGTGAGGCCCCTGCAATGGAGAAGGAAATTACCAAGAGGCGGAGGAGGAAAACCTCAGTCATGGAGAGAACTGCAGAAGGAAGGAGCGGTGACAGGTCAAATGCTCCAAGAAGTCACCTAAGAGGAAGACGAAATAGTCCTCTCAACAGATAATCTCTCTGCCTGCTGAGGGTTCTATCTAGCTCACGGTGATGCCCCGCCAGCTTCTCTGGGCACTGTTCCGTAGTCCTTTAGATGGGAACAGACCCCACACCCCCTGCAGGAAGCTTTTAGATGGGAACAGACCCCGCCCCCTCCTGGAAGCCTTATTTGCCGACATTTCCTCTCTTCTTGCCCATCTCCTGTCTATCTCCCCAACCAGACACCGAGCTTCCCCAGGGCAGGGCTGCACATGCGCCTTATTCACCTAGCACGGCACCAACTCGATGACCGGAGGGTTCGCAAATACAAATTAAACAAAACGAACGTTTGCGAGACGGGGGTTGGCTTTTACTTCTTGGTGGCCCCAAGCCCCTGCAGTGGTAGCAAACCCGAAGTGTTCTGTTAACCTTCCTTGACAGCAATTCGAAGTGTTCGAAAATAACGGGTCTTGAGGAGAGTTTAGTCACGTTCCTCGACGATTTCACAAACAATCTGAACCTGACCCGAAACCTTCGGTTCTCCAAACCAGTCTCATCGTTCCCATTCTCAAGTCTCGGTTCCAACAGTTCCCAAGTTTTGCAATTCCTTTGCACTATTAGATATATTTACTTGGTAAGATGCAATGTAACCGGGACCAGAAAGGGCGAGGCCTCCTGTTCTACTGAATGAGCTCATTAAATGCCAACCTCCCCTCCTTACCCCGGGTGCAAAGAGAGAATAACCATTGCTCCCCTGAGGGTTGTAAGATTGCTGGAGCGAGGGAGGGAAAAGCGAATCGTAAGGCGCTGTGCAAAGGCAAGTTATCTTTTCAGAAAGTGAGCATCTCGAAGGCAGAACGCCATGGTCCCCACCCTCAGAGAGGACAACTCAGCCCTTCCGCGGCGCGCCCAGAGCCTCCCCGCCCCGCTCCATCCCCGTGGGCGCCGGCACGGGCAGGACAATCACTGGCTCTTCTGCGGCCAGCTTGGGGCCCGCGGCCACGCACGCGTCCGGCCGGTTAAGTCTCCGCTTTGCCCCTGGAGAGTGGGCGGGCTCCGACAGACTCGCTGGAGAGACCGAGCCGGGCCCCATGGGTGGAGTTACGCACCGCAGGGAGAGGAGCTTCTGGCCTCACGTCCGAGACTCCCTGACAGGTGGCTGCAGATGCGGGTGCTGGCCGCCGGCGCCCGGCTCCGGGAAGCGCAGGGTCCGTCCCTCTTTACCCTGAGGCTGGTGGGGGCGGGGGGGGGGGGTGCCGCCCGCGCTTCCGTATTCGTCATCAGAAGGCGCCCGGTGGGAAGCTCACAATTGGACAGCTGGGGCGAGGCATGCTGGGATACCGAGCGCTGGTTTCCATAGCAACCGACCGACATTCGCACTGGCCATCAGCCCGCGGAAAAACCTTTGTGGTTTCCTTTACAGTCGGCGCCCCTCCGTCCACAGCCACCTCCCCCCGACGCCCCAAGGCGTGAAATTGGGGAGAACCCGCGACCCCTCCGCCTGCCCGGTTCAGGAGAGTCACGGAGCCAGCTGTAGGTGTGAACACTCATTTATTTACACATTGCCGTCCGGAGACAGATTACCAGCCTAGCGTCTTCGAGGGTGCAGACCCTGCAGACCCTTCCCTTCTTCAGAGCTCGCGAGGCCTGGGAGAACCAGGGAGTTTAGGCTTTAGTCCGAAAGCTCAGCACTAAATTCAAAGCCTGTACCGGATTCCCTTCCCAAAGCCCGTTTTGTTAGGTACTCAGACTTCTCAGCTCTGCCCCATTCATACTCTTTGTTCTCCTACGGCTCACCCACCCAGGATTGTTAATAATAATAACAATAATAACAGCAGTAATACTGTAATAATATTAATAACACTTCACATTTGTACGAAGCTTACAGACTGTTTTCACACGTAGCATCTCATCTGAGCCTCCCAGCAGTTTTGTGAGGTAGGTAGTCTCACCTCCCTTTTTGCAGACAGGGTAACTGAGGCTCAGAGAGGGAACAGGATTTGCTCAAGGCCACACAGCTAGTTAGTGGTAAAGCTAGGACTTGATCCCAGCACCCCATATTCAAGTCCAGTGTTCCAACGCCGCAGCGACCACTGTAGAGTGGAGTGTCCTTTCTTACCCCTGTCGGGCCTGAGGGGCGGCCTAAGGAGAGAGGAGGCTGAGACTTCTCAGACTAGGGCAGGGAAGAACTCAGCAATGACGGGGGGAGTCGGGGTACTTGCTCTTCAACTCCTGTTTGAACTGGCGGTAAAGAATCTTATTGTGCTGATTTTCGGCCTCTTTTTGGGGATGAAACTTCAAGGCTTCTTTGAAGCCCTTATGAACCAGGAAACCTTCGTTCAGCACCTCGAAATCAAATCCTGCCACGTGCAGCTCACAGGCCTGCAGGGGGAGAGATAGGTCAGCAAAATTGGATGACAGCCCCAGGGCCAAGAGTGACATCCCTAGAGCCAATTCCAGCACCTCCACGCCTCTGGAGGCATCCTGGACCTTCCACGACACCCAGCCACTGCTGAGCGATGATCCCTCCTCCTGCCTCAGTGCCCCCCTTCCATCCAGGGCCCCTCATAGCTCCCTGACTCCGCCACCCTTCCGGCCCCATTTCCCCTGCCCTCTCCCTTATGGGCACCTGGCTGATGCGATTGAAGCCATACTGCCGAAAGCGTTCGTCGAAGGTGGGAACCTTGCCGCCAGCCACGTAGAACGGCTCCCAGGGGTCCTGCCACGGCACCACGTAGGCAGGCCTCAGCAAGGTCTCTTCAGGCAGATTGACCCAGCGGGAGTAGTTGGTGGGCGCCTGGCAGGGCGTGCACAGCCCGTAATAGAACGGCCGCACCTCGCCCACCTGGTAGAGCTGCAGCAGCTCATTCTTGTTTGTGGGCATGCGGCGGGCCCGGCGGATCTCAAAGGCGGGCACCACCAGCGCTGTCCCTGCCCACTGCTTGCTCTGATCCAGCATTTCCCGCAGGCCTCTCCACAGTCCCTCGCTGGGCACCATGTCCACATCGATCACCAGGGCATAGTTGGCCCCCTCACGAGCCAGATTCCTCAGCAGGTTATTGGGGTAGGAGACATTGGTGCCCAGAGCGTAATTGATCCCGGGCTGGGCCACCCTGGCTAACTTGTCAAAGACCTCCTGGCAGGACCGCAGCAGGGCGAACTCCCCGGGCTCCCGGGGGTCGGGCACAGCGGCCTCATAGCGCGAAGGGCACACGAGGTGCATGGCGACTCTGGCGCGCATATCGGGGCAGTGGCTGCTCAGCGCATAGGTCAGCACCGTGGCCAGCTGCGCCTCCTCCTTGGTGGCCGCGAACACCGACACAGATAGCGGGCCCTCCCAGCGCTCCAACAGGCCCGACAAATGCAGCAGGTTGTCCACGCTGGCGTGCGTGGCCAGGATCACATCATTAGGGTCCATGGTGGTCTTCAGTAGGCCCCTATAGACGCGATAGTCGCCGCTGGAGTCCAGGACGCCTCCGGAGGCCAGAGCGGCGCGGAGCTGCGCCTTGACCTGGTCCACGGACCGCGGGGACGGGGGAAAGAACTCAAAATACTGTTCTTGCTCCTCCTGTCCGTGCAGCCCGGACAGCAGCGACAAGTAGAGTAGCTGCAGCATCGCCACCAGCATTAGCGCGGCCAGCAGCAGCTGGTAGAAGGCGCACCGGATGGCGTAGGACATCTGCATGGCTCTCGGGTCTCGGGGCGCGCAGCAGGGACCACCAGACCACAGGCTCTGCCAGCCGCCGCAAGCCCGGATTTACCGCAGCCCGCCGAGAGCAGCCGAAGCGAGCCGAGGCGAGCCGAGCAGGGTGCACAGCCCCTCCCGCCCGCACTGGCCTCCGGGCGCGCCAGCTCGCCCTCTGCAGGAGTGGAGGAGCTACTGCACTCGCTGCCCGCGCGGCGCGCTTTGCAAACGCTGGATCTGCCTTGCGGCTGCACCGCCGGGTTCCCAGCGACATGGACCCCCTTCCCTCCCGGTCAGTGCGCGACTGCCCTGGACCAAGCGCGTCCTGAAATGTCGGCGCGCTCGCTCCCGACTCAGGGAGGGGAAACCGTAGCAGAGCTCTGCTGCAGCTTGGTGAAGGGTGGTGTGGATTCGGCGGTGGCGGGAGGAAAGGAACGCACACACACACCTTTCTTCCCATCGTCTCTCCTTCCTGTAGATCCTACAAGGGATGCGCTGAAAACTGGGTAGAAGGAACTCAAATGGTGTGGAGGAAATAAAAGATAAGGGAATTTGGAAATGGGGATTTCCACGTGGGACGAGGTGGCCGAGTGGTTAAGGCGATGGACTGCTAATCCATTGTGCTTTGCACGCGTGGGTTCGAATCCCATCCTCGTCGTTCGCGTTTTACACAGGAGGTGATTCTTCATTTTCTGCATCCCTGCATCCCGCCGGTCCGGAGCACCAGGCTGAGGACGATTTGGCTCAACCCAGGCTAGGCTCTCCCTGTTCACCACGCACCTCCTCTCTCTGCACGCTCTTCCCACTCCGTGGACGGGAACCTTCTGAGCGGCGGTTACAGATGTCCTTTTCTTTCTCCCCAGAGGGCCCCCAGGTCCGGTGGCACCTGGAAGACCAGAACTGGAATTCTGCCCAATGCCAGATTAGGGGCCAATGTATTAATTTGAGAAGCACTCCCCTCCCTGTCTAAAGGAGTGGAACTTGAGGGTGGTGGTGTTGGATCATTTAAATTCTTATTCTCTTCTGCCCCACGATTCTCCTCTCTCAGCGGGTCTCCCAGAGGGGGGAGACCTTGTATCCACACACCTCTCTCCCCAAGACACTCGCCACCCCCCCCCCCTTACATGAGCAGGTCTCGAATATTTTCACACCAGCCTTCTACACAAGGCGCTTAAAAGTGTTTGTGGAATAATTGATCCATGGATTGATTGATTATTTTTGTTTGTTTGTTTGTTTGTTTGCTTATTTATTTATTTATTATTTTTAGGAAACCATGGGTTCTTTAGAAGAGGAGATGCTTGGGGGACAGACGGGTACCTTGACTGCTAAATCAATGTGTAGTAACTTCTAGAGCGCTGTGAATCCTGGGAAGGGGAGGTGCTCCGGGACAGACGGGGTGGGCCTGGCGAGCCAGCGTGAGGCTGCTTCCCACACACCTTGCCCTTCCATCTGGCTGGTCCTGACTTTGAGCCTTTTGTGATAAAACTGTAATTCAGCAAGAGAACGTTTCTCTGAGTGCTGTGAGCTGCGTTAGTAAATTAAGTGAGCCCCGGGGCAGGGGAGGGGTGCTGGAATCTGACTTGTAGCCCTTGGTCGGTGGTTCAGGGTACCACCTGGGCTTGCCATTGGCAGGAAGAGGGGGGGCCGTCTCGTGGGGCTGCGTCCTTGTGGAATCAGGTGAGCTCTCTAGGGAGACAGAGTCGGGGTTGCGTTGAGTTGTGGGACACTCAGCTGGCGTCAGGGTACGGCCTGGTGTGGGGACTCATCGGAACCGGTGACGGCACCGCACCTGCGGAAACACGGCTGTACTCGGTGCGGATCTTGAATCCTGCGGCTTTGCCGCGTTCCTTTCTTAGTTCTGATAGTCGTGTGTGCGCGCGCATTCTTTAGGGTTTTCTGCGTACATTTACATTGTATCACCAGTGCATCTGGGCAGTTTTACTCCTTCCTTTCCAATCTGGATGCCACACATTTCTCCTTGCCACACTGCTCTGGCTGCAACTCCCAGCGCAAAGGTGAGTGGACGGCGTGGGGGGAGGGGCATCCTCTTTTGTTCCTGGTCTTGGGGCGGGGAGACTTTTAGCCTTTCGCCATTGAGACGACATTAGTTATAGGGTTTTCATAAATGCCCTCTGTCAGATTGAGGGAGTTCCCATCTATTCCTTGTCTGTTGGGTGTTTTTATCCAGAAAAAGAGTTGGGTTTTAGTTAGATGCTTTTTCTGCATCTACTGAGATCCCGTGGTTTCCCCCTAACGCGCGGCGTGGTGTATTACACGGGTGAATTTCTGTGCCCTGAAAGGGCCTGGCTCTGAATCCAGGACTCCGGGTCAGTGCGCATGCCCTTAACCGCTGAGGTCAATAAATGGCCACTGTAGAGACAGGCGGCCTCTCCCTCCTGTATCCCTCCACCTCTCTCCCATCCCATTTAGTGTTCGTCACGCAGGTTCTTTGTCTTCTGTCCAGAACCCACTGCTCCAGCCTCATCCTCTCCTTTCTCTCTCCCCTCACACTCTGAGGGCTTCCGTACCATACCCCCTGCCAGAAGGCCCCATGGCTCCCTGAACACGCCACATCCGTGCCTTCCACACTCTCTGGCACCTCTGCCTGGGACGCCCTCCCCCTAGTCCAGCCCGGAAAACTCCTATTCATCCCTCAAAGCCCAGCTGGGGGAACGCCTCCTCTGCGATGCCAGCCGTGAGCTCACAGGGGCATCCATGGCCCTCTTTGGGAACCTCGCATCCCCCGCCTGCTGCAGGGCCCTCACTGGTTCCATGCCACTTCCCGTTGCCTTGGGAGCAGGGACCACATCTCCTTTGCTCCAGGGTCATAAGGCCAGCCTGGGTCCAGCACAGTGAGTCGTGGTTGGAGGAATGAATCCTTGCCTGGGATCTTCCGTGTGGCCGCTTCATTTCAGCGACCAAAGTCATGCATTGCTTCCCTTTCCTCTGACAGCAAAACAGCCCCTGGCTTCTGGGCAGGGGGCCCTACCGGCTCAGCTCCTGGTGCATAACAGCTGCCAGGGACCGTTCACGGAGGCAGGACAGCAAGGAGGCAGCAAGGCCAGTGCCTGTCATGGCAAACAAACAGAAACCTTGCTTTTCCCTGGGCTGGGCTGGGCAGGGTGGTACAGGCGTGCGGTGAAGCAGGCCCCTCCTCCGTCCCTCCAGAGAACCGGCTGGCCGCCTCTGGAAAGCTCCGTTTCTGACAAGGGGGCGCCTGTGGAGGAGACCGGTGGAGGGGAAGGGCGATCATCGTCCACGCAGCCCGGTGCTCTGCCCAGGAGTACGGGGCTCCTTGAAGGTCAGTCAATACCCCTTGGCCATCGCAGGGATGCCTACACACCTCTGCCCTTCTTGGGGTCTCAGCCATCCCATCTGCCAAATGGGTCCAATCATCCCTACCCCACCCCACTCACCAAGGCCAAAAGAGCTGAAGGCACTTCGGAAAGAAAGACTCGGCGAATTCATTATACAAACGAAGAGGATTGTTATTAGACCCAGGGGAAGGGTCAGAGAGAAAAAACGGCAAAAAGGTGGAGTGAGCCCTTCACTGGGCATTGCCCCACAAAATGAAAAGTCGCCGGTTCAATTTCCGGTCAGTGTACATGCCTGCGACGGGGGGTTCAGTCCCCGAACATTGATCAGTTGCCTCTCGCACGCCCCTAACCAGGGACCTGGCCTGCAACCCAAGCATGTGCCCCGACGCAACCAAACTGGTGACCTTTCGCTCTGCGGACCATGCCCAACCCACTGAGCCACACCGATCAGGGCTCACCGTGCTGTTCTGATCCCTCCTTCTCCCTCCTGCCCCACTCTCTCAAAAAAAAAAAAAAAGGTGGAGTAAGTGCCTGGAGCTCTGCCTTGAGCCCCCTGAGGAAGAGAAGCAGGAAGGGGCGGGAAGAACAGCACCTTCGAGGAGGGAGGCGGGGGCTGGGGGCTGGGTCCCGGCTCTGCCACAGACCGGTCACTTTCCTCCGGGACTCAGTTTCCTCACCTGTACGAAGGCGGGGGGCGGGGTACAGTCCCTGCCTGGCTCCTTCTGAGGGCCTCAGCTCCACTTTGAGAGAAAGCGGGCGTGGGAGGGCTTTGCCAGCTGCGTGGCACAGCGCACGCAGGCAGGCAAAAATACTGTTTGAGGCCCAGAGGGTCCTTGGAGTGCCCTCAGCCCCCTGACGCCTTTTCCTTCTCCCTGCTCCCCTCAGCCTCCCTGGCATATCCTGTCCTGGGGTCCGAGGCTTGACCGCAAGGTTGCCGAGCTCCTGCCCTGGGCTGGCCCAGCAGCCACTCCCTCAGCCAGTGGCTGCCTGTGGCCTCTGGTGCCCCTCAATGAGCGGGTTTGTTTCTTGTGATGAACATGTACATGTGCTCCTGACGGCGAGCAAGGGCCACAGCCCCTGGCCCTCTTTTCCCCGACTGCCCTCCTTTCAAGGCGCTCTCGTGTGCGCCCAGGTAGTCTGTCTCTGGGTGTCGCCTCCGTCCTGGGCGAGGGCTGGAATGACCGGCGGTGAATTCTCCCTTGCAGTACCCCCGGGGGGCCGCCAGCAGCCTGGGGAGGAGACAGCACCCGCCTCGTCCCAGCACCCGCAGACCTGGAGCTCGGCTCGCCATCCCTCCGGGCTGGGGTCTCCGCGCCGGCCGGGCGGAGAGGAGAGAGCTGTTGGCGGAGCCCCGGCCGGGACCTTCAGAGCAGCGCCTTGAAGAGGAAGGAGAGGGAGGCTCCGCAGGACAGCCCCAGGGACAGGAAGAACGTCATGAGGGCACCGGCCACCTCCCTCTCGTGGGGCAGCACCTGCCTAGAATGCACAGGGGTAGCGGCTCTTAGAAACGCTGAGGCGGACCCAGACCCGGCCCCGGCCCCGGCCCCGGCGCCCCCGGCCCTCCTCACAAGACACACGAGTTCTCGTCTGGAGGGACCCGGTCTCCGGCTCCTGGTCACTGGGCCCTTCGCTCTGGACCTCGGCTTCCTGACCGGTGGTGACATGAGGCCTCTGGACAAGGACATCTCTGGGGCTGCCTTCCCTCTGGACACAATGTCCCCAAACTGCCCCCCCCCCCGTCACCTCTCTGGATTCTCAACTCCAGTGCCCCTTGAGAGCCCACGAACCCTGCTTTTGAGCAAAACTTCAGCTCCCCTTCGGCTGATGGTTTTGGTAGCAGCCGGGCCCTAGCAAACGACAGGCCGACCCACTTATTTCCCAGACCGGGGAGCTGAGGCCCAGAGAGGCGGCCCCCGAACCAAGTGCCTGGGTGGTTTCAGCAGACGGGCACCTCCCCAGCTCCTGGCCTGACCCCCAGGGTGGCCGGGAGACAGCTGGGGCCGGGCGGGCGGAGCAGCAAGAGCCCTGCCCTGCAGGCTGGGCCCCCCTCCCCACTCCCAGGCCCTCCCAGCCGGCCGCAGACCTGGGCGCCAGGCACATGGTGAGGGACACCAGGTAACCGTTGGAAACGGCGAAGAGCAGCATGAAGGTGATGAAGTAGGCGTCCTGCCAGAAGAGGACGGGCAGCCGGGACTTCTCGGGCACGTGGCACAGCATGAAGAGCGGGATGAACAGGACGCGCAGGCACACCAGCAGGGGCAGCAGCCTGCTGTCCTGGTCGGGCTGCGGCGGAAGCGGGGCTCAGGGTGGGCCCCGGGAGCAGGTCTCTGCCCCAGCGGTACCCAGGACAGACTCTCTCGTCCCTCACTTCCCCTGAGCTACCCTACGTGAGCCAGCGAGGACCCCCCTCCAGGGCGTCTGGGGAGCAAGGGACTGGGCCAGGGCCCCCCAGCCATCAAGAACTAGCTAGCCTGGGGCTAGCTTCCACGCTCCCGATCTCTGGCCGTGGTGTCTCCCAGGCAGAACTGGAAGAAGAGGCCCTAGACAGCGGCTTCGGTTTTCAAACGCAGTTCCTCCGACCACCCCCAGGGGTTCCGCAGACCTCTTTGGGGAGGCTGCGGCTGCTGACCAGGGTTGGCAGCTGGGGATCCGGGCCCCGTGCTGCTGGGATCAGAGCACCTCTGCTTCGATCTACTTTCTGGAGCCTTCTCGAAATATTTCATTTAGTGAAGGGGCATCTTGGCTCGAAGCAACCCGGACACTCGGGAGCCTGTCCCCCCTCTCACATGGTGCAGCCTCCATGTGACAGTCTCTGAACACCGAGGGCTGGGCCCCGGGCTGGACGCTGGGGACACAGGTCAACTGGACACCGCTTCTGGGGCCGGGGGCTCACTGCCACCCGCTGGGAAGTCACCTTTCTGTGCCCTTTCACACCCTCTGACCACCACCCGCTTCCCAAAGCTGCCAGATCACCTGGCCCAGGCGTGCTCACCCACAGGAAGTAGGAAGTCAGGCTCCGCCCCAGCCAGTCCATGATGTTGAAGAGAAGGAAGCAGCAGATGGGGTTGAAGAACTGACCTGGGAGAGAGACAGGGGGCTCCTTCTGGTCCTGCCTCCCCTCCACCCCCTCTCCCCTCACGCCCCTGCGCCTGGCCCCTTCCCGACACTCACTCCACTTCCCGGGACCGGCGGAGCTGGTCACCATGGCTGTGATGGCGGGGAAGACGGACAGGGTGACTGTGAAGACCAACACAAGGCACAGCGCCGTCAGCCAGACCTGGAGCCAGAGGCAGGGGTGTGAGCGGGCGGGGCGGACCTGGGGCCCCGCAATCAGCCCAGACCCTCCTGTGACAGCCCTGGCCTGGCCTGGCCGGTGTGGCTCAGCGGACTGAGCGCCGGCCTGCAAGCCAAAAGGACACCAGTTTGATTCCCAGTCAGGGCACGTGCCTGGGTTGCAGGCCAGGGCCCCATTTGGGGGCATGCGAGAGGCAACCGATCTATGTTTCTCTCCCTCTCTTTCTCCCTTCTTTCTCCTCGCTCTAAAAGTAAATAAATACAATTTTTGAAAAAAGAAAGAAAGTCCTGGCCCAGGAGCAGGACACCCGGGCCCTGGCTCAGCTGTGTCCCTGACCTACTGTGAATGACCCTGCCACCTCGGGGTGGACACGGTGACTCCTAAGGCCCCATTCCATTCCGAGTCTTTGGAGAGGGCTGGAGACAGCGGCCCTCTCTTCCCCGTGGGTTATGGCGGCCGTGGGTTCTGTTCAAGCCAAACCTTTCGGAGGACGATGAAAACCAAAGGTTTTCCTGGCTTCTGGGGCTCCTCCGGCTCCGGCTCCGGCTCCGGCTCCGGCTCCAGCTCCGGCTCCTTCTCGGGGTCCGGATCCAGAATCAGGGCTGCCTTCTGAGGGCTGTTGGGGATCCCGTTCTTCTCGTCTGGGGCAAGAGGGGAGGGCAGGGTCATGCCGGTGACCCTTGCCCGTTGCAGGGAGATTCCCAGCAATTAAAACAAGTGACTGTCCTTCAGCCCCGGAAGTATGCTCAGCTGCTGCTCATTAAGCACGTGCGCGTGTCAGGCAGATTAGGCACCTGAAGTGGATTATGTCACTGCCTGTTGCTCTACAAGAAAGAGACGGAGGCTCATGGGGGTTGAGTGACTTGCCTCAGGTCACACAGCTTGGGTGTCGTGAAGCCAGGGTTCAAACTCGGGTGCATGTGGATGCAAACCTTGCATACCTGAGGTTCTACCACCGCCCCGTTTTACGGCGGAGGGAGCTGAGGCCCAAAGAGCAATGGGGACGGTTTAATCCCCCTGCCTTCTGCTCGTGCTCTTCTTCCTGCCTCTGCTCACATGAGGCTGCTAGGGGGGAGGGCTCCAGTTGGGAGCAGAGAGGAAACGCTTCCCTATGGCAGTGGCTTGAGGCTCCGCTGGGTCTCCAGCTCCCCCAGCAGGGCCCGGGGCTCACCAGACGGGAGGAGCTCCGCTTTGGTCTCCAGCTCCCGACCTTGAGCCAGCGATGATTTCTTGGCCAGGTGGTAGCGGGCGAACTCCTGCAGGAGGAAAGCGTTGGCCCCGCCTGGCTTGGTGCGGGCGTCTGCATCCCTCCACGCCCTGTTGGCTGAGAGGCTGGGGTGCCCCCGTGGCTGACTCCTGTGGGGATCAGGACTGGGCCCAGGTCCCCTCCACCTCCCCTGGCCTCTCCTGGGGCCTCAGGCTCAGGTCTGGGCTGTGTCTGAGATGCTCTGAAGCGCAGCCCCGAGCCCAGGGCCAGGCTCACCAGGTGGGGCAGGCTCAGGTAACACGCGATGGATACGAGGACGCCCACACAGGGCGTGATGAAGTACCCCAGGGCGGAGGTCTGGGCATCCACACCACCTGTGCAGAAGCTGCAGCTGCAGGGGCGCGGCGGCTGGCCCCGCCGGCTCCCACAGGGCTGACGACCCTGGTCCCACTTCCCGTTATGACCTCCTCGGGCTCACCTCCGGCCCCTTCCACTCCCCTCGCTGACAAACCCGGGACTCTCTCACCCCCTCCCTCTGGGCCATTTTCTTGCGCACCCACTATGTGCTCGTTGTTATCGCTTGCTCCCTACACTCTGAGGATGGAGCTATAATAACCATCTCGGCGAGGAGGCGGGGAAACTGACACAGGTTAGGAGCCTCGCCCAGCGCCCCCCACTAGGGAGCCGAGGAAGTGGGGTTTGAACACAAGTCTATCTGGACCCCAAACCTGTCCCTCCTTCCCTCAGCCTCAACCTGCTGCTACTGCACACCAGTTGGCCTCAGCAACCCGCATCTGGACCCCCGTTCCCCCAATCGTCACCCGGTCGCTGTCTCACTGCAGAACCCGAGAGCCCTGCTCCCGACCCCAAACCCAGTCCCCAGCGCCCCGTCACCTCAGGCTCCACCCATAACTCCAGGCACCTCGCTCCTGGAGCTCTCCTGAGCCCCAGGGGCCACCCAAGTGTACTCACTGGCCATGGACATGACCATGGCAAGAGCAGCGAAGATCCCAGCCAGGCCCTGGCCGCTGAGGAAGACGGTGCTGTAGGTGGAAGGCATGGTGCCCAGCTGCCCGAAGAGGCTGCCTTGCAGGACGGCACAGAAAGCTATGGAGGGACAGGCTGCCACTCAACGAGGCAAGCCTGGGGCTCCCTGGAGGAGGTGTCAGCAGGAGGCACAGGGACTCTGGATGAGGCCAGCAGGCATAAGACTCCTGGCATTCTAGGGTAACAACCTGCCCTCCCAGGGCGCTCCTCTTCCGAGGTCTCAGGGCCAGGAGGCCAGCTCTCAGGCAGCTGTGGGCCTGGCACAAGGGACCTCGCCTTTCCCTCGGGGCCACAGTTTCTCATCAGGGACGTGGATGCCGCTGCTGCTGTTTTCCCCTTTCTAGATACATCGGTCCTTTTCAGTTACACAAGAGAGGCCGGGCCGAAGCCCTGGGTAGGCCGGGCGGGAGGTGGGCGGGAGCAGTGGCACTCACAGTTGATGAACCAGACGGAGGCCATGGTGATGGAGAAGAAGGGTCGGGGGCTCATGTCCACCTTGACCAACACCGCCGTCAGGGCAAAGAGCAGCAGGATGACCAGCAGGCTGCCCAGAATCCGCACCGACTCAGGGATGCTGCACACGGCGGGGGGGGGGGGGGGGGGGGCACGGTGAGCGTGGGCGGGGCCCAGCTGGGCAGAGGGAAGTGGGCAAGAGACTCAGCCAGGGCTGGACAGTGAGAGCGGGGAGATGCAGGGGGCGTGGAGGAAGGACGGGGGATCTTCCCTGGACCCAGATGGAGCTGTCTCCGCAGGGGTGGGGGTGGCCTGGGAGGGGGCCCGGGCGGGCGGGCCTCTCACCACTGGTACAGGAAGGAGTTGAGAAGCGTGAAGAGCAGCAGGGGCAGCTGGGACAGCAGCGTCACCCAGTTGTTGAAGTTGAAGGCGTCTGCAGGGCCGCTGTGGTTGGTCCCCAAGGTCCCGTTGGTGCTATTGGCCACCGCCAACCGCCCCTGGAAGTACTGCCAGGGTGCCAGGAGAGCGGGGACAGAGTCACCACACAACATGCCCTCAGGAACACCCCCAGCCTCCTCCTTGTGCAACCCCCCCACCCTGGGATGGCTCGGTTAATGTCTGCAGGGACTGTCTCTGTCCTTGCACTGTCCCCAGCACCTGGCACACAGTCGGAGCTCGGTGAACGTGCACTGAATTGAATGGCTGACGTCTGGGACACAGCCCAAGCCCTAAGGACCTGCAGCCTGGGCCTTGCTCCACCCCCCAGACCACCCTCCTCTTCTGTGTCCGGGCGCCAGCCCCCACCCCCACTCCGCAGCCGCTTCCGGATTCCTGAGTATTCACCCAGCGCCACAGCGAGCCAGGCTCCGGCTTAGTGCTGACCAACTGCATCCTCTCTGGAGCCCAGGCCGGCTCAGCCTCCCCGCACCCTGGCTCCCTATGGCCTGCAGGACAAAGCCTCTGAGTTTTGGAACAGCCTTGGGGGCCCTTTGGAACCAGACCTCCCTTTTGTGCCCCATCTCTAGCTTTGTCCCACTGAGCTCCAGGCACCCCTTTCTCCAAACAGGCTGGCACCCCCCCCCCCCAGTTCTGTGCCTTTGCCAGGCTGCCATCTCCGTCTGGCATGCTCTCCCCTCTTCTTGCCTCCCTCAACATGCTTTACTCCCCTTTCCCCACGTTACAAACCACCTCCTCTCCAGAGCAGAAGGGGTGTTCCCTCTCCCGGGGACGCACAGGACCCTGCTGCAAGCCTGGGATGCCCCAGGTCGGGGGACCTTATTCATTACTCTTTGGTACCTGCCTATCTTGCTGTCAAGACCAAGGGCAGATTCAGGTTTGCATCCTCCAGGGCCCGGCAGAGAGCCAGGCTCGGAAGAGCATCTGGTAAGCTGGAAAGCAGAATAACCCAGCTGCATAGGGAAGCACAGCCTCCGTTTCTGCCTTCTCCAGAGAGGACACGAGCTCGTGAGGACAGGGCCTTCCTGGTCTGTTTCCTCCCGCACTCCCGCGCAGCCCAGTGGGCGGGGCCTGGCCCACACACACAGTAGGTGCACATCAACGGTCTGTTGGATGGATGGGGGGTAATTTATACTATTTCAAAGAAAACCAAAGGCTCGGGTAGGCCAGTTTTGGAGTGACGAGCCCAAGAATAATGAATGATACACAGCTTCCTGAGCTGGTGGTCTTGCCCCTGTAGGACCCCCGCGTCCCTGAAAGCTCGCTTTTCCTAGACTCGAAAGGGGCACCTTCCCTCTCAGAGGTTTCATGCTTCGGCAGACGCCCGGGCACAGTGTGAAGGCAAAGGCCGCACGGTAGGGAAAGGCCTGGCGCGCCTAGGGTCCGAGGCGGCCGGAGGGACAGTCGGTGGTTGTGGCCGTGGGGCTGTCACTCCAGCCGCCAGTCTCACCGGGATGGCCGTGATGAAGAAGTTCCAGGGAAGGAGAGTGCCCAGCCCAAGGATAAAGAAGCTGATCCCAACCAGGTGGTACCTGTGGGGATCAGGCAGAAGGTCACCCCGAGGGCGCACGCAGCTCCTCGGCCGCCCCTCCCGTCCCCGTCCCCGCTGGGGAGCGGACTACAGCCCCCATCTCCCCGGCGAGGACAGCGCAGGCAGGCGGCTGATGGGAACTGTAGTTCCATCCGCTCTGCTTTGTGCCTCGGAACGCCTCGAGGAACCTGGTCTGCGCCGCCTACCGCCATCAGTATTTCCGCACTCAACCCTCTCGGCCCCCAACTCGCCTGTCCTGCGGAGTGTCTCCTCGCTCCATGGCATTCCAGCGGGATGAGCCTGGTGGGAGAGCGGGGCGGGGCACAGGGGGGCGGGCCGAGGGTGGGGGATCGGTCTCTCGGAAAGGGGAGGGAACAGGCGTGAGTGGAGGAGGGAGTCGCAGACCAATTTCCTGGGGTCTGGGTCTCGGTCTGCGCGGACCTCGGCTCCGCCCCCGAGGCGGGACCGAGAGAGACAGACGCACCGCCCCTCCCAGACTAGAGAGTCAGGGATTCCAGAAGCGGGCGCAGGACCGGGCTGCCGTGGCTTCACACATCGACCAGGGCCGGTGGGCTCGGCCCTGTGCGGGCGGGGTGAGGCAGCTAGCGCCCCCCAACGTGAGAGAACCACGGGCGATAGTGTCAGCCGAGCAGGGCACCGGAGAGATGGTCTGTCGCCAGCGGTCCTGCGCCAAGTTGGCTGCTTCGGGAGATGGAGGAGAGGGCCAGGTGCCTGGGCTGACGGTCTGGAAGATGGACAAACAGACGGACCCTGCTACGCTTCTCAATGCTACGCACAGCGCGCAGGCATGGGTCCCGGGGAGTCGTCTGAGCGGGCTTCTCGTGGGCGGCGAGGCTGAACTGTGTCCCTTGTCCTGTGCACAGAGAAGCCCCCTGACAAAGAAGTATGTCAGTAGCATCAAGGTTGAGAAAGCCTGGTAGAGGGTGTGCTGGTGGTGGCTCATATTTTAGTCTGTAAATTACAGATGTCAAGATGGAATTGGGACCGAACCAAAGGACGACGAACAACAGCCGGAAATGGGTGTGACGGCAAATGGAACAGAGTCATAATTCCCGTTGCAGCTGGGGGCGTGTGCTTTCAGGTTGGCACGTGGTAGAGCCACGCTCCGTTGCTGGGTGTGGTTGTTGATGTGTTGCTGGGGCGTCTGGGGACGAGAAGCGGACGCGTAAATGTGGGGTGACTGAGTGGGGGTGGCAGCCGTGGTGCGCTGGCTCTCCCCACACCTCACCCCACCCCTGGCTTTCATGCACTTCAGGGGCTGGAAAGAGAACTGCTCAGTTCTCTGGGCTCCTTTGTAGCTCGGCTTCTGAGTGACTTCGGTCCCACTGGCCACATGCGCCGTGTGAGGCCTGACCTCGGAGCTGGGTCATGGTCACGCGTGTGGGCAGCAGTCAAGAGGCTGCGTGCCAGGCACGGTGGTCTTTATGGCCAGCAGTTCTGGTGCCGACTTCCCGTCTGCAGTTGCCAGACAACGGTTCCCAGGACCCGCACGCCAACGGCAGCTTCCCAAGGCTCAGCCAAAGCGGTGTAACGCCAGAGAGCCAGCAGTTGGGATGGAGGGTCCTCCAACACGGGGGTGTTTCAAAGGTCGTTTCTGAAAGCCCAACTGAGAGCCCAAGTCTCCAGTCCTTCCAATTATTCTATACACAGAAAATCCCTACACGGAATCCCTCAAAGTTCGACGTGGCGAGAGTAGCTTCGCATTGGAACGCTGACTGATGAAACATAAATCGTATTTGCAATGTAGAAAGGGGATCTTTCCTACTTATCAATGAGGAAAATCAGAAACTGAGCCAAAGACACGAACAAGCAGTCTGGAAGGAAAAACACGAGTGGTCTGTATACATGGCAGGATGTTCGCCCTCGTGGGTATTCAGGGAGGCGGGCAGGGGGCCCCTAGGGCAGCTTGCATGCCCACCAGACTGACAGTCTGCAGGACACCAAGAACTGGTGGGGGTACAGGCCGCTGCCACACAGCCCTGGCAGTGACAGAGGGGCCACTGGGAGTTATCAATGAAGTAGGACTTTGACGCCCTGCCGTCCAAAGCCTCCCTCCTACGTAGCCCTGAAGCAGCATCTCCCAACTCTCCTTACACAATGGCAGACAGAAAAACCGCAAACGGTTAGCACACTGGGTAAAAAGGGGAAGTGGGGCCCTGGACACAGTGGGCCCCGCCCAGCCACCCCCAGGGCTGAAAAGAACCGTGCCCTTGTGCACCCGTGTGTACACCTGTCTGCACGCCCGTCGGTAACACTGTCTCGGAAACCTTTGCGCATGCGCGTTAGAAGACACAGACATGCATGTCCAGAGCGGCCAGGTTCACCACCGCAGAAAACGGGACACTGTCCAGGAGTCTAGCAACAGCAGGACAGATCAACAAAGTGTGGCGCATTCCTGTAATAAGAGGCCACATGGCAGACAGGAAGGAAGTGCCGTGGCGGGCAGCGTGCCAGCCAGCCCCGGGCCAGTCACTGGCAGGCTGCCTCTCAGCTCCCGTCTCTCCTGCGTCTGCCCTGCGTCGGGGTGAGGGGGCAGGACGCTGGGCACGTCTCCTTTTTGCCAGCAGGTACACAGGGCCTTATTGGCAGAGACCCTGGTTGGACCCTGCAGGGAGAAAAGGCTCGTGTTCCTGGTTCTGGTGCTTTTGTTCTTCCTTCTGCCACAATGCAACCAGCAGATATCCTCCCGGGGGTAGTGCCGGCACCCAGCAGCTGGTGCTCCGCTTCCTGGCCCGGCTGGTGGCACCTCCGTGAACTTCCCTGCCACTCAGCCGACCACACTGCCCCCCAGCCCCTGCCCCAGTGAGGTCAGGATGTCAGCCTTGGTTGCGGGGAGGGCTCCTCCCAGGTACTCCCTCCTTGTAGACTCTTCTCAGGCCCAGAGGTAGTAGTAGCTGCTGCATCCATCCATCCATCGGTCTCGCCTCTTTAAGTTCCCCACTAACCTCTTGGTAGTTAAGCCCTGTTCACTTGTGAGTAATGCTCTATATTCATTTTTTTAAGATTTTATTTATTTATTTATTTTTAGAGAGGGAAGGGGGGGAGAGAGAGAGAAACATCAATGTGCGGTTGCTGGGGGTCATGGCCTGCAACCCAGGCATGTACCCTGACTGGGAATTGAACCTGCGACACTTTGGTTCCCAACCCGTGCTCAATCCACTGAGCTACGCCAGCCAGGGCTATATTCTTCTTTTTTTTTTCTGTATAAATTACTGGTATGGCTTCTGTCTCCTGAATGATAAACCCCCTCAAATGTATTGAATAAAAAAGCAAGTTGTAGAAAAATACATACAGTATATTTGTAGTTATATAAAATTCAAAAGCAGGCAAAATTAAGAAATATATTGCTTAAGGGTCCACACACATATGATAAAGTTATAAAGAAAAGCAGGAGGGTGAATTAGAAAAACACAGCGCATTGGCTGTGAGTGGATTGGGAGGTGACGTGATCACGGAATTGTGGTATTTAACTTCTCAGATTGGGCTGTGAGTACAGGGATAAACAGGAATAAATGGGAATCCAGTTTATCACGATTCTTTAAATTGCTTGCATTGTTATACTTTTGTAACAAAAACTCTAAGGAGTAATAGAATTTCCAAGAGCGAGTTTATGCTGATAAATCAGAAAATTTACATTAAATGGACAAATTTATAAAACATATAATTTAGGAAACTGATTTCAAGAAGAAATAGAAAGTGTAGTCTTATAACCATTAAATTAATTGAATCAGTGAGTTGAAATATTTCCACAAAGAGCAGATTTAACCCAAATAAAACTGCAGAAGCAGATTATTCCAATCTTAAGCTCCTCTAAAGCACACAACATTAGAGATTGTTCTCCCACTCACTTCATAATTCTGGTATAACCTCAATACCAACGCACACCAAGAACAGCACAAGAAAGAAAGAAAAATTAGATGCCAACCTCACTTGTGAACACAAATGCACAATTTTAAAGCAAAATATTAATAAACTGGGATAGAGGCGTAGGTAAAAATATAAATGTGGATCAAGTTGAGCTCGTCCCCAGCATGCAAGGACGGTGTGAGGGGCTCCTCGACACTCCTGCCGTCCAGCAGTGAGGACGTGTGCGCCTTCTCTCTGAATCCGCGTGGGCTCTACCTGTTGGGAGCACCACGTAGATCATAAATGGCAGTGTGTCCGCTTCCTTTCCTTAAGCGGCTGTCCGCTTCCACGGCTTGTCTCTGGAGATGCCTGCTCTGAACATGGCCTGAGCTGCCGTGGTGAGAGGTCCAGCTCTCCCAGTGGAGAGTGCGCCCAGTGATTTCAGTCTCCCAACCGTGCCCGCTCATGGGCCAGGCCTGTGGGTGGAGCCATCGTGGACTCTCCAGGCCAGACCGCTCATTGGATGAGCGCCATCGCGTGACTGCCAAGTGACTGACACACGGAACAGAAGAAGCAGTCTCCTGAGTGGCCCCAAATTCCCAACCCACAAAATCAGGAGGTGTAAGTGTCACAGGTGTGCACAGGTAACCAGGTTCTTAGTGATCGAGGACAAAGAATTGAACTGAACACCCAGAGTTCATAGAAGAGAACATGGGAGCAGGCCAGCTCCAAGCAAAGATTGGCCTCAAGGGCTGGAGGGACTCTATTCTTATAGGGCGGACCCTTCCTGGCTAGTTGTGGTGGGCTTTTACTGCGCATGTACAAGTAGTTGCATTACTTTAAAGCTACTGCGCATGTGGTTTCCCATGATCCTCCCCGATTGGCCACCAGGGAAGAGAGTCCCAAAATGCTAGGGAATTAATCCCCGTTTCTCCTGGGGTCCCCCTGTACTGGGTTCACCTTTCCCTAAGCCAGAGATTTATAGCTCTCCATGCTAGAGATTGGTGAAAAAGAAAAGAGTTATTTATTCAAGTTATACAGACTAAAAGTAATGACTTAATGTCTTTGTCAAAATCCCAAAGTCCCTTGAAACACCCACAAACACACACAGTCCTTCCTCCCCCCCTTTGCCCAGTCTGGGGTACCGTATCTCAGGAATAGAAATAGAAGTCCGTGGCTTAGGCAGCTCTCAGTTTCTCCTAGTAATTTGTGCTCAGCTGGCAGGCCTTCCTTAGTTCCCAGGACCATTGGTTGTGTTGCCAGGATCTCCAACTAAAGCCTCGTGGTGATTCTTCTCATGGCTGCGGGCGGGGGGTGGGGGTGGGGGGGGAATCCCCCTTTCTGGGAGAGCGATGGCAGCAGCAGCAGCACCGAGAGGGCTAGCGCGGAGCTTATCGTGTCCTGGCCAGAGCAGGTGGCTGCAAGGTTGGCTGAGCCTGAGCGGTGAGAGCGTGGGCGCAGCGTGCGGAGGCCTGGTGGCCTGGTGCTCCCGAGTCACTTACTGGTGGCCCCTTCTCGCGGCCACGGCTGCAGAGCCGGCTGGGGCTTGGAGCCGGGTGGTAGAGGAGCCGCAGGTGGCTGCATCGCTGACGGCGTCTATGCGGCTGCGGGAGTCCCCACTCTGCTAAAGCTGCATGTTCTCTCCAATGGCTACCGCGCCTGAGTTTAAATCCCCGCGCCAATCTTCCTCTGCAGCCCCATTTCCGACTCCTCCCACACTCGGCCTCACAGGCCAGAACTCTCAAAGCCTTCCAGCTTTAGTGGACTGCCATTGAGGCTCTGGGCAGGTGCGGCCCCATGTCACGGAAGCAATCATCTCCAAGTTCTCACGCAGGTACAGGCATTGTAACCAGGGGAGTTGCCTCCCAGGCTCTGTAACTAGGGAAAGTTACTTCCACATCCCTGGCTCAGAGCATGGCCACAGCTATTTAACATATCTATGTAACCAGCCAAAGGCCATAGATATGTTAAAAGACCGCACCAGAGGTTAACTGCAAGGCTGTTGCTATGGGAAACAGCTCTCAATGGCCCTGCTCCATGTGTCCCTTCCCCTGGGGTGAGGACATTCTATATATTTTTCTAATATTTCCTGGACACCTTGAGTTCTGAACTTCACCACAAATCCCTCTTTTGGGGACCCCGTGGCTGCACCCTCCTACATAAGGAAATCATAATGGTTTTATGTTACGAGTTGTGGAGTCGCTTGTGGTGCTGCGGTAGACGACCAGGACAGGAGGTTTAAGAATAGACAGTTTCTAAAGGCGATTCACCGTATTCATGAATCGAAGGAGAAAATTCTCAAGATCATGTCAACAAATACAGAAAACGCACTTGATAAAATTCAACATCCACTTGTGATTTTCTTTAAAAGACTCTTAGCCAACTAGTGTTGAAGGCAAGCTTTCTTAATTTGGTTATCTACCGAAACTACAGCAAACTCAATTAATGGCAAAATGTTGCAAGTTCTCACCTTAAGTCAAGAACAAGAGCACGACTATCATTACTTCAGTTCAACACTACCCTGGGCGAGTGACGCCAGACAGGGAAAAGAGATAAAAGAGCCTGCAGCTGATAAGGGAAAAACAAAACCAAGGTTTATAGGTGCCGGAACTGCCCTACGTGGTTTCAGAAGCTGTAACGCCCCCATGGCTAAGGCTGAGTAAAAGGACCTTGGGACCATAAACCACTAAGGACACAAAGCTTATCTTCCCCCGCCTGGGGCGCCACCTCTGCCCCCTTTACTTCACCCTGCCTGGCCCCGGGCAGATGACTGGCTAGCCAATGACGGGTTAAGATTCCTCAAGGGAAAAAAAAAAAGATTCCTCAAGGGAGGGATGACCTAAGACAAGCCAGGCACAGTCACACGATGGGGCCATCAGGGAAGGACTTGGGGGGCTACAGAAAAAGGGGGTGATGGACCCTTGCCCCTTGGCTTTGCCATAGCCTGAGTCCTCATTCTGTCTGTGAGAAGTCTCCTCATCTCTTGGCTGCCTTCCTCCCCCCACCTGACTTAAGCCTGAAACAATGACAGGGGGCGGCACAGCCCTGGGCAGGAAAGGGCGGTTCCCCAGGGAGATCAGGCCTAGGAAAGAACGCATGAAATCCTGTAAAACCTGCTTTGCTAAGAATGCCCTCAATTGTCTGATAAGTGTCCGAGCATAAAATGAGCTTGTTTCCCAAGGTTTTATAGCCCTTTGGCTATCTGACCCTTATGAGAATAAGCCCTCATAGTCCTTTGAATGTAATTGTTTGATCCTTACCGCCTGACAATGACTGATGAGCTTTACCTGCATTCCTGTGCAAATTGAACCCAGTAAAAGCCCACTGAGGAACAGGCGCAAGGCCCTTCTCCTTTGAGAGATCAGCCACCTTTCCTCCCCAAGCAGATCCTGTCTTGGTAGACAGATTCTCATCCGTGACAGCCGGGGGCTCTGCGGGACAAAGCTCCCCCACATGCTTGTCTGCGTGGAAAATACGAGGTCTGTCCAGAAAAAGTCCAGCCAGTGTTAATATAATGAGAACTGTTTGCGTGACTTCGATGTAACCTGGCAGGCAAGGAGAGTGGCTGGGATGCACAGGCGTGAACAATGACGACTTCACTGTACTGGTCAGTGGGGGCGGGAGGCACCATTGAGTGAGCCCATGTACTGTGTGGCCATTGCATTCAAAATGACTGAGCGAGCAGAGCAACGAACCTGCACCAAATTTTGCATTAAGCTTGAACATTCCCCCACGGAAACTATTTGGGTGGTTCAGAAGGCCGCGGCTGTGGGCAGCTGGTGATTGGAAGCTTCACCCCACAACACGCCCACTCACACATCACGTCTGGTGCAGTTTTTTCGGCAAAACATCAAATCACCGGGTGGTGACTCAGCCCCCCTGCAGCCCAGATTTGGCGCCCTGTGACTTCTGACTCTTCCCAAAACTAAATTCACCTTTGAAAGGGAAAAGATTTCGGATCATTGATGAGACTCAGGGAAATACAACGGGGCAGCCGATGGCGACGGGGAGAACTGTGCGAGGTCCCAAGGTGTCTACTTTGAAGGGGACTGAGGTGTCATTGTCCTTTGTATAATGTTTCTTTTATCTTCTTCAATAAATGTCTCTATTTTATCATACTGTGGCTGGATACTTTCTGGACGGGCCTCGTACCCTTGCACATGCAGACAAATTATTACATTTGATGAGGCAGCTGCTCAAGGAGAGTGGCTACGGATCAATATATGATATCAACTGTATGTCCCTGCACTAGCTTTTAAAAAGTCAGAAAATGCAACTTTGAGAAGCTACTGTGTTAACAACAGGAGAGCCTCCCGCACCAGCAGTTTCATCCAGATGTGAAGGCGCTGACCTGTGAGGACACATTTTCGCCATCGGCATTAGGCACAGTCTAACAGCGCCATTTCATAAATGAATTGCACTTTTTTTTTTTAAATCATAGGGGTTTTTTTCAAGATTTTATTTATTTATTTATTTTTTTAGAGAGGGAAGGGAGGGAGAAAGAGAGAGAGAAACATCAATATGTGGTTGCTGGGGGTCATGGCCTGCAACCCAGGCATGTGCCCTGACTGGGAATCGAACCTGTGACACTTTGGTTCACAGCCCATGCTCAATCCACTGAGCTACGGCAGCCAGGGCCAAATTGCACTTTTTTTGCTTTCTTGCCAGACCCCTTTCTCCTGGCTTCTGAGCAGTGACCCCTCGACGCCTGGACTTGCCCAGCGCCCCTCACACCCCGCACCCACATCCCACTGAAGTCGGACCCGGCCCCTCTCCTGGCCCTATGGCCCTGCCCACCCACTCTGTCCTGCCGGGCCTCTGGGCTTCGTAGTTCAGCACCAGCACAACCTCCCAGACCCTCAGCCTCTTCTCTCAGGCTTCCCTTTCCTGCTCTCTTCAGCCCAAAATGGGACCTCTCTTGAGGTCACTGCCTTTCTGAAGCCTCAAAAGCTCTGGCTACTTTTTTCTCCCACTGCTCGTATACCAGGAAGGGGACTTGATGTTCTTCTCCACCCACAGCTTCCCTCCTCTTCCCTCGTGCCTCCCAGCTTTGAACTTCACGCCGTTGGGTTATATCCCCTAGGGTTCATCATTGCTGTTGACTCCCTCGACGCACTCGCCCCTCTCCCACTCCATCATGTACGGCCTTTGAGAACAGACAAATGAACAGCCCTGGCTGGTGTGACTCAATGGATTGAGCGCTGGCCTGTGAACCAAAGGGTCTCCAGTTCGATTCCCAGTCAGGGCACGTGCCTGGGTTGCGGGCCAGGTCCCTGGTGGGGGGCATGTGAGAGGCAACCACACACTGATGTTTCTCTCCCTCTCTTTCTCTGTCCTTTCCCCATCTCTAAAAATAAATAAAGAAAATCTTTTAGAAAAAGGAACAGCCCTGGCTGGCGTAGCTCAGTGGATTGAGCACGGGCTGCGAACCAAAGTGTCACAGGTTCGATTCCCAGTCAGGGTACATGCCTGGGTTGCAGTCCAGGTCCCCCAGCAACCGCACATTGATGTTTCTCTCTCTCTCTCTTTCTCCCTCCCTTCCCTCTCTAAAAATAAGGAAATAAAATAAGTATTAAAAAAAAGGAACAGAAGAAATCCTTTAAACAAATACACAAACAAACACTGCCCACCCACGGTGACCCCATAGAAATGGAGCTGGGAGGCTTAACTGCCTTGACTTCCTTCTCCTGCCTCCTGTTCTCTGAGGCCTGTTGGCCACGTCGCCTGGCAACAAAGAGGCTAAGCGGCCGGTTGACACCATTGCAGGGCTCACCTGCCTGGGCACGGGACAGAGCGAGTGGAGAAGGTGGAGAGTGGGCCGGGGGGTGCCAAGGAGAAATGCTCAGCACCGCAGATTAGTGGGGGAAGGCCCCTCTGTCTAAGAAAGAGATCCCCGGATGGGGAGACCTGCTGCCTCTTTCTCCCCTGGACACGTTGCTCCGTCTGGACACGGCGCTCGGGACCATTGAAGTCACCCCGGACCCCCTCAGAGGAGACTCTCACAGTGAGCCCCTGGGAACGGAGAGAGGGCATGACCCCACCTCCTTGGAGGTGTCCTCCAAACTCTGAGTCCACTGCCCTTCCTCTGGGTCTCCCTGTTTGTGAGATGTCGCGTGTAATTGTTTTTAAGCCACCCTGAGTTTGAGTTGGTTTTCTGTCACTTGCAGCTGAATGCACGATTCACGGATGAGGGTTAGCCGCCTGGAGAGACACTCTACCCACTAATCGATGAATTTCTAAGGATTCAAATTTATCTATTTACATGTGGTACCTGTGAAACTATATAATAACAAAAGGTTCCCTGTTAGAAATATACTGTTAAACATTCATGCTAAGAATGTGACGGGGAATGCTGATCCCGGTAGAGAGAGTGTTGGCGCACGCGCAGTTCGCCGCCACCATGATCGGCCGTCACAGGGCAGCTCCTGGGGCCTGTGGTGTGTTAACTGCTGCATTCAGGCCCAGTCGGGGCCCCTTGCACCCACTCCGTTTGCCCGTAGCTCCGCAGCCTCCTCCCGCTCCGGCTGTGAGCTGCACGCATAACTCGCTCGGCCAGACGGAAAGTGAAGAGAGTGATACAGTGTCCTCTTCCACGGTTTGGCCTCAGAAGGCTCTGCATGCTGCCTCTCCCCAGAGATCCTGCCACCTGTGTGCGCACGAGCCCAGGCCCGGCGGCTGGAGGGGGAGAGACCACGCAGAGGAGGGCTCAACGGCCCACCTGACACTGGGCTGGACCGGCCTGCAGCTGACCCCCAAACACAGGAGACCCCAGCCCAGACGAGCGGAGTCGCTGCCCAGCCCGCAGCTGACCACACAGCGTCGGCCGAACACTTCCCAAACCAGCTCTGCCCGGCTGCCCCACAGACTCTGCACAATAGAGGTGCACTTCCTTTTTCCTTTTTTAACTGTAGTTTTTCCATTACCCTGCAGTTCCCCCACACGCCCCACCCCCGCCCGCAAGGTCTCCAGCCGCCATGTTTGGGAGCTGTGCGTTGCAAAGCGATGGCTCGCCGACAGAACACCTGGAGCTCCGGCAAGTTGGAACCGGTACCGTGCGGCCAAGACTGGCCCCACCCACTCCGGGGACAACGTGGAAACGTCCGTCCTCGGTCAGCAGCCTGTGCACGCCACGTGGCGTGCGGTCGGCTTGTGGGAATTCACTAGACAGGGCTCCACCCAAAAATGCGCACGAGACGGCCCTTCGCCCCGCCCGGCTGGAACCTGAACCGAACGCCCCGGAAAACCGCAGCTCCGAGGCCGCGGCTCTGTGCCCATCCCGACCGCCACGCTGCTAAAACCTTGGGTGTGGAGCAGGGCCCTGGGAGCCGCTCCATCGGGGACAGATGTGGGAGGAGTGGGAGAGGACACACGGACCGTCGTAACCTAACGGGGGCACGGTGTGCAGACAGCAACCTGGGATCCCCGACTGCGGCACCGGGAGGGGGGGGGGGGGGGCTGGACCCCAGGACCCTCGTGTCAGGAGTCGGAGAGCGTCTACGCGGACGGCTGCAATCGCAACCCTTGTAAGAGAAGGGGGGCCACAGCTACAGGCGGCGGTGGGAAAGCGTTTAGGAGGAGCTGCCTGGGACACGTCTGGGGAAGTCTGGACACAGGTGGCTCTCGGCGGCTTCGTGCAGCCCTGTCCGGACAGCCACGGCGGCGGCAGACCCACTAATGGGCTCGTGGGGACACAGCAGAGCCGCCAGGGTGACGGAAACCTGTTAACCAGCTGGTGCCCCTCGAGTGGGACGAGATGGCCACTGACAGGCCTCGGAAGCCCAGGGTCCAGGAAGTGGAGCTACTGTCACCCGCCTGGGGATGACACGCCTCACCGCTGCTGGGTCACTGCAAAGTCCTGAAAAACCTAAATCACGCTGGCTGCAGCGCCCTCAACTGGGGCCTTGGAAAGCCTGGCCGCCAGCCCCTTGGGTTTCCTGCAATGGTTTGCATGCAAGTCCTTGGCATCCCCCGGCGAGGGGGCGAGGGGGGGGCGGTCAGCGGAGAGTAAGTAGGGGGGGGTGGCAGCGGAGACAGGGGTGGCAGCAGGGGGCACAGAGGTTTTAAATCTCCATAAATCTCCACTTGAAATCAGAGCAACTGGCTAGTAAAACTTATTACATGGTCAAAGTTTATAACATAACTAGATGACAAGGTTCACCCATTCACCCCGAAATACAAGCCAGTAAACACCAACCGCCAGCCGCTCCTGGACACCGGCCCGGAGTCTGCGTCTCTGCAAGGAAACGTGGCAGCGAGGGGCCTGGAGACGGTTATTCGCCCAAAACAGGGCGGCCCAGCCCGGGAACAGCGAGCTGCGCCCGGAAGGCGTTCTTCTCACCCCAGCGGCAGACGTGAGCAAGGGGCCGCACAAGCGGGCAGACAGTGTCAGAAAACACCGCCACCGCGTGGGGTGCACAGCGTGTATTTATGCCCACGTGTCCACGGAGAGGAATTGGTGCACGCGGCTGCTAGGGGCTCTGCAAGTCCGGGGAGCTGGGAGAGAGCCCCTGCCCTCCCCTGACCCTGGGCGGCTGCATTGACTCATGGGGGAGGGGCGAGCTCCTCAGCCCCTGTTACTAAGGAGCAAGGTCGCACAGGGGTGCGCTGGACTCCCCTTTACCCTGCCACCTCATCCTGACACATCCCTAGATCAGGAGCCCAGAGAACTGCACTCTGTCCATGGCTGCCGAAACTTCGGGCGAAACATTTAACATCTCTGAGTCTTCAAATGGGAATAGTTTTTGTAAAATGGGAATAGTTTGTTTAATCCTCACCCGAGGACGTTTTTTCTCTCGCTTTTAGAGGAAGGGAGAGAGGGAGAGCGAGAGAGAGAGAGACAGACAGACAGACAGACATCAGTTTGGCTGCGTCCTTGTATGCGCCCTGACCTGGGATCGAACCTGTAGCCTAGGTCTGTGCCCTGACTGAAACCAGCTGAGCCGCAGTGGCCGGGGTTGAGGACAGTTTTAATGAGCGCTGTCCTGCTGGTGTCAGGAGACTCTGAAGTGGGTCCAAGGAGACCAGGATTCGGAAGGGAGGGGCCAAGCGCTGTCCACGCGATCAGGAGTTCAGGTGGCGTTTCTGCCCCGTACAGCTGCGGGATCTTCGGCAAGCTGCGATTCTCTCAGCTTGTTTTTCTCGCCTGTAAAATGGCAGCAAAGTAGTCATCCTCAACATCATCCTCATCCTCATCCTCATCCTCATCCTCATCCTCATCCTCATCATCTCACCTGCACTGCAGGGTTGCTGTGAGAGTGAACTAAAGTGACACGAGAAAGCGCTTAGCGGTGTCCGACAGCTCGGGAGCGCTCACTGCACGGTAACTGCCGCTGTTACAATGATGCCTCTGTCAATTCGAGTCCTGAGGTCAAGCCTGCTGAGCTATGTTATGCTCTTCCCGCTCTCAAACACCAGAGGGCGACATAGACGGTGGAACCGCAGCCACCAGCACGCTTGACGCAGCGCCGTCACCGGCCACGCGGTGGCGCCTTAAGCATTGATGTCTGTTTTTCCGCAGAGTTTGGGGAGCAGAGAGAGGTAATGAAGTGAGAAGGGAGATGGGAACAAAGGGGGACCCTGGGGACTGAGGGGCCCTGAACCGACTAGCTCTTGGGTTCCCGGGACATAAAATGGTCTTGGAGTCTTTTTGAATATAAGGGCGCCCCCTTCCTCCTGGCGCTGGGTCTGCATCCCCTTCCCCAGGACAGCCTAGGTGCTGGGACGCCTGAGAGAGGGAGCGCGCATCTATGCGCGCTCCCTCGCTCCCTCGCTCTGGCTCATTCATCTGCGGCTGTGGTACGCCGTTGCCATGGAGACCTGATGCAGGCGGTGGGGAGGGAGGCCCCGGGTGACGTCTGCGATGCTCGCAGTTGGTCTCCCGTGGCCTCCCAGTTCTTGCCTATTTTGGAAGAGAGCCGCAGCCCTTCTGCTGATGCGCGCGCGCTGGCGCCTTTTAAAGGCAACTGGCGGAGTGGCGACTCCGCCAGAGCCCGGGAGCTGCCCCCGCCCCCAAGCCTCGACTCCGCCGCACGGCCTGGGCCCGGGAAGCCCCCTGTACCATAACCCCCACCCCAACCTTAGCACCCTCCACTCACTTTGGGGAAATTCAACCATGGAGACAGGAGGTCCTGCCCTTGCCCCTCACCCCACCCCACTCCCCAGCAGGGGAGACTCTGCTTCCATAGGAACCTTGGAAGAAAACAAGATGCCAGGCCTAGAGCACTGGGGGATCCTCTCTGGACAAGGCCGCAGGGCGAAAACACCAGGTGAGGACTCCATGGCTCGGGAGGCCACCCTGGGTCTCTGGAGACCCGCGTCCCCTCCAGCCTCCTGCTTCCGCCTTTTCTCCTTGGGCTCAGCCTGCGGTCACGTTAGGATCTCAGCTAGCAGGCCGCTTGGTAGTTTCCCCGACCCCTTCATTAACTTGAAAGGGAAACCGAGGCCTAGAGAAAAGTGGTGACTTGACCGGGGTCACAGGGCATGTTCCGGGAGAGCATGGGCCAGAGCCGGGGGTGCTGACTTCCCAGACAGAGGTGAGTCCCCCGTTCCTTGACGTCGGGAATAACTGGCACAGAACGTCCTCTCTGGCCCCTGCCCTGCGCCCAGTGGAGAGGCCGGAGGGCTCCCCTGCCGCTGTGGCACCAGCTGCTGTTGCTTCCCCAGCAGAGCCCAGACCTGGTGGGTTTTCCGGATCCTCCTCATTCTGGACCTGCTCCTGGATCGCCCTGGACTCTGTGACCAACCAGCCAGGTTGCTGCTTGTCAATGTCTGCTTCCATCGAAGGTGTCCTGCAGCCCAGCCACCGGCTCTCTGGAACCTTCCTGAGCCAAGCCTTCCCCAGACTGCTTACAAGGGCCTGCTGGCCTCTGGATGGAAGTGTGGCCTGCAGGCTCTGGCAGGACCCCCAGGGCCAGGTGGACCCAGCCCTCTGCACTTTCCTGCCCGACCCTAATAAGGCTGCACCCTTCCCGCCGCGCCCACGGGGGCATTGGACCCGGGCTGGCGGAAGACGGCTGTGAGGTGCTGGACCGTGTGCCCAAGGAGCTGTGTAGGTTCCCGACATCTCTGGGCCGCTCCTCTGGGCCAGGGCTGGGGACCCAGAGGTGGATCCGATCCAGCCCAGCTGCGGGGACCAAGTCTGGCAGAGGAGAGAGATTCACGCTCTGGAAGAGTTAGCCTTGAGCCTTGAGCGGCTTCTCCAAGGGACACCCACTGCCAGGCCCGAGCCTTCAGTGCACAGAAGGGAACCACGTGGATGTCTCTGAGGAGGGCTTGTTCTACACCCCGAGAAGACCCTCGGACCTCTCCAGTGGTGAGTCCCTGACGCGCTCGGCGTGGATGTGAGAGCAGCCCCTGATAGGCTGGCTTTGAAAAAGGAAAACCCAGGGTCAGCTCTAGTTCCTGTTGCCCCTCCCTCCTCGGTCCACACGGGCCAGGTCCCCAGGGCCCAGAGTGGCCCTGCTCATCCAGTGCGTGGTGCCCTGGGGCCCTCAGGCCCACTCGGCCCTAGCACTGAGCACACGGGCTCGTCCCCACATGAAACTTGGTCTCAGGGCAGCAGCATCCGGCTTCCGAAGCCTGGGAGGTGCCCACCAGGTGGGACCATGGCTCAGAGACGCTCGGAGTGCCAGGGACGAGAGGACCCTCCCAGGCCAAGTGGTCCAGCCCACTGCCCTTTTGCAAGTAGGGAAACTGAGGCTTAGAGAGGGGAAGGGACTTGCATAACACCCCAGGAGGCTGGTGGCAGAGCGAGGACCAGAACACGTGTCCCCTGACCCTCCTGCCCTATCTGGTTGCCCCCGCATCACACACAGTCTGGGGGCGCCTAGACCAAGGCTCCCTCCAGTCCTTCCCGGATCTGTAGGCCCCTGCAGGCCACGCCCTCTTTGTGCCCGGCCAATCGGGAGCCTTCCCTTCACCTGGATGGTCTTTTCTCCTCAAGCTTCCTGGTATCCCCTCCCCATCTGCACAGGGCTCCTCTTTTTCTGCTTCCAGAAGCCGCTCCATCAATGGCCATAGTTGCTGCTGCCCTCTTCTTGCCATGGTTCCACCCTCTCCCTGAGTTCTGGCAGTGCCATTGGTGGGGAGCCTCGTCCCCCTGCTCTTGGGGGGGGGGGGACGGTCTCTGGGTTGCTTCTAGGGCTTCCCTTCTGTCTCTGGCCCAGTCCCAGGCCAACTGCTTTCT
Organism: Phyllostomus discolor; assembly: GCF_004126475.2. NCBI lineage: Eukaryota > Metazoa > Chordata > Mammalia > Chiroptera > Phyllostomidae > Phyllostomus > Phyllostomus discolor. Next base: position 166,417,603 of record NC_040908.2, read on the forward strand.
CTTGATCACCTCAGCCTTTAATCCGTGCCGTTTCTCCTGGGAGCGGGTGGGCCACACTCCCTGTAGACCCCTCTCTGCTGGGCCCGGAGCCAGCAGGGATCACAATGGCCCATCAGCTGCCACAGGGCTGCCGTGAGGTGTGGATGAGTTAGTGCGCGAAGGGGGTGTGTGTGAGGTGCAGGTGAGTGCTGCACCTGTCAACTCTCCTGTTGCGAGGTGGATTCAGGTGGTCACAAGGAGACCCTTGACCCTGGAGCCTTTGGTGGCCTAGGCACCTGTGAGCGGAAGGGGACAAAAGGGCCGAGGGGACTGTTGGTTACAGGGAGCGCTGGAAGCTGGGACGATTTTAAGCTGGGGATGGATGTGACCAGGCTGGTTCCAGGGAAACGGCCAGGGGAGCTTGGCGGCTGCGCATGGGTGGGGTGTGGGGGCCCCCCATCCCTGGACTTGCTGAGCAGCACTCGGGCCAGGGATGCCCGAGGAGGGAGCCACCAGGGCGGCCTGGGCCGGAGCCCTCAGGGTGCCGTTGTGTGACTCCCCCGACCTCCCCGGGCCCCGGCTGTCACCTTTGTCCTTCTCTTGGGGACTGCCGTGGCCCCAGCCGGGCCCAGCCCATCTGGCGGTCTCAGACGAAGCCGGGTCAAGGCCTTGAAGAGCCGGTGGGTGTCCAGGCCCCCCGTTTCCACACGACAGTGGCAGGGCACGGGCTGCCTCTGAACCAGCCTCTGCCGTCTCGTCAGAACCTTGTTCGAAGTGATGTTTTTCATGAAGTTAAAGTCATGACTAACACTCAACATTTATTGTGCTGCTTTGCGAACCAGGCATTGTTCCAAGAGCTTTCATTTAATTTCTCATTAACCCTATGATACAGCCACTATTTTCTTCTCCCATCCCTTTTTTTAAAGTTGTTTTTTAAAGATTTATTTATTTGTTTTTAGAGAGGGAAGGGAGGGAGAAAGAGAGAGAGAGAGAAACATCAATGTGCGGTTGCTGGGGGCCATGGCCTGCAACCCAGGCATGTGTCCTGGCTGGGAATCGAACCTGCGATGCTTTGGTTCACAGCCCGCGCTCAATCCACCGAGCTATGCCAGCCAGGGCTTTCCCATCCCCCTTTAACAGATAAGTAAACTGAGGCACAAGAGATTAAGTGGCTTGCCCGGTGTGAAGGAGCCAGGACTCCGCGTGGGCCTCTCACCCTAGAGCCTCCCCGGACCACCCCACGCCCCGTCTCCCCAGCCTCAGACTCCCTCCCACCCTCCTGCCCGTCCACAGAGAACGCAGTCCTGTCCCCACAGGCCCTCTGCTCCAGACCGGGCCACTTGTCTCCGTCCTGCCGGTAGCACGGGCGCGAGCCTCCTGGTGGAGGTGGGGCTCAGCTGCCTTCAGCTGCACTGCCCGCCTCGGCCTTCGCTCCACACGTTGTTAGCAGCCTCGGGCTGCTGTGGCTCTGCGGTGGCTGCCCGTGCCTGTGTGGTCTCGTGCACAAGGCTGAGCCCCTCTGTCCGCCCCATCCACCCCGGTCAGCCAGCACAGCCTCCCGGCCTGCCGACCCCCGGACCCGCGGCTTCCCCGCCTCTCCGCCCCTCCTGGTTGTGCTGTCCCCAGACACCACGGCACCTCCCTCACAGCGGTTGTCCCGCTTACATGGCTCCACCCAGGTGCCACGTTCTCACCAGCCCGGATGCCCCCTGAGGTCCAGACAAGGCGTGTGTTTCAAACTATTGCGTTGCCAGGGCCTGGCACGGGGCCCGGCCCAGACTCCGCCCTCTCACGCGTGTGCGTGAGCAAGTGACGTGCTGACCCCTGCTCCGCGCTGAGCCCCGGCTGGACCCCGAGACTCGGGAGAGCAGCGTAGATGCCGGTGGGGGAGACGGACAGGCCAACAGCAGCGACGGTGCAGGCCCAGGAAGCACAGGGGTCTGTGAGAGGGACTGAAAAGGAATCCCGGACCCCGCCGGGGGGCCAGCAGGGCAAGGGGGGATTTGCCAGCCAGAGAGCAGCGGTGGGCAGGACTCTGGAACGGGGCCGAGGGCCGAACTGACGGTGAATGGTGGAGGGCCGGTCTCCTCCGCCCCCGGACGTCCAGCTCCCTGAGCGCAGGGCCCGTGTCCTGCACGCCTGTCCCCCGCTCGGGGCCTCGGAGGGTTGGGCCTCCGCTCTGCATTTGAGGAGTGTTTTCAGCTGATTGACTGCCCTTCCCCCCGGGGAACACCGGCCGGTTTGACTCACTCCTGTGCCCTCTTCCCTCGGCCCTGCCTTCAGGCCGGTGCCCAGAAAAGCTCCTTCTTTTCCCACCTGAGCTCCTCCCTCCCTCTCTTGCCCCCCCCTCGGCTCCACGTCCCCCACCTTCTCCGCTCGGCCCACTCATGCAGCTCTGACCGTCTCAACGCGTGGGCGCCCGCGTGTACCCTCTTCACATGAGATTTGTTGATTTCATAACCATAAATAGAAAAAACGCTCTGAATACTTCTCCGTGCAAGTGGCATTGGGGGAGCGGTAGGATAATGAAAGGGCCTTGGGAGAGAAAGCACCGCCTGCTGGGATGCAGATGAAGACAGGAGAGCACACACCAGCCTCCCACGCCACGCGGCTGCCGCGGCGGACGGCTGGGCCCTAGACCCCGGACGGGGACGGACTCGGGAACCCGTTAGGAAACCTTTGCATGGCTTCAAACCCATGAATTCAGAGGAACCGTCTTTCAAAACCAGAAAGAAGCAGACAGCAGAAAGCCTGGATTCTGATTCTGCATTCGTCTCACTCTAGCTGGGGGACCCTGAGCGAGCGACTACACCTCTCCGAGAAGGGGTGTGGGGCTCCTTCCCCCAGGTCGGACTGGAGGCTCCAGAGGCCTGGGACCCCACAGTGCTGTCATTTCCTCCCTCTAAGACATGGTCCCCTAATAATATCTTTACCTCTAACAATAGGACACCCCCCCCCTTCCCAAAAGGCAGCCCCGAGCCCGGGGTTGGGATGGCGGTGGAACGGAGCACCTGACTCTTCACTGCCAACTGCAACTCATGCCGCCACGGGAGCAGACGTGGAGCGTCGCTTGTGCGTGGGGCGGGGGGGCTGCAGCGGCACAGTTGCAAAGGGCTGGGGGCTAGTACGAGGCTGTCCCTCTCTCAACCCTCAGGGAGAGCAGGACGCCATGGCTCCGCGGCATTTGGGACAGGAAAGGGAGACGAAATGGCAGCCCCGTGTGCCCGGGGCCCAGAGAGCTCCTGGATGAGGAAAGTAGAGATGTGCAGAAATATTCCTAGTTTGAGCTCATCCTCGACTCTAAAAAAAAAAAACAATGGAATGGAAAACTCTTCCTGTAGAAAGTCTGTGAGTAAATAATTCAGGCTCTCTAGGCCATAGGGCGTCACCTGCTCGGCTCTGCCACTGGAGGTGAAAGCAGCCCTGGACAGTATGTACACAGTGGGATGTGTGCCAATAAAACTTTATTTACAAAAACACTCAGTGGCATGCAGGCCAGTGTTTGTTGACCGCTGCGGTACCCCGTAATGTCTGGGCTGGTGCGGCAGGCTGGGGGGCTGGCATAAGGCCCAGCATTGCCAGTGGCTTGCTGTGGTACGTTGAGTAAGGCATTACCTGTGTCTGAGCCACAGTGTCGTCATCTATCAAATGGGCATCAACTGTCAGTCGGATTTGTCACGAGACTAAGGTAACAGGTCAGAGCAGGGTCTTTTCACCCCTCTGTCCCATCGCTTCACGTTGAGCTAACCCCCCTCCCCAGGCCGTACCCTTGACTGCTGGTGGCGGCGGCAGCCCGCTAGCGGGTGGACGCGTTTCTCTCCAGAGTCAGACTCTTGGCCCGGCTTTCCAACCTGCAGCCCCGAGTGACCCCATTTCCGTAGCAAGCCAAGCGTAGGAGGAAACATGGGGTCTCTTCTTCCCCACCACCCCGTCATTTGGCGGAAGGCTACGGTTCACCTGAGAGAGTGATGTGGCTGCAGTGGTTGGGGGCCAGGCTTTATAAGAGGTCTCTGAGACTCAGGCAGGGACTAGAGTAAGGGAAGGTAAGCTTTGGTGCCCCCCCAGATTGGCCGCCTATGGCCCCAGCTCCCTGGGGTGCAAGTCCAGTGGCCACACCTGTGGCCTGGCAGTGACTGTAGCTCCACCACCTGCACTGAGGGGTCTTTTCGGAGCCATCTTGTCCACCTGCCTTGTCTGACCACCACGGACAGCGTGCATTCTTTGGTGTCTTGTCATGTGCTCTGCAGGTCCCATAAGTGACATCCGTGGGATATTCATTCTTTCTCTCTCTTTCATCCCCTTCCTCCCTCCTTCTCCTCCACATGGATACATTTGTCCAGGCCGAGATGGGATACACTGGACAGTGCTAGGTCCAGGCCTTTGCCTCAAGTCTCCAGAAAAGCAGCCCTAACCAGGAGTCTCCGTGTTGTTCTGAAGAAGCAGACTCCCTGCTCCCCCTCCAGCTCCCTCCCAGGGGGTCATCCTCCTCAAAACCTGTGGAGAAGGCACATCTCCTCTCCCCTGATAGATGCGAAAGGGTGATGCCCCTCCACATCCCCGAGAAACTATGGCAAGATAGGGGCAAGGGGGGGTCTCACGGCCTGTCCTTGCTAGAAAAGGCCCTTTTTCGGAAAAAAAATAATAAAGAAAGAAATCAGCCAATCTCTCCTCGATGCCATCACCTCTTCTTGGTGATTTTTCAGGGAAGGAGTGGGCGGGTTGCTATGGCAACAGATGCGAGCTCCTCTCGGTAAAGAAGGGACCTTGATATTTTTCTCTCATTCTCTCTCTCAGCTGTGTGTGTGTGTGTGTGTGTGTGTGTGTCGCGCATGCCTGTGCCCACACCAGGAATTTTTTTTAGAACTAAAGAAAGTCCTTCTCTCGGCTCCCCAAATATGGAGCGATGGAAAACCACTTACTCTTGCAGGCCAGGGAAGATTCAGGATGATTCAAGGGAAAAGGGAGAGGTCATGTGGGGTTCCTTCCCCCCATCCTTTTACTAGAGATGGGATGCAACAGAGGGAATTTCACGAACGGTTGGGGGCCAAGGGCTGGGAAGAGGGGAAGGTGCCTGGGTGGAGAGAGGTTAGTCAGGGAGAGACGACGCAAAAGCCCGAGAAGTGACATCCAGGGAGAGGGCAACCGCAGGTGCGTTGAGGCTGGGGGCGCACGCCAATCCGTGCACAGCATGGGACGCCCAGAGAGAAAGGCCCAGGGCGCACCCGGATGTGGACGCAAACACTCGCATGGGCGGGCAGGCATGCAGAAAACTCTAAACATATAAAAACATATGGGCACAAGCATAGAACCGCATATAACACAAGGAGCCACAGACACTTTTAAAAACACAGACCGGCATAGACATACCGGGACACGGACACGGGGGCTGCAGAGACACGTGTGCACAGATGCACAAAGACGTACAGACATGGGCATGGCCGAACGGACACAGGCCCAGGCCCGCCCTCGCAGCCTGGCTGCCCCCCTCCCAGGGCCCGAGCACCCCGAGCAACAGCGCAGAGCTGAGAATGCTGCAGGCTCCCTCGGTGGACCTGGCTGGGTGGCTCCTGCCCACCCCCTTTCTTCTGCACACTCGCCCCAAAGCCCCTCTCTCAATGCATCCCCTTGCCCACTTTCCTATAGTTTGTGGGCTCTGATACCTCCCCCCAGTCTCGGGCTCCAACTCTTAGCCCATTCTGCTGCTGCTGCCTCTGCTGCCTGCCGCTTGTGGGGGGCGGGGGAAGAGTGGGGTGACTCAGCCAGGCCAGGATGACTCACACTGCCAGTATTTTTAGCAGCGGCCAGGAGCTCTCTAGTGTGCCAGCCGCCCCCCTCCTCCTGCTTGCTATTTTGGAACCATCACTGGCGATATAAATAGCTCCTCTCCCACGGCCTGAAGCTGCTGCCAGGCTATTTTGGGTTCCGCACTGTTAAAAATAGCTCCGCGGAGGTGGGAGGCGAGGGGAGTGGGAGCCGGCCTAGGGAGAGGAGGCATGGGGGCACACGGAGCTCGTCGGCTTGAGTCGGAGTGGGCGAGCAAGGACGGGCTTTTTTCTACCTGCTCTTTGGTCCCTTTCTAGACCCTTCTCTCTTTCCAGAGTGCCTCCCTACCCCCTCACCCCCCCACAGCCTGTGCTCCTGGAAAAATCCGAGGGTTCCCCCCTCAAATCCAGCTCTCCCCCCATGCTGGCTTGGTACCTAGAGCTCAGAACTCTCGGCCCCAGAAGTCCCCTCCCCCATATTCGCCCTCAGAGGAGACACCCAGCCGGGGCCTGGCTCCGAGGCCTGGGTGGCTCTGCTTTGACGTCCCAGGCAGACCATGGCCCAGGCAGACTTCCCTGGTGATTTTTTTCAGGACCACGGACAGCGCCCAGCGCCTCGGTCTTCCCCTGTGGATGCGATCTGCTTGCTCCAGATCAGCTGGACCAGGGCAACAAACCATTGACCATGGACAGGGACGCCAAGCGTGTCTCCCAGACAGGACTAAAGCTTCGTCCGTGGGGGAGAGGAACAGGAACACTACCCAGGATTTTCCTACAAGAAGGGCGTCCAAAAATCAAGGGCTTGTCCCCATGGAAGCCCGAGGGAGGGGTGGGTGGGCACACGAGGGGTCGGATAGAGATGGAGCTGGAACTATCTCTCTGTCACCCAGACAAACAGGGCTGCAGACTGTGGCAGACACGCACGCCCCCTCCCTCCATCTCAGCGGTGACCCTGAACCCGAGATGGTTGGTGGGGGTGGCCCCACCATCTGTCAAAATGGCACAGGAGGTCAGGGTTAGCGCCCCCCTCCACACACACCCCCTTCTGGGCCGTCTCCCCCTCCCAGTCTGCCTTCCTGGCCTCCACCGTTTCCCACGAGGAGGGAGGATTTCCTTGACCCCAAATTTCATTTTTGGTGTCAAAGTTCATCTTCACGCTTCCCATGTGGCTTTCTACGACCAGGCCCAACCCCTCTCCCCCTTTTTCTAAGTGACCTCATTTCCAGCCCCTCGAGTGGCTTCACGCAGCCCCCCACCCCCAAATGAGATGTCGCATCTTAGATGCCCTAGCATCTAGCCCACTTCCTTGTCCTTTTACGGAGTCCTTGGGGGACAGAAAGGAGTCCCTGAGCCCCCGGAGAGAGACATCGTCTGTGCTGGAAGGAGAGAGGGGAGGGAGGCCGGGCAAAGGCGACAGAACTGGAAGGAGAGTCGAGCGCGCGGAGGGCCGTTTGGGGAGGGGGCGCAGAGGGCGCGCGAGGCTGGGACAGGCCGCCCAGCAGGCGGTGCAATGAACTAGTTTGGTCCAGGGGAGGGGAGGGGGAGGGGGGAGGCAGAGGGACTGAGAGACGAGCCCCGGCAGCGACCATGAGGAGGGTCCGGGTGGGGGTTGCAGACAGCCTGACGGGGGGGGGGGGGGGTCCTGGTAGGTGCGAGGACCTCGGACTGTCCGGCACGGCCCCCTCGCTTCTGCGCCGCTTCCCCATCCTCCCCGCCGCCGCCGCCCGAGGCGGGGGAGCCCTGCGGAGCGGTGCGGAGGCAGCCAGGCTCCGCCCGCCGCCGCGTCGCGGCAGGCGCCGGAGGATTCCTCTCCAAATAAGGAGCTGGGATTCCCCGGGCCCGCCCCCGCCCCCGCCCCCGGCCCGGGCGCCGGGAGACACCAGCTGGCACCCCGGCGGGGTGGGGGGGCGGGGGGAGCCGCTCTCTTTGGGGGCGGGGGCGGGGCAGGGACACCCTGGATGCAGACTCAGATCCTTGTCACGTCCCCACACCCTGCCTCAGTTTCCCCGGCCGGTGGATGGGGTTAATCAGTGGACAGGAAAAGCCAGAAATCGCCGCAGACTCCCGCGCTGGCATCGGTGGTGCTATTTGGGGCGGGGGGAACCGGGAACCACGGCCAGACCCGGCTGGTCCCTCTCCCTCAGCACCCCCTTTTCACCCCGGCCTCGGGCCTTGGACCCCCACCCCCTGCGACTCCCCTGCTGACCCGCCCGGGCCTGGGACAGGGGTGGGAGGAGGAGGCTCTTGCTGGAACGTGGCTAAGGGAGCCCCAGACTGGGGGATCCCCGGAGAGACGCCCGGGCCGTGACCTTTCCCACAGAGGCCGCACGAGGCCGAGCAAGGCCCTTCCCCCCCCCCCCCGCGAACGTGACCTTTGTCTGGCAAATAGGGAGGGGGGTTGTGGCCAGCGCTGCCCTTCCATGTCCTCCCTCCTTAGGAAAGTCTCGGTCGGAACCAGCCTCTCCCCGCCCTCTGCAGCCGGGAGAGGCCCCATCGCCCTGCCCCTTTGCTCCGCTGAGCGCCCGCGGACCATGCCTGGGCCCCTGCGCCCCCTTTCCAGGCCTCCCCGCCGCAGTGCCTGCCTCTCGGCTCGGCGGCCGCCAGCGCGCCCGGGCCCCCTCCGCAGCCTCCGTCTCCCCCTCCCTCTGGCCCCCTCCCGCTCCCCTTCTACGTCACGCGATGACGTCGGAGGCCGGGGAGGGAGGAGGGGTGCCCCCCCCCGCCAGCGGCTCCCGCTGCAGCTTGCTTAGCCCAGCCTCCCGCTTTCCCGCCCCCCCTTTCCCTGAAGCGAGCCCCCCCACGCGTGGCAGGAGCTATATAAGGCGGGAGGAGGCAGGCGAAGGGGGCAGCGCAGCCAAGCGGAGCCCGGGAGAGGAGAGCGGAGCAGAGAGAGAGCGCCCGAGCGAGCGAGAGAGAGCCTGGGAAGCGAGCGGGAGGAAGCCGCCGGCCGTCGGGACGGGACCGCAGGTGTTCGGAGCCGGAGCCGGAGCCGGAGCCGGAGCCCGAGCGCCTCAGCCGCCAGCCATGTACCGCTCCACCAAGGGCGCCTCCAAGGCGCGCCGCGACCAGATCAACGCCGAGATCCGGAACCTCAAGGAGCTGCTGCCGCTGGCCGAGGCGGACAAGGTCCGGCTGTCCTACCTGCACATTATGAGCCTTGCCTGCATCTACACCCGCAAGGGCGTCTTCTTCGCTGGAGGTGAGCGGACCGGGGCTGCCCGGGACCGGAGCTGCAGGACGCGGGGCCAGCGGGGGCGAGGGAGCCCGCGGGGATTGCCGCGCTCCGGGGAGAGAAGGGACTTGGGGGGACTGAGGACCTCCGACTCTTCCTCCTGAGCTCTGCCCAGACTCCACCGTGGTCTGGGGGGAGGAGAGAGAGCCCGGGCAGTGTCCCTAGAGCCAGACTTAGGAGAGGGTAGCCAGGGCAGGACGGCCCCGGCTCCCGCCAGCGCAGAGGCGCCCCGGGAGCCCGCGGAGGGAAGCCCGGGAAGTTGCAGAGACGGAGCCGCCAAAGCCTGGCGGGCAGCTCAGCCTCCGTTCGCGGAGCTGAAAGGAAGGGCTTCTGCCGCCTTCGAAGCGCTCTCCGCGGCGCGGACAGCACCGCCGCGTCCGCGAGGCGCTGCCCGCGGTGCTGAACGCCAGGGCGGCTTCGGAGCGCTGTCCGCGGTGCTGAAAGCCGGGGACGCGGAAGCCCCAGCCCCGACCTAGAGGTCCAGCAACAGGTTCCCCGGGCAAGAGACGCAGGCGGTGGGTCAACAGGTGTGTGCAGAGGCAGGTCCGTGAGGAATTCCTCTGGGTTTTCCGAGATTCACTCCACGCCTGCCTCACTTCCTCTTTGCATCCTGGCCGTACCCCTAACCTGCCATGCCCTCTCGCCCAGCAGGCACTCCCCTGACAGGCCCCACCGGGCTCCTCTCAGCCCAAGAGCTTGAAGACATCGTGGCGGCGCTCCCTGGGTTTCTGCTCGTGTTCACGGCCGAAGGGAAGCTGCTCTACCTGTCCGAGAGTGTGAGCGAACACCTGGGCCACAGCATGGTGAGTGCCCAGTGCCTGGGCTCTCTCAGCTTGGGCAGGGGCACAGAGGGGGTGCAGAGGGGGCACAATGAGCTTTCCATTTCTGAGAACCTGAGGATTGCTCAGGAGTGAGGGTGTACACCCTGCAAGATGCTAGGTGTCAAGGATCGGATCTCGATGCTTCCACTAATGGTCACCTCTTCCTCACCTGTCTCCAGGTGGACCTGGTTGCGCAGGGTGACAGCATCTACGACATCATCGACCCAGCTGACCACCTAACCGTGCGCCAGCAGCTGACCCTGCCCTCTGCCCTGGATGCCGGTGAGAACTCCTTCCTCCCTTCCTCAACCCAGTCTCCCTTCTGCTGCCCTGCTCCTCCCCGCCTCCCGTCTCTCTCAGCCACTCACCCTCTAATCAGTGTTCTTCTTCGCTCACCCAGATCGCCTCTTCCGCTGCCGCTTCAACACCTCCAAGTCTCTCAGGCGCCAGAGCGCAGGCAACAAACTGGTGCTTATCCGAGGCCGATTCCACGCTCACCCGCCTGGAGCCTACTGGGCAGGAAACCCAGTGTTCACAGCCTTCTGTGCCCCACTGGAGCCCAGACCCCGTCTCGGCCCTGGCCCTGGCCCTGCCGCACTCTTCTTGGCCATGTTCCAGAGCCGTCACGCTAAGGACCTGGCCTTGCTGGACATCTCCGAGAGGTGAGCCCAGAGTGTTGGGACCCCAAGAGGAAGGCAGACCGGAGATGAGGGGACCCTAGATTCTGGAGTCAGGGGCAAGAAGGACGGGACCTAAGGGGGCGTAGGACCTGGGAGGGGATGAGATGCCCGGGTCAAGCAGGGCAAACAGAAAGCTGACCTCCCCCCCTTTCCACTTTCCCAGTGTCCAAATCTACCTGGGCTTTGAGCGCAGCGAGCTGCTCTGTAAGTCATGGTACGGACTGCTGCACCCGGAGGACCTGGGCCACGCCTCCTCTCAACACTACCACCTGTGTGAGTGTCCAGAGAAGCCGGGGGCGAGGCAGGGAGCTGGGAAAGGACGTGCGAGGCCCAACAGAGAAGGGCTCCGGTCAAGACCGATGCCGGGGAGCTACGAGAGGCCAAGAGTTTTGGGTGCTATAGGGTGAACACTAGGGTGAGGAGTCGAGGCGAGAACAGCATCAGAACTGGGGGGACTCCAAGTGGTGAGGTCAAGGTGGGGAGCTGAGTGGTTCAGGTTAAGGCTGTCAGAAGAGGATGCCATGGATACCCCAGCCCAGTGGAGAGGTCAGTGGGGTGATAGTTTAGGTGGTGTTGCCTGGTGTGTGCCCTAACTCTCCATGCTTTCTTTCCCCTCAGTGGCTGAGAGTGGAGACACTCAGGCAGAGATGGTCGTGAGGCTGCAGGCCAAGCCTGGAGGCTGGGCATGGATTTATTGCCTGTTATACTCAGAAGGTCCCGAAGGCCCCATCACGGCCAACAACTACCCAATCAGGTGAGCCGCGTGGCAGGAGCAGCCTGGGGGTGCACGGGGGAGGTGGTCACGGAGGAGACACAAATTGGGGAACTGCCCCGGGAAGAGGCGACAAATCCTTACCGGCTGTGTCTTCTCTCCCTTCCAGTAACACGGAGGCCTGGAGTCTCCGCCAGCAGCTGAACTCGGAAGACACTCGGGCAGCCTACATGCTGGGTACCCCAGCCGTGCTGCCCTCATTCCCCGAGAACATCCTCTCCCGGGAGCCGTGCTCCAGCCCTAACCCCCTCTTCACCCCAGCCTTGGGGGCTCCCAGAAGCACCCATTTCCCCAGTGCCCCCGAGATGGGTGCTGTCTCGACATCGGAAGAGCTTCCCCGGCCTTCCAAAGAGCTGGGCTTCAGCTACCTGACATTCCCGCCCGGCCGGGAGCCTTCTCTCCAAGCCGGTCTGAGCAAGGATCTCGTGTGCACCCCGCCCTACACACCCCGCCAACCCGGAGGCTGCGCCTTCCTCTTCAGCCTCCACGAGCCCTTCCAGACCCACCTGCCCACTCCATCCAGCTCTCTCCAAGAACAGCTGACTCCGAGCACCGTGACCTTCTCTGACCAACTAACACCCAGCAGCGCGACCTTCCCAGATCCACTGACTAGTCCACTGCAAGGCCCGCTGACCGAAATCTCGGCCAGAAGCTACGAAGAGCAGTTGGCGCCCTGCACCTCCGGCTTCCCAGATCAGCTGCTCCCCAGCACCGCCACCTTCCCGGAGCCCCTGGGCAGCACTGCCCGTGAGCAGCTGACTCCTCCCAGCACCGCCTTCCAGGCACACCTGAGCAGCCCCAGCCAAACCTTCCCAGAGCAACCGAGCCCCAGTCCCACCAAGACTTACTTCGCCCAGGAGGGATGCAGTTTTCTCTATGAGAAGTTGCCTCCGAGTCCTAGCAGCCCTGGTAATGGGGACTGCACGCTCCTGGCCTTAGCCCAGCTCCGGGGCCCCCTGTCTGTGGACGTCCCCCTGGTGCCCGAAGGCCTGCTTACGCCCGAGGCTTCCCCAGTCAAGCAGAGCTTCTTCCACTACTCCGAGAAGGAGCAGCACGAGATTGACCGTCTCATCCAGCAGATCAGCCAGTTGGCTCAGGGCATGGACAGGCCCTTCTCGGCCGAGGCTTGCACGGGTGGGCTAGAGCCACTCGGGGGGCTGGAGCCCCTGGACTCCAACCTGTCCCTGTCGGGGGCTGGCCCTCCCGTGCTCAGTCTGGACCTGAAACCCTGGAAATGCCAGGAGCTGGACTTCCTGGTCGGCCCGGATGACATATTCCTGGAAGAGACGCCCGTGGAGGACATCTTCGTGGATCTCTCCACCCCAGACCCCAATGGGGAATGGAATTCAGAGGATCCCGAGACAGCGGCCCCCGGAGGGGCCTTGTCACCTTGCAACAACCTGTCCCCAGAAGACCACAGCTTCCTGGAGGACCTGGCCACATATGAAACCGCCTTTGAGACAGGTGTCTCAGCATTCCCCTACGATGGGTTTACCGATGAGTTGCATCAACTCCAGAGCCGAGTTCAAGACAGCTTCCATAAAGGTGAGTCCAGCCCCAGGCCCTGTCCTGCCAGGGACACGCTGGGTGGAGTTAGATGAGTAAATGCCCCGCTCCGTACCCCAACTTTATTCATGGAAAACATCACCCGCTGCCCAGGGTAGCAGCGAGGATAAGAGCTAGTGAAAAAATACACAAGTTCAGAAGAAGTAGCCCTGGGGGCCGGGGGTTAGGGGTGCGGGGTAAAACGCAAGGGAATCCTTGACCAGCGGTTTGTACTTCTTAACTCTGGGAAGAACCTAGAGACGCCATCGTCAGCCCATTTTACAGATGACAACAATCAGGTTCCCAGGGTTAGAGACACTTGCCCAGTCCCACACACAGATGGGTGGACGGGGCATTAGATTCCTGCCTCTCAGGAGTCTTACCTTCTAAAGGGGATACAGAGGAAGAGTTTGTGGGTGTTTGGAAAAGTCGAGAGAGTGAGACTCGTCCCCCGGCCCCACCAGAGGCTCGCTGCCATGGCGCCGTCCGTCCCAGAACTACAGCCACAGTGTCTGTCCATCCGCCCAAACTGCCCCCGTTCCTGACGAACCTCTGGTGGGCGCTCAGTCTTGGGGCCAACAAGTTTGAAGCCGGGACTATGTGCCACACCCTCAGCCTGTCTCTCCGAATAGGCCCACTGACTGTCCTCTCTCTCTCTCCCCCTCTCTCTCTCTGCAGATGGAAGTGGAGGGGAACCAACGTTTTGAATAAGTCTGTGACTTAACGTCGTCGAGTATGGCATATTGTCATCAAGACGTGGAGCTGCTCTCCACCCCCCCGGGACTGTTGGGGGGACCCTAGGGGCCAGAGGGGGATGTATCTGATTCCCTAGGCCCTGTGCAGGATTGGGTGAGGGGAGGAGGGAGGGCGAGGGAGGGGAGCTTCTTTTTAAAACTTAGAGACTTCCAGCGATCCCAGTTTCCATTTCAATCTGTATTCACTCGTAGTGAGTTTCCTTGAATGGGATTTCAAGCGGAGAACGGGGGAGTCTCACTTCCCCCCGCGCTGCCCCATGGGCCTGGGCCAGTTCTCCACTCCTGGGGGCCAAGCCGCCACACCCCCCGGGCCTTGGTGGGGGAAAGGCAGCGCCCATCGGGGCCGGCCTGTGCCCTGCGGGGCTCTCGACACCCACGTAGAATTCTCTACACACCAGTAACGGGATTTCAATTCCGATGGACTCTGCCGCCCTGGCGGCCCTTCTTGTGACTTTTGCGCCCCACGCCTGGGGTGGGGGGCGTGAAGAGACGCTACGTTCCTTTCCGGTGGAGGAAGGCAGACCTGCCGCTGTCACACATGTGCTTGCACGAGTGCGTGTACCTGGTGCGGGACTCACCCGGCTGCCAGACCACCTGGGCCTGCCCAGGAGGCCACCTCATGGTGCTGTGGTGACTTTGTAGCCAACTTTATAATAAAGTCCAGTTTGCCTTTTTGGTAGCCCTGGTGTCGTGCTGTGAGAAGGGAAGGGTGGGGACTGGAGAAGGCGGGGGAGGCCCAGATGGGAGTCTGGGGTCGGGAGGTGAAGCCTGGACCTGCCCACAGCCTGGCATTCCTTCGTTCTTGCGTCCCTTAGTCCGCACGGCGTCTGCGCACACAGTGTCTGCGCACATGGCGTCTGCGCACACAGCGCGCCGTCCGCCCTGTGCTGGCAGCTGGAGAGCTCGGAGCTGAGACAGACGCACGGCTCACTTTCAAGGTGCTTGGGCATGTCATTCCGGAGGGTGCTGGGGTCCCCTCCGTGTTCAGGTCTGAGGTGCAGACAGGGCAGGGAGGGGCAGAAGGACCCAGGGGTGGGGAGCGGATTCAGCGTGGCACTGTCCTGCTCGCAGGTCTGATATCTCAGGACACAAGTTTCTCTCTCCAGCCTGGTCCTGCAGGGGGGCCACTTCCCTCTGTGGCCAGCGCTTTGGAAACAGTGCCCACCTCACACGGGCCCTTCCGCTGACAAACACCTTTCCATCCTGAATTCATTGCAGTGAAGCCTCGGAACAGGTGTGTTAGCACCGTCTCACTAATGAGGACACTGAGGACCATGGGCGACAAGTGATCTCCCCCACGGCAGGCGAGAGGCATAAGTGGGCTCCAGACCCACGGCACCTGCGTCCGAGCCCTGCGCTGGCTCCTCTGCCCCCAAAGCCCGTGAACCACCGTCTCAAACCATCCCGCCCCCGGTACCCAAGAAGAGCAGGCTTGGGCTGGAGGAAAGGGGGGCCCTCTTCCCCTCCAGGCCTGCATGCTCCCGCAGACCCCAAACTTCTGAGCAGAAAATAACTTAGTGAAGTCAAGAGAAAACATTTCCAAAAATACTGTTTTCCTCCAGGCTTGAGGGCTCAGCAGCCACAGGGCATGGTGGGGGAGAAAAAAAATGAAAATTAGGAGACAAAAAGACCTGGATTCAAACCCACCAACTATTTGCAGAGTGGGACCTACCTGAGCCTCAGTTTCTTCTCAGGGAAATTGGGGCTGGAAAAAAAGTAGCACTTACCCCCCCACAGATGCTGCTCAACTGACGAGGCCTCTTTCTAAGATGAGGAGCACAAGACAGGCTTGAGTCATTACAGTGAATGAGAAGGCACCCTGGATGGTATGGCGCAGTTGGTTGGAGCGTCGTCTCATAAACCACTGAAGGGTGAGTGGTTCGATTCCCGGTCAGGGCACATGGTTGGGTTGTGGGTTCATTCGATGTCAATTGGGACGTGTGCAGTTGGGGCAGCCAACTGGTATTTCTCTCCCTCCCTGTCTCTCTTCCTTCCCTTCTCTCTAAAATCAGTAAGCGTGTCCTCAAGTGAGGGTAAGAAAATGAACTAGAAGGCAATGGTGACCACAAAGCTTTAGAGGAAGTTTCTTTCTCTTTTTTTTAAAAGATTTTATTTACTTATTTTTAGAGAAGGAAGGGAGGGAGAAAGAGAGAGAGAGAGAGAGAGAGACATCAATGTGCGGTTGCTGGGGGCCGTGGCCTGCAACCCAGGCATGTACCCTGACTGGGAATCAAACCTGCGATGCTTCGGTTCACAGCCCGAGCTCAATCCACTGAGCTACTCCAGCCAGGGCAGAAGTTTCTTTCTCAAGGAGAGGAAGGAAACTCCAGGCCCCAATCTTCCCAACCCCCCTCCCCCCTACCGCCTCCAGTGAAATACAGGTGCTGGAGTCCAAGGGCTGCAAGCACAACACGGAGAACTCCCCTGAGGTTTAAACCTCTCACTCCAAAGCCTCTGACTCTGGGGCTGTGCCCTTCGGAAGGTCCCATGGGGAGGTGGCATTCCAGGGACCCCTGAGCCCTTTTCCACCTGGAATGGGTCCTTGGGCGAGGTCGGAAGGTAAGGCTTGCCCCCTGCCTTCCTGTGCATCTGTCCTCCAACCTGGACGACAGAACCGGACTGTGAGGATGCTGCCTCGGTCCCCTGGCTGGCAGCCCGCGCACGGCTGGGCGCACAGCGGGCACATGAGAAATATCCCATCGAGAGGACCATTTCCGAAGGTCAGCCCAAGGATTTGAGTAGAAAGCCACCAAGTTCTACCACAACAATTGTTTTTAAATTTCCCAGAGGGCAATGGGCTGTAACTCTCAGCTTTGAACCTTAAATGACTATAAGCTCAGGACACGCACGGGAGCCCCATCTGAACCCTCCCTGACGGTGGTCACAGACAAGGGAGGTCTGAGAAGCTGTGACAGCCGAGAGGGACCCAAGGAAATAGAACAATGAAATAGGGTGTGCTCTTCTTGGGGGTGGGGACAGGACCGGAAAAATGCTATCAGGTAAAACTAAAGACATCTGAGTAAAGTATGGACTTCATGCAACAGTAATGTACCAGTATCAGCTCATTAATTGTGACAAATGTACTGTGTAAGAGTGAGATGTTACCAGGAGTAATAATAGGTATGGAGTACATGGGAACTCTGTACTATTATTTCTACAAATCTAAATCTACTCTGAAACTAAAAGTTTCTTTAAAGGGTAAAGCTAAATAAATGAAAGCAATAATAAATGGGAGAGAGAAGTACTTCACTGGTCATTGGTGGCGGCGGTGGGTGACGGGAGAGAGAATGCATCTTGTTTGGAAAACACCGTGGCCTCGGAAACAGATCCGAGTAGCCAAGCTCGTGGGAGAGAAAAATTAGAAGAGCCAATGGCTCCACCTGCTGGACAGAGAAGTATCTGCCTCCGTTCCCTCACCGGCCGGGTCCCGCGGCTCTGCACTTGACAGCTCCGACCAGATGGATGGATGGACTGAGGCAGCGGCGAAAGGACTTGCCCAGCGCACTTCTCAGAGTCGCTGCACAAGCCAGATGCGCCTCTCAGCTGGTTCTCTTCCTACGGATACCAGACTCTGCCCTGGGGGCAGGATGCAGGAAAAAGAGCTCAAGTTTTGGGGCCATAAAGATTGAGCTCAAATGCCACCTCTGCAGCCTTTTTTTTTTTTTTTTTTTTTTTTTTTTTACCAGAGAAATATTTACAATGGCTACATGCCCCCAGAACTGTTCTGGGTGCTGGGGACAGAGCAGCGAACAGGACAGAGGAGGTCCCCGGGCTCGCAGCACCTGCGTTCCAGCTGTGGGAGACAGAAAGAAGCGAATGGTCTGCTGAGGAGGGCGCGGTGTGCTGGTAGGAGGAAGAGCCGGCTCTCGGAAGGCGGAGCTGTGTCTGCCAGTTACCCGGTGTCCTCAGGAGTAGGATCCCTGAGTCCAGGGTCTGACACGTGAGCCGCTCAAAAACTGTTTTGCAAATCATGTTCGTCACAAGTGGTGTGTGTGAATATATATGTATATACACACGCACATATGTATTCATACATATATGTGTATATATTCATCTTATTTTTCCCCTCACATGAGGATATGGTCATTGATTTGAGAGAGAGGAAGGGAGAGACACCCACCAGTTGCCTCCTGTACGCACCGCAGCTGGGGACTGAACCCACAACCTTGGCATGTGCCCTGACCGGGAATTGAACCCACCACCCTTTGGTAAGGGTGTACAGGATGACGTTCCAATCACTGAGCCACACTGGCCAGGCCTGTGTGTGTGTGTGTGTGTATATAAAGACTTTATTTATTTATTTTAGAAAGGGGGGAAGAGAGGAAGAAAGAGAGGGAGAGAAAAACATTGATATGTGGTTGCCTCTTGTAGGCCCCCAAATGGGGACCAGGCCTGGAACCCAGGCATGTGCCCTGACTGGGAACTGAACCAGAGACCCTTTGGTCCACAGGCCGGCACTCAGTCCACTGAGCCACAGCAGCCAGGGCTGTGTATATATATTTTAATGCAAATAAAATACCTAACAGTTGAGGACTTGGTTGAACAAATTAAATCCCCATAAAACGGATTACTAAACAGTCACCAAAAATTGCTTAAGTAATTAATAATGAAAGATATTCTAAATAATTGTCAAGTTAAAGTAAAATACAATTATCTCGAGTGTAACACCAGTTTTTGTTTTTTTTAAATTGTATATAAATATACATACAAAGAAACGAACAGAAAAAATATACACCAAAACGTTGGCAGGAGTCTCATCTGGTGGTGGGATTCCCCAGACTTGAGTTATTTTTCCTGTTTTCCAAATTTCAGTGCAAAACTGAGTGCCGGCAGGAAACAGATGCCCTGTAAATGGGAACCCACTCCGCCCCGACCCCTGCTGTCTTCTGTGCAAGGACAAGAGTGCCCGACGTCCTGGACAACAGGAAGGGCAACGGCCGGGGGCTTCCTGAGGCCGCTCCCGCTGTGGGCAGGTCCCACCGAAGCGCTGCTCCTTCCCACAGGTCGGTAGCCACGAGCCCGACAGTGCACACCAGCGAACACCGACCCGGAGCCCGGGACAGCTTCGTCGAGGGGCCTGAAGTAGCCCTGGGACTGCGGCACCCCGTGCAGCACCACTGACGGGGCTGTGACCTCAAGTCCCCACGGGGGGTCTGTTTCCGTCGAACTGTCAGGTCCCCGGGAGAGGGGTGTTCCTGATGGAGGCCGAGCAGCATCTGCTGCCCTGTACACACTCACCCCACCCCCACCGGCCTGTGTGCTCCTCCCTGGGGAGGGGGCTCACCCGGGATTTTGAATCAGAAGGCCGGGCTTCTACTCCGACCTCTGCCACCGATTCACCCGGGACAAGGTGCTCTGCTTGGCTGAGCCTCGGGCCCCACCTCTGACGGGCAGCGCGAAGAGCCCCACTCCCCAGGGCAGCAAATGTCTGCCCGTGGTGGCTGCCGTCGGTACCGGCCCTTCCCCCTTGGGGTCCCAAGACAGAATCAAGAGTGGGTGACAAAAGATGTTTATTTAGGTTTGATCCTTCGATAACACCCATACATATAAAAATACATAATCTAAATCCATGGCAATAATAACCAGCCTTCCCAGTGGCCCGCTTCCCCGCTGCTCCCTTCAAAACCCCGGAGTGCGCGGGGCAGGGGTCACTTCTTGGCAGCTTCTGCCTGAGCCGCCAAATCTGCCTCTTTCTGAGCAGCCAAGAACGACGCCCGCTCCTTCTGGAAAGCTGCCAGCTCTTCTGAGCTGAGGCTGCAGGCACAGAAACACAGGTGATAAGTGAGCGGCCCACACTGCCGCCGCCGTCTCAGAACCCCTCTCCCTCCTGGACTCCCCACACCCTCGATCGTCTCTTTCCTCTGCTCTTCATTCCCTTCCTAAAACCCTCCTGGCCCTCTGAGGCCCCGGCTATGCCCCTGCCCAGACTAGCTGGCCCTCGCCTCTGAGCCCCACAACTATTTGTACAGTAAAGTCTCCGGGCATGTGGGTCTCCCCCAAACTCCCAGTATGGGTACAGACTGGCGAAGAGTGAAGCCCCTCCCCGTTCCAGGCGTAACCCCACTTCCCTGGGAAACCACCAGCGGCCTTGACATCAGCAGCGAGAGGCCAGCGACGGGCTGAGTGCCGCCCCTGCTGTTGCTGGGGCTAGACACCCTCGCCCCCAACATCTCACTTCGGAGAAACCACCCCTGACGTCACCCGAAGCCCCGGGTGGGCCTCCCCTCTCTCACACCACTTCCTGCTCCGCCTCTAGCCACGTTGTGTACCAGACTGCACTGAACTTCTTTGCTCCCGTCTTTGCACTTATCAGAACGCTTGCGCCCAGTCCTTGACTCCCTCTTCCAGGTCTCTGTCACCTCTCATACAAAGTCCTCGTGGACATACTAGGCAAAATCAGGGTTCTCCGCCTTGTTCTCAAGACACCTGTAGTTCCTGTTACCAACACTGGCCGTCTGGCAGTGTAACGCTCCATTTACAGATCCGCCTCCGTCTCTGGACTGTGAGCTCCTTGGGAACGGGGCCAAGCATGGTTAGCCAGTTCCTAGTTTCAGCCAGTGCCCAGCACAACAACTAACGCAGAGCGGATACCTAATATTCCAAGGGAATGAATGGGGCTCCCCACTCCCAAGAATCTAAGGTCCTTTGATGCAGAAACTGGCTCTCTCACTACTTGGCCCTTTGAGCTTTGCCTCAAAGTCAAGAACTGTCCAGGCCCTCCTGTCACATTGTGCCTCCCCAGGACACTCACTCCTTCACCACACGAATGCCCAGCGAACGGGCGGAGCCGATGATGGAGCGGACGACAGAGGACAGGGGCACGTCCTGCAGGGCAAAGGCTTCGTCCTGAGCTTTAACACGAGCAATCTCATACACATGCTTCAAGGTCACCAGGCCCGCCACCTCCTTTCCTGGAGGGAAGGAAGGAACGAGCAACCCTACGTCAAAACTATGAACAGGAAAATGTCAACAAACTCACAACTATCAGCAACTGCACCTAAAAAACAAAAACAAAGCAAACAACCAGAACAGGAACAGAATCACAGAAATGGAGATCACATGGAGGGTTATCAGTAGGGGCGGGGGGGGGGGAATGGGGGAAAAAGTACAGGGAATAAGAAGCATAATTGGCAGGTTCAAAATAGACAGGGGGAGGTCAAGAATAGTAGAAGAAATGGAGAAGCCAAAGAACTTATATGTACAATCCATGGACGTGAACTAAGGCGGGGGGAATGCTGGAGGGAGGGGAGGTACAGGGCAGAGGGAGTTAAAGGGAAGAAAAAAATGGGACAACTGTAACAGCATAATCGATAAAATAAGAAGAAGAAACAAGCAGCCCTTCTGGAAGGTGGCGCTGCTTCCTTCCAGAGCACCCCCCCCCCCCCCCAGATCCCAGGTGCCTACCCTGACCCTTACCTGTCTCCCGGGCCCCTTTCTCAATCCCAGCCGCTGCCTTCAGGAAGTAGGAAACAGTGGGTTGTCCGATCTTGATGTCAAATGTCCTGTCGGGCTTAATGGGAAAAAAGAAGTCATGAGAATATCTCTTTCTGCTTCTCCCAACCCGATGGCCCAACTTAGGGAACTGCGAACGTCCTGTCTCTCCTTCCCTTCAGTCACCTTCTGACGGTGTCCCTCCAAAAAACCACAAAACCACAGGAAAAGTAAATCTGCAGCCAACAGCCCTATCACCTCGATTCCAGGCCCAGCTCTACTCAGGAAGTCCCAGTGAGATGAAGGAGCAAAGGGAAGACCCGCACTACGGCGGCGGGGCGGGCTCAGAAAAGACCGTGCGGCCTCCACCGTGTGAAGGAGGAAAGTAGGGCCCGGCAACAGGAAGAGACTTGCCCCAAGTTAGGAACTGGGTAGAGACCCCAGGCAACCAGCTCCAGGACTGAGGGAGGACCGGAGGATGAAAAGCAACTGGGATCAGAGTCCCGACTCTGCACCTTCACAAAGATCTTGGTAGGCAAAGGGATGCCCTCTTTGATGTCCTTTGTCTTCTCGTTGAACTCCTTGCAGAACTGGTTGATGGAAACGCCTCGCTGTGACAGAGGCACAGGGGTTAGTTAGTATGGGGAGGAAGCAACAGCTTCCTACCACCCAGGAGGCTCCGTCCGTGCCCTTCTCTACGATCCCAATTTCTTTCCTCACCTAGATTCAACTACCACTTTCCGTGCCGTGTGATTTGTATTCGTCCTCCCTCTCTGTTCTCACACAGCCCCCTGGGCCTCCGAGAGGCTGTGTAACTAACAGAAAGACATTAGGCGCGTGGGGAGCTCCCCGGCTCCGGAGCCCGCACCCTCTATCCGAATACTAGCTTCCCACTCCCCGCACGACTCCTCCCACGCCGGGTTCCAGCGGCGGCTGCACCTGACCCAGGATGGGGCCTAGTGGGGGCCCGGGCATGGCCTGGCCCGCCCGCACGATGGCTCGGATCACGCCGCCGGGCTCGATCTTCTTGACTGCCCGAGTGGTCCGGCTTATCTTCGACATGATGCGTAGTTCACTGTCTTAGCTCACTTCAGGTCAACAGCAAGAGAGACGGCTCTAGGGGCTGCCATTTTGGGTTAGAGGTCAAGGGTCCTCTTCTTAGGTTAGTTTAGGTGAAACCAACGAAGATTTGTTTCGGTCCTTGCTCTCTCCAACTGGTAAGACAAGGAGGAGGGTGATATAAATAAAAAAAAAAAACAACTTTCACCTTGCCATCTGAAGACAGGGGGAGGGCCTGAATGGCTCGGATACACACATTCCTCCCGGGGCGTACACAGGCATTACTTCAGACAACTAAACTGGAGAAGGACCCTTGTGTCCGCATGGCATTGTGGGCATGGTAGTTTTGACCGCTCCTGAAAATCCCGCAGATGGCGATGCGCTGGGACGCTACCTGTTGGACGCGGCGATTATCCTTGGGTTTGAAATGAACCTAGAGTTCGTTTTTAGGTGTAGAAACAATCTCTTCACTCGCTGAGTCTGTTCTCTCGCCAGTTGTTGAAAGGCGGTATGGTTAAGAGTATGGACTCTGGAAGCAAACTGCCTGGTTGCTCCTCTTGCTGCCCGTGAAGTTGATCAAATTAATTTATCCTTAATTTCCTCCCCTGTACGATGGGGATTAAAATGTATAGCACCGGCCCCTAGGGATTGTTGTGTGGGGGTGAGTTAGCAAAGTGCTTCAGAACAATGCCTGGCATCTAGTCTGCTGTTCACTGTGGAACGAGGACAAACCCTCACAGAGCTGCTGTGAGGCTTAACAGGCTCAGAATGTGTTTGATACAGCATTTGTGGATTCACTATACTACCGCGTATCATTGAACTTTTTTTGAGTACTTGCTACAAGCCAGGCACTCTGCTGAGGGCATTATCTCATTTAATCCTCACAATGGCATGTTTTATTATACCCCTTTCACAAATAAGAGCGTTGAGGCACCAAAAAGGGGACCCAAACCACCTATCCTGTATGTGACAGGGCTGGGAAACAAATATTGGGATTACCTGAGTCTAGATCTTGTGACATGCCCGTGGCTGGTGTGGCTCAGTGGATTGAGAGCCGTGCTGGGAACCAAAGGGTCAGGGGTTTGAGTCCCAGTCAGGGCACATGCCTGGGTTGCAGGCCAGACCCCTCCCCCCAGTAGGGGGCGCAGGAGAGGCAACCACACATTGATGTTTCTCTTTATCCCTTCCTCTCTAAAGATAAATAAAATCTTTAAAAATAGAATTAGACCTTTGACATTTATGAGTCTATACTGCCTCATCTATTAAAAGGAGATAATCCACGTAAGACCACACTGTGAACTGTAAGAGTTTTAAAATTGTGAATTCTCATTAAACTCCCACTAATTAAATGTGATTGCTCCTGCCTCTGACAGCTAAGTTCTTTAGAACACTCAACCTATTAGCCTTGATCAAGACTGTGGAACCAAGCTGGCCCTTTGATTTACTAGCTGTAAAATGCTGGATAGATAATGAACTCTCCTGTGCTTTGCTTCCTCACTAGTAGCACTCGGCTAATAATCGTATCTGCCTCACAAGAAATTAGTTAATTTAGGTAAAGCGCTTAGAAGAGGGTCTGGCCCAGAACAAGCCAGGCTGGGTATGGTTTATCTCTGGGTCCTCCACACTGCCCACCCTTTATTCACAAATGAAGATAGAAATCCTTTGTGATCAAAGCCCTGGCTGGCGTAGCTCAGTGGACTGGGCGCGGGCTGCAAACCAAAGCATCGCAGGTTTGATTCCCAGTCAGGGTACATTCCTGGGTTGCAGGCCACGGCCCCCAGCAACCACACATTGATGTTTCTCTCTATCTCCCTCCCTTCTCTCTCTAAAAATAAATAAATAAAATCTTTTTTTTTTTTTAAAGAAAGAAATCCTTTGTGATCAAGGAAGTTGAAGGCATCAGGAAGTAGATGGGCATAGCAGGCGCTCAGGGAGCGGAGAACACAGCCTGGGACACACTGGGCTTGGTGAGTGCAGTTTCCTCCACTTCCTGTCAACGAAGGGACAGTTTTAATTATTCTGGCTCCGGTGATGAGGAAGCAGCTCCCTAGCCTATCTTTGGAAATGTGTGAGTTCAGAGTCTTTGGTGGTGACAAGGAGGCCAGACAGGTGAGCAGGCCCAGATCACCCAGGCCCTGTCAGCCCGGCTAAGGACTGTGTGCCCCTCTGTACCTGCTTCCACCGGCCCCGGGGGGAAGGCGGCCAGGCAGAGGCCTTCTCAGGGTGAAGGTGTAGTGAGGCCATCTCGACGGGACCCGCGTGAACAGACAGCCAGATACAGTCCGCTGGGGTAAGAGCCAGGGATTCCGAATTTCCACCAGTGAAAACTGAGAGGACGCTGAGGAGGAAGTTAGGCTGAGATGTGTACCTGTCACTGCTCAGCCTGGTGCCCCGACACCCCCAAGCAGCCGAGAAGCAGACAGAGAAGGAGGGAGGCAGAGAGGAGAAAGGGCTGGGCTCCCTTCAACCCCTGATTGAAGGCGTGGGGAGTCAGGGCCCTAGAACCGCCCACACTCAATTCACCCCTCTCCCTCAGCACCCCCATTCAGCCCACCCCCAAGTCCTGCCAACTTCTATCCCCACGGTTCCCTCCTGTCCTGCCATCCGCTCTGTGACTGCCCACAGGGGAGGGCTGACGGCCATTTTCTGCCTCTCCCAACACACTTCTCGCTCGCTGTGTGACTTGGGGCAAGTCCCTTCACCTCTCTGGGCCTCCATTTTCTCAACTGTGAAAAAAGAATAATAAACAAACCTACCACACAGAACTGTTGAGAGAATGTAATGAGAGCACCCAGGCAGGGTGCTTAGCTCAGGCCTGGCATGTGGCATATGGTTAAGTATTCTCTAAGGGTTAACTATTATCCTGGCTGATGTGGCTCAGTGGATTGAGCGCCAGCCTGTGAACCAAAAGGTCGCTGGTTCAAATCCCAGTTGTGGCACATGCCTGGGTTGTGGGTTAGGTCCCCAGTTGGGGACATGTGAGAGGCAACCAATCAATGTTTCTCTCACATATCAATGGTTCTCTCCCACTCTTTCTCCCTCCCTTCCCTTTTCTCTAAAAAATAAATAAAGTATTTTTTAAAGATTTTATTTACTTATTTTTAGAGAGGGAAGGGAGGGAGATAGAGAGAGAGAGAGAGAAACATCAATGTGTGGTTGCTGGGGGTCATGGCCTGCAACCCAGGCATGTACCCTGGCTGGGAATCGAACCTGGGACACTTTGGTTCCCAGCCCGTGCTCAATCCACTGAGCTACGCCAGCCAGGGTTAAATAAAGTATTTTTAAAAATAAGTGTTCACTATTATTATTGTCAGTTCAGACTTCATCTTTCCTTGGCTGGACACTCAGGCCAGCCCCTTTGTGGCCCCTCTGCCTCCATTCTTGTCCCACCAACCCAGCCTCTCCCACTCAGCCCACATCAGGCCCCTGCCCAAAACTTGTTAATGTCACCCACAGCTCCTTTTCCCAGAGCATGGGTCTCGGTTCATCTGAGACACTTGTTAAAATTTGGC
The DNA here is from genome assembly GCF_004126475.2 of Phyllostomus discolor. Taxonomy (NCBI): domain Eukaryota; kingdom Metazoa; phylum Chordata; class Mammalia; order Chiroptera; family Phyllostomidae; genus Phyllostomus; species Phyllostomus discolor. The sequence goes on from NC_040908.2 coordinate 166,443,151, forward strand.
TCTCCAGCCCTGGCTGGCGTAGCTCAGTGGATTGAGCACGGGCTGCAAACCAAAGTGTCGTAGGTTCGATTCCCAGTCAGGGCACATCCCTGGGTTGCAGGCCATGACCCCCCGCAACCACAGACTGATGTTTCTCTCTCTCTCTCTCTATCTCCCTCCCTTTCCTCTATAAAAATAAATAAATAAAATCTTTAAAAAAATTCGGCTCTCCAGCATCTTCTTCCAGTGCCCCAGGGGGTGCTGCCGAGACCCACTGCTCTACGAAATACAGTCTACATGTGTGGGCATGGGGTTCAAGGCCCTGGAGCCAGCCCCTGCCAGCTTCACCAGCCTGCTACCCCACACCCCACACCATACCCTCCAGCCACACCCGAGAGCACACAGTCCCCCGTGGCCCTGCGCTCTCCTGGGCCCCCGTGTCCGTGCACATGCAGACCTGCATGCGCGCTCTCACCTTTCCTTCCCAGCTCCCTCTGCCTCCGTGCTCCTCAGGAAGGTGCCTCTTCTGGGCTCGTTATCTTCCCCCAGAAGTAATACATTGAAGCCCTAACTTCAAGGACCTCCAAATATGACTGCATTTGGAGAGAAGGTCTTAAAAGAGGACAGATGATTAGTTAAAATGAGGTCATTAGGTTGGGCCCTCACCCAATCAGGCAGGTGTCCTCCTATGAGGAGATCAGGACACAGACACGCACTGAAGAAAGACCAGCAAGAAGATGGCCATCTGCAAGCCAAGGAGCGAGGCCTCGGGAGAAAACAGACCTGCCCACACCTTGAGCTTAGGGCTTTTCGCAAATTAGAATTGTGACCTATCCGTGGGTTATAATACTGATTTCATGAGTTCAAACAGCGTTTTCAATGAAATAGAATAGAAAATAGAGTGCATCACAAGGAGTAAAAAGAAGTGTGCTCACGAAACTTGTGTTTCCCTTGTGTGTCTGTGTGTGTGCATTGGACCACAAGAGAAATGTTTTTCTAACTAATGCTCATGGCCCAGCCTCCCCCCAGACAGGAAGCCACTGCAGTGTCCTGTGTGACCCTCAGACGTGATGTCACATCTTGCTCAGTCCTATCGATGAGGCAAGGCCTGACCTCGGACCCGGCATGCGGTAGGTCTTCGGGGAATATTTGTGGGACCAATGCCATGTATTGCAAGGCATTATTTCCTCTGCTTCTGCCATGGTAACCCTAGTCTCAGCACAAACACCTTTCACCTGAGTGACAACAGCATCCTAACAACATCCCACTCTGGCTCCTCTGCAGACCTCCCTCCAGCAGCCAAGAGGGATCTTTCTAAAGAAAGCGTAAGTCGTATTTTGTCACTTGCTAAGTGAGTGACCCCAATGTCTTCACGTCACTCACCTACTCTGAAGATGTTCCCCTGGAGCCCAAGTAAAGTCCGAATTCTTTACCCTGCACTATGAGGCCTGATGTGTTCTGGGCCCTCTGTACTCCTCTCTGACCACCTCTCCTTCTCTTCCCTCCCTCATCCCACACCAGCCACGCTGACATCCTTGGGCACTGTGGTACTGTGATTTGTAAAAAGAAATATATGTTTGGTCTTTGTCTCAGTTCCTAGCACAGAGCTCCTAAAAACTCTGGAATTCCCTAACTGATAAGATTCATAAAGGCGAAAGGAGAGTTTATTGTTATTCATAATAACCCATTTCTACCACTTTCTTGATTCTGCAACCCTGGGCAGGAAATGGCTGTCTCTGAATTTTCATTCCAAATTCCCAACAGATGCAGTGGGATGGGCCCAGCCTGGGCCAGGTTGTCACTCCCCTTCTTTCTGCTGTGATCAGGGGATGACATCACAGAGATAAACGTGATGGCTGGGGACACATCTCTGGGGCTAAGGACAAGCAGGCTCACCGGGATGTCCCTCAGTAGGTATTTATTTAGTAGCATCGTTGATGACTGCGTAGGTGAATAAACCCAAAGTCTATCCAGATTTGAAGCTCTAGGGACCCTTTCTAGCCCCTCCCGTGGTTTTTGCTTCTCTCTGCACACCTGCACTGCCACCCTATTTGTCCTCCCTGGCTTCCTCAGCTCCCTTTGGTTCTGACCCGCGTCACTTACTCAGGCTATGGCCGTCACAGCTTCACCAGCCCCCTCCACCGCCTGTCCTTTTCGCTGGAGCCAACCCCTGCTCATTCAAACTGCAGAGCATGAGAGCCTGATTGAACCAGCTCACTGTATGTTTAACACTCTTTTTATTATAAAATATTATAAACAAGCGGAAAGCTCATAAAACGTGAACGCACAGGGTAACACACTAGAACAAAACGGGCACCCAGGAGAGTTCCGCTTAGCCCTGAGGCTGGGCAGCACCCTGGACAGCGCCCGCCCGTCCTGCGTGCACTCCTTCCCAGCGATAACCACTGTCCGGATTTGTATGCTATTGACTTCTTTGCCTTTTTTATTTTCACCACCTAACTGTGCATCATGACCCAATATAGCTTAGTTTGGGCTATTTCTGAGCTTTCTATCGATGGACTCATACCGCACAATTCCACCATGTTTGGCTTTTGTTTTCTTTGCTCTTTGTTATGTTTATTTTAAAAGAGCTATATTGAAACATAATTCACATATCATGCACTTCACTCATTTAAAGTGCACAGCTTAGTGTTTTTAGTATATTCGCAGATATATATATCTATAGATATATATAGATATCCATAACCACAGTGAGTTTTGGGACGTTTTCATCACCTGAAAAAGGAACTTGTATCTTTTAGCGTTCACCCTCCGTTCTGCCACTCATCCCAGCCCTACTCTGTTTCCGCCTGTCTAGATTCTCCTGTTCTGACATCTCCTGTAAAGTGAATCACAGAATATGTGGTCTCTGTGGCTGACTTCTTCCACTGAGCTTAATGTTTTCAAGATTCATCCATAATGTGTTCGAGGTTGTGGCACGTATAGTAGTTTGTTTTTATGGCTAAATAATATTCCATCGTATAGACTGCATTTCGTTTACCCCTTCAACAATTAATGAACGTTTGGGCTGTTTCCACCTTTCAACTACTATGGGGAGTGCAGTCATAAATACTGTGGACAGGTGTTCGTGTGGCCATATGCTTTCGTTTCTCTGGGGATGCACCCAGGAGTGAAATTTCAGCGTCATGTAGTAACTTCACGTGTAACTGTCCGAGGCACCGCCGGACCGCTCCCCTAGGGGCCGCACGGTCTCACAATCCCACCAACAGTGCCTGTGGGTGGGTGCCGCTTTCCTCACCTTCTGACAACAGCTGCCTTCCTTTTCCCTGGTGTACAAGTCATCCTTCCCCAATTCCTTGCATGCCATAATTTTTTGTGGAAAACTGAAGATTTTAGATATTATACCATAGCAACTCAATACTGGTCTTCCCCCTCCAGGGTCTGTTATTGTTATTTGCTTGTTTAGGGGCTGGCTGAATTATTTTTTTCCTTTTTTAAAGATTGTATTTATTTACTTTTTGGAGAGAGAAGAAAGGAGAGAGAGAGGACAGAAACATCAATGTACGAGAGATACATTGGTTGCCTCTCGCATGCCCCTAACCACATGCCTCCAACAGGAGGCCAGGCCGAAACCCAGGTACGTGCCCTGACTGGGAATCAAACAGGTGGCCTTTTGGTTCGCAGGTCTGTGCTTGGCCCACTGAGCCACACCAGCCAGGGTGGCTGGATCCTTTCAGTGAAGTCCATCCCCCATTCTCTGTCCTTGGTCCTCAGGGAATGTCGCCTGGGGCACGCCCGCCGTCACCCTGGGATGACAGTGGTTAGGGCAAGGCTGTCCTCCACTGACCCTTTCCCTGACCACACCCACTGTTGAGGTCCACTCGTTGCCAGCTGAGTTCCTCACTGTTTTCAACAATGTCCCAGGACACGAATTGCTCCACAATGGACCCAATCAAATTCAGACTCTGGGGGAATGGGGTCTGGATGCCCAGATCTATCAGAGGGGTCTACCTTTCCCCAGCCCCACCCTCCCTCCTACAACAAGGCAGAGCCCAGTATCGTAACCCTTCCTTCTCTCCTCTCCGAATCTCCTAGCGCAAAAGAGTTTGCTGTTGTTGCTTTTTATTTGTTTTGTTTTTAAACATCCTTTCTCAAACAGATACTCAAATATTCTTCCAAACTTTATGCCAGCCCCTCATCTTTGGGCGCTTGAACCCAAGAATGAGAGAAATAAAGGTTGTATCTTGTTCATTTTTTGTCCCCTACTTGTTTTTTTTTTTTTGAAGCGACAGGGTCAAGACCTAGATTGGAGAGAAGGGAAGGGCCGAACAAAGGGATTTCAGAACCATACTACAACCCTTTAACCCACTACAGATAGATATTATTATTATTCCCATTTTATAAATAAGGAAACTGAGGCGAGAGAGATTTAGAAGCTCAAGTTCTTGGCAGAAAACATGGGACTTACAGCCAGAAACCAAGGCTGAAACTTGGGCATTTGGGGGTGTCCCCACTCTCCCTTCTTCTCCCCCGTCTGGACTGCTGGGATCAGGCCCGCCCCAGGCTCCCAGAGGCCCCGAAGGTCTGGCTGTGCTCCCTGTGCGGCTCTGGTCCCAGCCAATCCCAGCGCTCCCCCACGGGAGGAACCACTCTCAGCCTTTCCTTTCTGCAGTCCGGTGCCAGGTGGTGGCACCGGGGCTCTGGCCAAGCCTCCCATACATGCCTGACTGTGTGATCCAGGACAAGTGTCTCCTCACTGCCAAAAAAAAAGCCTCATTTTTCTCATCTGTAAACCGAGGTACCTAATACTAACTCAGCACACGCTCCCCGAGGGCCTGCTCTGGCAGGCAAAGTGCCAGAAGCTGGGGGTGCAGAGGGGAGTGACACTGTGCTCCTGCTGTGTCCTCACGTGGCCGGGTGTCCCTGGCGTGGAGAAGGCATACTGTCGGCGTTCGGGGCTGGAGCCTGTCTCGTGGTGCCGGCTGTGTATGACCTGCTGCTGGCAGCCCCGCAGTCCGGCCTGCTCAGCCGTGGCCTCTTAGGGAGTTTCTCTTTGATTAATGAGTGTCTTTGTCCCTAAAGGACTCACTGTCGGCAGCTTCTTTGTTTCATCTGACTGCTGGGGCCCCAGAACAGTGAGCAAAGCAGTTGGTATCCTAGACTATTTTTAGGTGGGGGAGTTAGTGGGGTGTGTGGATGTGGCGGGGCCCAGGGGGTCTCAGAGATTGCAAGCAACAAGTTGGGGGTGGAGGGAAGGATTCTCCTTCTCAGGGAGGGGTGGGCAAACTCACTTATCCTCCGTGATGGGGGCGCCAAAGGCCATTTCCTTTGTGCAACCTTCCTCGATTTCCTCAGTAGAATGTACACTCCCCCCAAAGATGCAGGTTAAGAGTCCATCCTCTGAGCTTCCCCCAGCTCTTGATTATGGCTCCAAACAGCCCACGAGATAATGACCTACAGGGACCACATCGGATGCATCTCCGGGTCCCTCCTGCTCTGCGCTTCTGAGCCCCATCCTGCCATTCCTAGTCACTACAAGGTACGGAAGTTAGGAGTCCAGACTTGGGAGGCACATAGCTGAGAGCCACTCTTGGCTCCTTTCTAGCAAAATAACCATGACCAAGTCAGGTTGTAAATCGGTTTTCTCATCTGTAAAATGGGCGATTATCGGGCCTGCCTCCCGGTGATTAGAAGGCTTATCTTCCTGAAAGCACAGTGGGTAGCACCTGGCACAGACTGATACATGAGCTATTTTGCAAGCCCAGGCCCAGAAGGGGTTGCGCGCCCTCAGAGGTTTCCATCCCCTTTGTGGCATCTCGTGTACTGTGTCCGTGCTGGCGGGCTGGAAGGAGGTGTTCCTGGGCCCCAGAGTCTCCAGAACTGGCCAGAGGTCACCCAGCGAGAAAGTGGTCCCGCTGCGCTGGAAGGTTGCGACTCCAGTCAAATGCAGCCGCTTTCCGCGGCTTCCCTGCTGACGCACACCCCCTCCTCCGCCTCCTCTAGTGTTTTCCTTCTCGCTCTCCTTCCCGCCCCCGCTTTCTCTTCTAATCCTGCGGGTTCCCCACGTGGAAGGCGGGGTCTCGGGAGGGAGGTGGAGAGTCCCTGGCCTAAGGTGGGGGAAAGGGGCCTCCTGCCCAGCATGAAGGCCCTAGACTGCGATGGAGGAGGGTGGGCCCCTGGGAGAACCCGGGATCCCCAGAAATGATAGCGGGATCTGTGGAGCCCGAACTGGGGTATCCAGGAGTCCCCGAATCCGCAACAGTAGTCGGCCGACTCCTGGAGACAGCGGTGGGTGGGGCTTCCAGTGCTGGGGGCGGGGTCGGCACAGGGGCGTGGTGTTACCAGAGGGGCGGGGCTCAGACAGTTAGGGTTAAGCCTCGCCGCAAGGGGGAGGAGTCTAAAGTGGGGCGGGGCTCTTCTGGAGGCGGGGCCATCGGGGCGGGGCAGCGGTACAGAGGGTGGAGCGTGGAGGTTAGCGCTTGTCCCCCTCCCTCAGCCCGGGGTGTCCCTGTGACGAGGCAGCGCGGAGCCGCCGCGGGCCGGGCCCATCCCGCCGCAGCGGCTCCGGGGCCGAGCAGGGGCGAGGCGCGGGGAGAGCGGCGCCGAACGGACCCAGGAGCGCGGCCAGGTGAGGCCGCCGGGGCGGAAGGGGCGGGGGCTGCGCCGGGCGGGCCCTGGCGGGCGCGGGGGGCGTGTTTGCGCGTCTGGGGGTGGCTGAGCGAGTGGGTTCGAGGGCGCGCGCCCGAAGCTGTTTGGGCGCTAACGGCTGCTATTGCGGGGCCAGGGTGGGCTTTCCACACGTCCTGGCACCGCTCGCGGGGCTGGGGCTGTGCGGGACTGTGCGTGCACGCGCGTGTTTGTGTCGAGGGGCCGCCGGGTGTGTATCTGCGTATGCGCTGGGCCGTCATTGTGCCTGCCCCGGGCCCGGGGCGCTGGCCTGCCCCGGCGCAGTCCCTCCTGCGCGGGGATGTTTTCCAAACAGGCTTCCTGCGGAGACGGGTTCTGCTGCAGCCGGAGCTGGAGGGGGGAGCGCCGCCCCCACAGGCCTCCGGAGACCCGGGCAGCCCGGGGACTGCAGACAGACACCTGAGGGAGAAAAGGGGCGCGCACCCGGGAGGGGCCCAGAGGCCTGCCCGCAGGGCGAGGCCAAGATGGGGAGACTGAGGCAGATGGATAGGAAGGTGGAGCTGGCCAGACAAGCGAAGATGGGGAAGAAGGTGGGAAGAGAGATGGGGAAGAGGACAGAGGTGGGAAGGGCGGAGAGTCATTGAGGAAAGAGACAGACAGACAGACAGACAGAGGCCAGACCTGCAAAGAGGCAGGAAGATTAAGAAGGGCAGACAGGTTCCAAGAACCTGACAGAAGGGTTACTTAGAGGTGCTGTGGCTGAGAGCGAAACCCAGGCACTGAGTCTGAGATAAGGAGCAAGGGCCCCCAACTCCTAGGGTGCCCCTCTTCCAAGAACATCCCAGACTGGGGTCATGGTCAAAAGGGAAGCCTCTGGCCACCCCAAGTTGTTTCGTTCCTCTGGCCCCACTACATTTTCTGACTCTTGTGTGGCTTTTCCCTCTTGGTTCCATCCCACCTATCAACTTCCTTCCCTGGTATCCCAGCAACCCAGGGCAGTTTAGGAGAGGCAGAGGTGAAGTGTTGCCATAGCAACAGAGGCGGTGAAAGGTCATCCTGGCTTTAGCCTAGGTGGCCCTGCAGAGCAGGCCAGATCTGGCCCTGAGGAGGGTTGGGGTGAGAGGCTGCAAAATTATTTTTCTCCTCTCCCATTTTGCCCAGGATGGTGCTGGAAGGAAATCCTGAAGTGGGGTCCCCCCGAACCTCAGACCTCCAGCGCCCTGGGAATCAGGGCTCTTGCGTCCTCTCTTCTCCTGGTGAAGACGCGCAGCCAGGCGAGGAACCCATCAAGTATGGTGAACTCATCGTCCTGGGGTGAGCGTCCCTGGTCCAGGTGGGGCGGGGCACCAGGCACCCCCCCGGGGCGATCAGACCGAGGGCCCCGGTTCTCTCCACCTTCTTCTGCTCTTTGTCCCTCCTTACCTTCCCAGCTGAGAGACAGGGTTGACCAAGCCCTCCTTAATTCATAGTCGTTATTGCATCTTCCCATTTTTCATAATTGACTGCGAGAGCTCTGAATCGCCCACCTCAGTTTCTAACCAGAAAGCACTAACACCGCTGCCTTTCGTAAAGTGTGTGTGTGTGTGTGTGTGTGTGGACTGACGTTAAGGATTCTGGTGCCTCGTCAAAACCGCGAGGTTCACATCCTGCCTTTGCCAGTTGTTTGGCTTCCCCGTGCCTTCGTCTCCCCCTTTTACAAACAGGGATGAGGACACCTCAGAGGGTTCATTAATGAGGTGATCTCTGTAAACACGTAGAACGGCGCCTGGCACGTACCGAGTGTCCTGGGAGGCAGGCCTGTGCCAAGCCCTGTCATGGACATTGTTTCATTTCAATCTTCACAAAGATGCTGTGAGGAAGGAGGTGAGGAAACCGAGGCTCAGAGAGGGGAAGTGGCTGGTCCAAGGGCACACAGCTGGTAAGTGGCAGGGCTGGGATTTGGACCCAGGCCTTTCTCACTCTCGGTCTAGTGGTCTCAGTGCGCTTGCACTGAGCCACCGCTGGTGCTCAGGCTACAGATGAGCAAACTGAGACCAGGGGAAAGGAGGCAATGTGAGTCCGAGGCTGGGTAGACCTCACTTCCTCCTGGTTTCTGCCTGACCAGGAACCCTGCAGCTCCCTCTTCACACTTCCCCCACACACAGGTCCCTCTCCCTCTCCCGTTCATCCTTCCTCTTGGCCTTCGTCTCTGCCATCTGCCCTGGAGCAAACACCTGATAGGCTGTGTTACCATTATGGTGATTTTGTAAAAATAATAGTGGCTACTTGCTTGTTGACATGTACACGCTGTGTACTTTCTTAAAAAAAAAAATAATAGCCCTGGCCAGCGTGGCACAGTGGGTTGGAGCTTCATCCTGTGGATAGGAAGGTCACGGGTTCCATTCCCAGTCAGGGCACATACCCAGGCTTCGGGTTCAATCCCTGGTCGAGGCGTGCACAAGAAGGCAACCAACGCCTCTCTCTCTGTTCCTCTCTCTCTTCCTTCCTCTTTCTCTAAAAGCATGGAAAAAATATCCTCAGGTGAGGATAAAAAGGTAATAATAATAATAGCTAACATTTATCAAGGATTTTCTGTATATAAGCCAAACTCTATGCCAAGCAATTTTAAATGCTTTATGTCATTTAGTTCTCACAATGAACCCACGAGGCAGGCCCTGATAAATTAGCCCCATTGTATGGAGGTGGTGTGGCAAATAGACAAGCTGTGGTTTCAGCCAGGCCCCGTCCTGAACTGCCCCACCCCCACCTGTGGAAGGAGCTTCCTAGAGGGAGAGTGATGTCTCTCTGAGGGTACTTGCATGGGAATAGCAGCTGCTCGGTGTCCCGGAGGCAGGGCTGGCTTTGCAGCTGAGGGTGGAACCACGGATGGGGGAGAGCGAAGCCCCGAGGGCCAGGCCCTCCGGACAGCTGGTGGTCCTCTGCATAGCAGTGAAGCCCACGCTGGCTGTACCTCAGAGCCCCCTTGGGAGCTCACTTGAAGGCACCCAGTGGCAGGGCCATCCCAAACCTGCAGAATCAGAATCTCCATGAGTGGGGCCAGGGAGTCTGTATTGTAACCAGCTCACCAGAAGAGTCTGATCCAAGGGGTCCTCGGCTGTATTGGGCAGCTCTTAATTCTGTCAGACCTTCCGTTGCTCCCCACTGCTCACAGAAGAAGTCCAGACTCCTCAGCCTGGTTTCCGGGGGCGTTCTCACCCCCTCTTTGCCTACTATTGCACTTCACCACCCGAGTCAGCCCTCCCTGTTCTCACCAGACTCTGCCGGCCTCAGGGCCTTTGCTCGGAGTGAGCCTTCCCTCCACAAGGGTTTCTGCAAGACAGGCTGGAGTTGGACAGACCCGAGTTCAAATCTGGACTTTTCAACTTACTAGCCTGGGACCTCAGGCAAGTCATTTTACCTCCCTGAGCCTCAACTTTCCTCATCCGGAAAATGGGAAGAAAGATTCTTGCCTGGCAGGACATTGCACAGATCCCATTAGGTAATTAGGAGCGTGGAGCACCGGGAACCACGGGAGGCCCCAGTACACGGCTGTGGGCAGGCTGTGACTCACCCCGTCCTTGGCTTCCGCATCGTTCCCCCGGATGAGAGCCGGGAAGGAGGGTAGAATTTCAATGTGAATGGAGGTTGTGGCTGTGTGCGTTGGTTTTCCTCTCTGTGTCGCTCTGGTTCCCAGTAGTACTTGTGATGCCATAAATAACAGTCTGCTACAGGTGACTCCTTCCCAGTTCCTCGAGGCCCAGCATAGGTGTTCCCGCTCTAGACACCTGATGTGGGGCCAGAATTCTCTTCTCCTGCCCCTGGGCCTGTGGAGCACTTGACTTGTGTCTGAGTCCTGGCACGTGGCGGCCGGTTTCCTTGGAACGCTGAGGACCTCCTTCCGCTACCGCTAGGGCACAGAGCCGACCTGTGGCGCGTCCCCTCTGCCACCCCAGCGCCCAGCACGTGGCTGGGTGCAGCCCAGGGGTTCAGCATACACTGGTTAATTGAACGAAAGTTCTTCTGAAGGTGTTCGGACCCCAGCCCACCTCCCAGAGGCACCGATTGGATGTATACAAGGGTCTTCCGGTTTGGGTGGATCTAGGGCATGTGTATCAAGGTAGGGGATGCCCAGAAGTTGGCGGTTCCTCCTAGTCTTTCAAGGGCTCGCTTGTTCTCTCTCTCCTTCAACCTTTTCTTCTTAACTCCCCATATCCACAGCTACAACGGGTGTCTGTCCAGTGGGGACAAGGGCCGCCGGCGAAGCCGCCTGGCACTGAGCCGCCGGCCACATGCCAACGGAGTGAAGCCAGACGTCATGCACCACATCTCCACGCCCCTCGTCTCCAAGGCAAGTGGCGCGTCCCAGCACACCAGGGCGCCGGCCCCTCCCTCCCTGCCCAAGCCCCACCAGAGCCGGGGAGCCCCCTGTACCTTTTCACGCTGCCTCTTGGGCTGCCAGGGAAATGGTGCTGATGGGAGAGCCTTTGCAGCCTGCGCTGTCCTTTACAGTTTGCAGTGCATTTCCTTGACCCCCAGGCCCCATCCCTTTGGATGGGAACGATCAGCATCATTCTAGAGGCAGCCGGGGCTCAGAGAGGGGATGTGACGGTCACAGTAATGACAAAGGAAAAGCCTCTGGGTTAGAATCGGGGCTCTGCTGTTTCCGGGTCTGCGACTCTCGGCCAGTGTCTTCTCCCCGAGCTGCACGCAGTGCTCTCGGCTGTACAGTGGGAATGACAATCGTGCCTCCTTGCTGGGGTGGCCAGAGGGAACAAGTAAAGGGCACCCTGTATAAAGGGCCAGCTGCACACTACGCCCTCCCCAGAGTGGGGAGCCACCCTTCCCCCGGAGTGGCCGCCGGCCTCGGGCTCCAGCTTCCAGCTCAAAGGCTCACACATCTCTCAGCCGTGCGTCCTGGGAAGTAACTTCCCCTTTCTCCCCTCCAGGCTCTGAGTAACCGGGGCCAGCACAGCATCTCGTACACACTGTCCCGGAGCCACTCGGTCATAGTTGAGTACACACACGACAGTGACACAGACATGTTCCAGGTATGCTCGGGCCCTTCCACGGGCCTCCTGGCCACCAGCCTGAAGTGCTTGGCGCTTCAGGCCTCCCAGGGTGAGGTCGGAGGACCCAAGGCCACGGGGAAGGTGCTGCGGGGCCCTTCGTGCAGCCGACCACCCTTCGGATGGGGAAGCAGGACATCGCAGCGAGGGCTGTTGACTTCCCAGAGCCGTGCAGGAAGGAGTAGCCATATCGAGATTCAGACCCCAGACAGGACTCCCCAGCTGTGGAAGGGCACATAGTTCAGGGGTTCAGAGTGCGGTGTGTGAGTCACGCCCCCTGGATTCAGACGCTAGCTCCGTTACTGCCTTTGGGCGACTTTGGGCAAGAGCCGCCTCACCTCTCCTGGCCTCGGTCATCTCATGGCTCGGAGGCCGAGGGGCCGGGCAGAGGAGTACCCACGCACAGAATGGTAGGGGGGATTAACTGAGACACTGCACAGAAAGCGTGTAGCACGGTGCCTGGCTGACAGTAAACACTCAGTAAAAATGCACTCTGTGCTGCTGATACGTGACACTCCCGGACCCTGGGCGTCACCCTTTCTCTGTTGAATCAGCAAATCTGTTAGTTTTTATTGAGTGCGGTGTTCCCCAGGCCTCTGGGGGGAAAGAAGGAGGAGTCCCAGGCCTTGCAAACCGGACTTGGAAGCCCCTGGGTGCTCGGGATGGTGCTGCCCCTCCTTGTGGTGACTCTGTGTGCGGAGCAGCTGCCGGGAGCCCTGGGGCGCAGGAACCTCAGGGTTGACCCGCAACACAGCACCCGTGCCTGCCCTCCCCCTCCTCACAGATCGGCCGCTCCACGGAGAACATGATTGACTTTGTGGTGACAGACACGTCCCCTGGCGGAGGGGCGGCGGAGGGCCCGTCTGCCCAGAGCACCATCTCCCGCTATGCCTGCCGCATCCTGTGCGACCGCCGGCCGCCCTACACTGCCCGCATCTATGCCGCTGGCTTCGATGCCTCCAGCAACATCTTCCTTGGAGTGAGTGAGCCCCCGGGCGGGGATCAGCGCTTCCTCTGGGAGCGAGCTGAGGGGTAGGCTGGGGAGGAGCAGCCTTCTGAGGTCCACGGGCCAGCCCACAGTAATCATAACTGTGACCGATGCAGGGATCCGCACCCCACTTCACAAATGAGCCAGGTGAGGTTCAGAGAGGTCAGATGACGCCTAAGGTCAGGTAGCACCAGTCTGAGTCCTCTCTGGGCCACCTCTGACCTGGAGGGTAGAGGGGCGGCACCCCTGGCTCAGGACCTGCTGGGGGCCCCTTGGTAACATGGTCCGATCCCACATGTGGTCCCAGGAGCGGGCAGCCAAATGGCGGACCCCCGACGGCCTGATGGACGGCTTAACCACCAACGGGGTCCTGGTGATGCACCCCGCGGGCGGCTTCTCAGAGGACTCGGCCCCCGGCGTCTGGCGGGAGATCTCGGTCTGCGGGAATGTCTACACGCTGAGGGACAGCCGCTCGGCACAGCAGCGGGGGAAGCTGGTAGGTGGTGCCCTCCTATCCCTGCTTCCCCACCACGCCCTTCCCAGGCCCCCCACGTCTGCCCATCCCCCCGCAGGAGCCAGGAGACATCTCCAGTCCTCCTGCGGCAGGGTGCCCCAGCAGGCTCCACCCTGGGGTGTGTGTCACTTGCTGCATGGAGGGAGCCAGGCTAGTGTCCCCCAGCGTCGCCCCTGTGGACGGCCACGGGGTGGTAGGAAGTGGAGCACCCACAGACACCCCATGCGGTTCCAAACGGCTTGGGGGATGCCGGCAGCTTAAAAAAAAAATCACACCCTCTGCTGAGGGTGACACTTGGCCCCTGTGTGAACAGTTTGTAGCCTGAAGTGTCGGCAGTTTGTAACGCGTCTGTCGCGTTCAGCCGGGTTGAGCTTCATTATCCTCTCCCAGTGGGAGAGCGTCCGCGGAGCAGCTCCGACGCAGGTGACGACGGGGAATGCTGCACGCACGCGGCACCACCCGAGCAGGGAACTAACGTTAGGAGCCTTGAGAGGGTCCTGGACAGAGGTCGGAGCTCGCTGAGGTCACGTGGCCACACGTCCGGCAAATGGGTGCACTGAGAGCCCTTCCTGGGTGTGAGCGCGTCAGGCAGGCAGAGGCGGAGCCCCAGGGAGAGCGCGGCTTGTCTTTCCAGCTGGTCCGTCCTACTGGGAGGTCCCGGGGAAATACTGTTTGCAAAGGCTAGGCGGGTGAATGTTTCACTAGTACACACTGAGTTCCAGCATGTTCCAAGTTTACACCGGTTGATCCCGAGAAGCACTTGGCCTGCAGGAACGTGGGACCCGTCTGCAGAGTAAGGGAATGAAGACGCCGAGAGGTGGAGTTGTTGAGCCAGGGACACGGAGTTAGGAAGCCGTGAGGCCAGAATTCACCAACCCCCAGGATGTCTGCTTCTAGACTTGGTGCTTCAGCCTCACCCCTGGGGACAGCTGCCTTGGCCTGTCCCCAGTGTTTTCCGAGAGAAGAGTGTCCTGCCCCTGCCATTAAGGGAAGAGCCTGGGAAAACATTTTAGAAAGAATCCGTTTAAGTCCAGCCCTCCCGGGTTGACAGATGAGGTGACCAAGGCCCACGCTCTGCTGAGCGTGCGGGACACCGTGTGCCTGGGAGTAGCCGCCTGCCCTCCCACCGGGCGTCCTGGCCCGCCCCCGTCCTCGACCCCGATCCCTCCCTTCTTCGTCCCAGTCCCCAGCCTGCCCTGGTGGTCCGGAGCTTCCTCTCCAGGGAGGTGCGGTGGAGTGGGCGGGTGGCTAGGCTGGGGAGATAGCTGCCCTACGGTGATGGTAGGGGCTCGGGGGCCCCTTGGGCAGTGAGCCCCTTCTGCTCCCCTGGCAGGTGGAGAGCGAGTCCAACGTGCTGCAGGACGGCTCCCTCATCGACCTGTGCGGGGCCACGCTGCTGTGGCGCACGCCGGCGGGGCTGCTGCGGGCACCCACGCTGAAGCAGCTGGAGGCCCAGCGGCAGGAGGCGAACGCCGCGCGGCCCCAGTGCCCCGTGGGCCTCAGCACGCTGGCCTTCCCCAGCCCGGCCCGTGGCCGCACGGCCCCCGACAAGCAGCAGCCCTGGGTCTACGTTCGCTGCGGCCACGTCCACGGCTACCACGGCTGGGGCTGTCGGCGAGAGCGGGGCCCCCAGGAGCGCGAGTGTCCTCTCTGCCGTCTTGTGGGGCCCTACGTGCCCCTGTGGCTGGGCCAGGAGGCCGGCCTCTGCCTGGACCCTGGGCCTCCCAGCCACGCCTTTGCACCCTGCGGCCACGTCTGCTCTGAGAAGACTGCCCGCTACTGGGCCCAGACGCCGCTGCCCCATGGCACCCACGCTTTCCACGCCGCCTGCCCCTTTTGTGGGGCCTGGCTCACGGGCGAGCACGGCTGCGTCCGCCTCATTTTCCAGGGGCCACTGGACTAGGCTCCCCAGGGCCCCCTGCTGCCGCGCCCGCCCGCCCGCCCGGGGCCTCCACCTCCTGCAGCCTACAGGGAGCTCTGCATGTGGGACTCCGCCCGCTGGCACGTGGCCGCACCAGATGGACGCGCTGGATGGGCTGAGCCCCTCCCCTTGTGACTCTGGCCCCCAAAGGTGTCCCTGAGACCTCCACCCCAGTCAGAACGATGGGGTCCTCAGCACCAGCTCTGCCCTGGCCTGACGGAGGGGAGCCCGCCCCCATGCTCTGGCCTCTCCTGGGGTGTCGCATCACGCCGCTGACACTGTGCCCCTGGGGGAGTGACGGAGCCCTGGGCCCCTGACCCTCAGTTCAGGCTGGCTGCGCCCTGAGCCTGCCCACCCTGTTTCAGATACTCGCCCTGCTGCCATCCCCGGGGTCCGCGATAAACCTTGCTGCTCCGCTGCCCTCACCAACCCGCGTCCCGCATGTGTGCCATGCCCCCGGCCCCTGAGTCAGTCACGGGTGGGCGGCAGGCTGGGACCGGCATCTGCGGACACCCACTGTGCGCTGGACTCCGTGCCCAGTGGGTTCTGGGGACACGGAGACAAACTGCCTGGAAGAGTTTGCAGTCTAGCAGACGACAGATCGAATTCCCAAATGACAGCGTGGCTTCCTGTGTGCCGGGATCGGGGGAACGGCCAGGGGCTGTGGTGCAGGTCTCGCTGGCGGGCGGGACAGTGAGGAAGGGTTCACGGGGGAGGCTCAGAGGAGCTCAGCTTCGGTGAAATCCCCCACGGGAAGGGGAGGGTGCTGGAGGCAGAAGGGACAGGCAGGGCACAGACTCGTGGTCAGTAAGCAGGGAACCGAGTGGGGTTCCGAGTGGCTGGAGCAGGGACCGCAGGAGGGTGGGAAGGAGGCTAGAGCAAGAGGCTGGGGCTGTGCTGGCAGAGAAGGTGCTGGATGGAGGATTCGGAGCCTCATTTGTGGACAGTCAGGAGCCCAGGGAAGAGAGAGGACTCGTAGTTCCGGATTGTTGGCTGTGATACAAGGGCTACCATTCCTGAGTGCCCACGTTGTGCCCCACACTGTGCTAATGATAATAATAACAATGTTCATTGAGCACCCACTGGAGACTGGGCTGTGCTTCTCGGAGGCTTGGTCATCTAATCCTCGTAGCGACCCAGGGAGGGAGGCGTTACCATTTCCTCTTATGGGGAGATTCGGGCACATGCCCCAGGTCCCACTGCTAGAAATTGGCCAAGGCAGATCTGCATCCAGGGCTGCCCGCTGGCCCTCGGAACCTGCCCTCTTCTGCACTGCACTGTCCTGCTTTCCTTAGAGTTGGCCTGGTGGGCTGTGGTTGCCGTGGAGCCAAGGCTGACCTGGCTCCCTGTTCATCTTGGCAAAGTGTCACCAGGCCCTGAGAGCCAAGGCAAGCTCTGGGGGCTGCACAGTCTGCCCCCAGGCCATTCCTAGGGGGAGTGAACTTGGAAGACAAGTTTGGGGAATAGGAAAATCGGAAGAAGAGCCTCTGAATACAAGCCTGACCTGGGCATCGTCCCCAGCGGAAGACGGCTGCCTTAGGGAGCACAGGTTCCTAGGGGAGGGGCGGGCTCCAGGACACACAGACCAGGCCTGGGGCTGCTGAGAGGACAGAGGCACCCCTGCGTGGTGAGGGGGTGTGGTCAGCCTTGATTCCAGAGCATCGCTTGCGCTGCCACTATGGGGGAGCTCAGCTGGGGATTCAGGGGTAGGTATGGGGCGTAGCAACTCCTACATACACAGAACTAGGAATCCAACTCTTCCCAGTGTTTTTGGTTTTTTTTTCTTCTTCTGACCTGGTTGGGAACCAAATGGAAAGAGTCTGGTCCCGTTTCTACGAGGCAACCTCGGACTCTGGAGGAGAGGTGAGCAAAGGGCACAGGCGCAACCCCAGGGAGAACTCAGAAGAGGTAGTGGAGGGGGTCAGCCTTGATCCTGGCCCAGCTCGGCCCCTTCCCAGCTCTTGGAGTCTCCGCTTCCTCAGCTGTTAAGTGGACTGAAAGTCCCGTCACCAGGTGGTTATGAATTATGGAGGGCACCTGTAACACAGTAGGTACTTAATAGTGCTTCCTCACCTATCCCCTCTTCATTCCCACAGGAGGGGGCAAGGCTGGGACAGTCGTGACTCCAGTGAGCAGATGGCTCCCTGTGTGTGTGTGTGTGTGTGTGTGTGTGTGCTGGGGCAGATGGAGAGAACTGTGGTGGGACATCTGGGGAAGGCTAAACTCCAGTTCGGGGACAGCCGAGGACATGCTTAGGTGGCCTTAGGAAAGTCGATGGACAAATTAGCCTCAGTTTCTCCATCTGTACAATGGGCAAAATGCTATCTCACAGGGTTTTTGCAAAAGTGAAATGAGGTCCTCCATGTCCAGCTGCCAATATAGGGACTCAGTAAGGCTCAGACTAGTTGGGAATGTGAGAGCGCAGCCTGGCCGGGGCTCCCAGGAGCACTGGGTCTCTCGCAGGCCTGAGCTGCTCGCCGGTGGCAGCGCACAGCACCACCTCCTCTACCCGTGCGCATTTCAGTTTCACCCAGGTCAGGGAAGACTTTGTAGTCAAAGAGACCAAAAATTGAGGTGTAAGAAAGAAGAGGGGTGATGTTCCTAAAGACATAGACCAATTTATTGAGCTCCTCCTATAATGACAGTTGTCAGAGCCGCCAGTACCATTGTTGTGGCAAGCAGAGCTTGGGCACCTTTGTAAATGGGCAGCTGGCGCTCACCGTGGCAGCTGCTACTCCGGGGCTAGGTACAGGTGCGGCAAAGCCTGGCGAGGAGGGGCTGTGGATTTCAGGCACCCCTCTCTGAACATTAGGGGGCGCCACTGCCCAGTCAACACTTCACTCAAACCAACACTTCACTCAAACTAACAACATCCCTCAGAGAGGAACTGAGGGTTTGGATTTTTTTTTTTTCTGAGAAAGCTCGTTTTTTTTTTTTTTTTTTCTTTCTTTTTCTGAGAAACCCATGACTCAGAGAGGTACAGTGACCCACCCAAGGGCAGCCTGTAGGCCGTGGAGGCCGGGTTTGGCTCCCCCTCTGACCTGGGACCCTCACAATTCTCCCCACTAGGTGCCCGTGGCCCCATCCTCCAGTGAGACCACCCAGATACGCAAGGGTGGGTCTCAGGCCAGTTCTGCCCTGGGGGCAGCCTTTCTAGGTTGCAGGTGCCTTTCATCCATCGGGCGTCCCGCAAGCACCAAGAAATTGCCAGGTCCCGCGCCCTTAGTGCTGAAAATTGAGGCTCGGAGACGTTTGGCGGCTGCCGCCGTCCACCCTCCCTGCCCACGGTGGGTCGGTGGCGGTGCCGGCACCTGTGGGACCATCTTAGGCTTCGCAGCCACCTGTTCATCTGTATCCTGGATTCCCTGCACGGAGGCCACCCAAAACCCTTCACCCACCGGCCTCGAATCCGGTGAAGAAGGGGAAGCCACTTTACCTCCCACTGTGCAGATTCCCACCTGCAAAACTGAGATCTGGGACTGGGAAAAACCCCGAAGGAGAGCCGCGGTCGGGGCTGTGGGGAGGCGAAGGGGGAAGGGAAATCTCTGGTGCTCCGACTGTGACACTCGCCGCCCCGCCCGGGAGTGTCCAGATTCCTAGGAGGAATCTTGTCAGCCGGGTCTGCCAGCACTAGGCCGCGGCCAGGCCTTCCACGGAGGTTCCGGCTCCGGCGCGAGCACTGCCTGCGGACAAAAGGCCAAGGCCGCAGGGGCCAACCCCCGAGCGACCCCGTAGCGCCGGGAGGCGGGGAGTGGGCGGGCCGGCGGAGTCCGCCTTGGCGCTCCTATTGGATTAGGTCGACGCCCATCTGGGCGCCGAGGCCCAGCAATTGGCCTATGGGGGCGGAGTTAGTGGAGCCCCAATGAATGGGGGGAGCCGGAAGCAGGAAGTGAGTTTGCGATCGAAGCAGCTGCTGCAGGTGAGGCTCCGCGCCCGCGTTTCGGGTCACAAAGTGTCATCCTCGGGGGAGAGGGAGAATCTGGACCGAGTGCAAGATCATTTCCTTTCTTCTCCCCATCCAGTATCCCTTCTAAAGTCATTGTGGTCCCAAGGTTGAGGAACGCTCCAGGCAGCAAAGAGTTAACATCCCTTTCAGAACCCGGTGGTTGTGTTTTGGGGGCGGGGCATCGGGAGTGGTGGGGGTGTGCTGGAAACCTGTTACTAGTGTGGGAGGACGGGGTGGAGAATGCCCTGAATTGGGAGATCGCCCTGGGTCCCCACGGGCTGTGAGACATTCGTAAATTGCTTGGTCTCGCTAAACCTCAGCCTCCCTCTCTGTACAGTGAGTTTTCTTCCAGCCCTGAACTTCTGTGGCTCTGCAGCTCCCCAGGCCGAGCACAGGGAGAGGGCAGGAGATGCGGGGCCGCTTGAGAGTAGGACAAATCCGGGCAGCAGTGAGAGAAGGAAAAAGCACGAGGAAAATCGTTTTTACTGCTATGAGTACATTACATCCGGGGTGACCTTACCTAGTTTGCACACCCACGTGGTGAGGCTGGGGTTGTTACCACCTCCCTTTTGCAGAGGCGGAAACCGAGACTTAACCAAGGCGTGACTTAACCAAGGCGTGACTTAACCAAGGCGTAGCGTAGTGAAACAGTTGACTTGATTTGAGGAGCCTGGGGCTGAGCCAGGGTTGCAATCGGAGCCACCCAGCTGGTGGCTGGGACTCTGTGGGGACACGGTGGTGAGCGGAACTGAAGAACCTGCTGAGATTTCTGAAGAGGAGGACAGGAGGTCAGGAGGGAAGGACTGGAGAGGGACCTGGGCTGGGAGTCTAGAGACGCGGGTCTCTGCTTCTGACACTTCCCTTGTTATTAGGCAAATCTCCTAGCCTCTGTGGGCCTCAGTTTCCCCGTCTGTAAGACTAGGTAGTTGGATCCAATCTTTACAGTTGAGGGGCCACAGGCCAACTTATGGCCGCCAATGTATTTTGTAATCTGTGGTGAGTCACCTAACCTTCTTTGGGTCTCGGGCGTATTTGGCGAATGGATACAATGGCGTTTCCTTCCTTATGGATATTTGGTAGGATTAAGTGAGATCACGAGAGTGCGGAGCCAGGTATGGGGTAAATGCAGGGCTGTGATGATGCTGATGGTTCTCAGCAGGGCCCATGGCGGACACCCAGTACATCCTGCCCAATGACATCGGCGTGTCTAGCCTGGACTGCCGCGAAGCCTTCCGCCTGCTGTCGCCCACAGAGCGCCTCTATGCCCATCACCTGTCACGCGCCTCCTGGTACGGAGGCCTGGCTGTGCTGCTGCAGACCTCCCCGGAGGCGCCCTACATCTATGCCCTGCTCAGCCGCCTCTTCCGTGCCCAGGATCCCGACCAGCTCCGCCAGCACGCCCTGGCCGAGGGTCTCACGGAGGAGGAGTATCAGGTCAGTTCTTTCAGGCCAACCTGGATTCCCTAAATGGTCTGTGGATGTGAGGGGCCAGGAGGCAGGGGTACAAAGGTGTCTCCTCTTTGGATCAGACCCAGAATTGGGAGTATTGAAACCTCCATTTCTGGAGCTTCGTTCTCCTCCTCTGCAAAATATGCATGAGTTGTGGTGACCCGCCTCCAAGATCAAGGGCGGCTGCTGTGATTATAATGACGAGGGCTGTGAGTAAAGGAAGTAGCTGGAGATTCCGGGATGGTAGAGGGGTGAGTGCAGGGTAGGGATCCGGAGGTCTCTGTCTGGACCCGGTCTTCCTTTACCATATTTTGTGTTCCTGGGCAGAACACTCTTCCCGTCCCCTGGTTTTTATTTGTTTGTGGGTCCGTTGGCCTAGTAATACAGGAATGCATTCGTCATGTATTGCAACAATGCAGAAAGACGTCACACAAAATGCAGGGGTCACTCATTTTCAGTGGCGGGGCGGACAGCCTTTTCAACCCTCTGTCTGTGTTACATACTCCCGCACGTACGTGTGTACGTGTATCTGTTCCTTATTTTCTCTTTACATGAGTGAGGTTATTTTCCCCATGTTCTTCTGAGACCTGCTTTTTTCACTGAGACCACATGGGCGTCGACGTAACCCCATGTCTTGGAAAACTTCCACGGGGCACATATAACTCCACCTTATTCCTTTTTGGTTGGTGGTGAAGCATTCCACAGCAGTGTGCACTGTAATCACTATAATCTTTTCTTTATGCTGGACATTTCGTCGTTCCCGGTTCTTACGAACAATAGTACCACAAGGAGCATGCTTGTGCGCATGCGAGAGTAGGATCTGTTTCTGAAAGTGCGGTTGCTGGCGAAAGGCTCTCTGCATTTACCATCGAGTGGTGCTGTTAAATCATCTTCTAAACAACTCGACCAAGAATGTACGAGACCGTGCCTGTTTTTCTACACGTGAAATAAAGGAATTGGAATGCCTCTCTCTGAGCAGAGGCCCAGGCTGGTTCTTCTATCTTTTTTGAATTTTGCATAATCACATTCCATCCCTAGGCCTTGATTTACTCGTTAAAAGAGCTAAAAGCTGGGGGAGTGCTTATAAAAGGAAAGGCGCTACCCAAGTATTGCTATTTTTGGTGGGATTCCTTTGTTTGTAAGTTGCAGAAACCCACCGCGCAAGTTGGCTTAAATGGGGAAGAAAATCATGACTTCTAGTTTCCGGCCTGGCACGTGAGGAGCTTAGGAGTCGCCAGCCTGCCCGAACCGCAAATCAAAAGCTGAACAAACTGAAAACTAACCGTTCTCCCTAGATCATTCAGACAAGTGAGGTCACGGGGCCAACTGTTGTCTTCCAAATTGGAGAGAGACAGGCAGGGACAGAGAATGACCACTTTCCAGGGCGGAAATTCATGAGCAGAAACCTCCCTCGGAACCAGTGTTGGGGTGGACAGACCTGGGCTGTAATTAATGACTCAGCTGCAGGCTCAGTGTAGAGGGCCCCAGAAGGATGCCCTCATGGCGGGGGGTGGGGGTGGGGGGGGCACACTTCTGAGGATTTTCCCTCCAGGAGCTTGACTTGGTTCTCCCAATGAATTTCAGAGATAAAGCCCTTTGTACTTCTGGCAAGGAGGGAAGGAACCATTTTTGAAATATGCTAGAACATTCTATTTCTAACATGGTCTTCCCTCAGGAGAAACTATTTAACCAGAGCCTTATGCTAGGGCTTTAGCAGAACAACAGTGACCTGGGGGAAGGGCAATACCTAACTGCAGCCTACTCTAGCCATCCTGTCCCACCCAACGGCAGGCGGCAGGGGGGGCGGGGACATGGGCCCGAGAGACACATGCGAAGTGCTCCGTCCACAGGCAGAGACTCACTGAAAGAGCGAGACCCGACTGTGGGACTGTAGAACTCACCCCCCGCCCACACACCTTCCCTCCACACTACTAAAGGCCTGCTTACAGCAGTGCCTCTTGGCCTGTACTTCATGTCTGCTTCAAGAAAAAAAAAATGCAAACTATACTAATGGTAAAAAGCATGGTTTGAAAAGACCTGAGCAGACATTGTAACCAGACTCAGATACGGCAGGAATGTTGGACTTACCAGACCAGGAATTAAAACGACTGTGATCAGTAGGTTCAGAGCTCTACTGTAAAGCAGATGGCGTGAGAGGGTAGACGGGCAAGGTGAGCAGGGATAGAAATTCGAAGAAAGAACCCAAAATGCTAGAGGTCAAAAACACGGTAGCAGAGATGAAGAATGCCTTCGAGGGGCTCTGCAGGAGACGGAACTCAGCTGAGGAAGGAATCCCTTACGTTTGAGGATATTTCAATAGAAACCTCTAGAAGTGAAGAGGAAAGAGAAAAAAGATGGGAACAAACAGAGCAGAGGACCCGAGAACAGTGGGACAATTATAAGACGTGTAACGTGTATATATCATGGAGACACTGGACGGAGAAGGGAGGAAGGAACAGAAAAAAAAATCTGGAACAACAACGACTTAGAAATGTGTTTCCGGCAGACCCGTCTTGCAGGAAACGTTAGAAGTTCTTTAGGGAGAAGGAAGTGCTGTAGGTCAGAGATTCGTGTCTGGGCTGGAGAGGCAGGGACAGCAGTGGAGAAGGAGTAAGTGAAGGTTAAATAAAAGCTTAGTTTTCTGTGATTCTTAATTGATCTGAGAGATAAGTTTGCTCCAAACAAGTAGCAATAACGTGTTTGATTATATATGTAAATAAATAAAACTTAGGTATGCTATGTATAAGTGAGATAAATGACAGTAGTGACATGGGGTGGGGGAAGGCAGGATTTAGGGACTTTTTTAGTACAAGGTCCTTCCACTATCCATGAAATAGTTATTTGAAAGTGGACTTGGGTTTGTTGTAAACATGTATTTCAAACTCTAGAGCCACCATTACAAAAGTAAAAAAGGAGCTACAGCTGGTATGCTAAGAAAGGAGACAAAATGGACTATGAAAGGCTCAGTGGAAAGCCACAAAAGGCAGAAGCAGAATGGAAGACAAAAACAGGAACGAGGAACAAGGACAACATACAGAAAACAGTAACAGACGTGGTAGGTGTTAGTCCAGCGGTACTAGTGATCGCTCTGCGTGTCAGTGCTTAAATGTACCAGTTAAAGACATTGTCTGAGTGGATCAGAGAAACAAGACCCAACTAACGCTGTGTCATCTACAGGAGGCCCACTTTAAACATGAAGACACATACAGATGAAAAGGGATGGAGAAATGGATCCCATACTAACACTAAGCAAAAGAAAGTGGGCAGCTCTATTAATTTTGGAAAGAGCAAACTTAAGAGCCTGGAAAGTTGTCAGGGATAAGGAGTGGCATCACAAAATGATAAAAGGGTCAGTGTTCCGAGAAGACGTAATGGTCTTCTATGTGTTGTGTGTGTCTGACAAGAGAGCATCAGAATATGGGAGACAAAACTACAAGGAGAAATAGACGAATCCATTGTTGTGGTTAGGGATATTAACACCCCCCTGTCTGAAACAGACAGACGCCGCAGGCAGGAAGTCAGTAAGGACGGGACTGAGCCCAACCACTCCACCAAACAACTGAACGTGAGAGACGTCCAAAGGCCGCTTCGCCCCACGTCAGAGCACACGTTCCTCCCAGGCTCACACGGGACGCCCACCGGGACAGCCCGCATTCTGGGCCGTAGAGTGAATTTCTTCTCTTACACCAGCAACGAACAGGCAGAATTTCAAATTAGAAACAATACCATTTACGGTGCAAAAGAGAAGAATACTTACTTATAAATTCAACAAAACATGTACAAGACCAATATGAAGAAAACCATAAAACCGATGAAACATATCAAAGAAGTAAATAAATGGAGAGACATTCCGTGTTCACGGGTAGGAAGGCTCAATATCGTTCAAGATGTCATTTCTTTCTTACTTGATTTATAGCAAGTCCAGTCAAAATCCCAGCAGGTCATTTGGTAGTATCAACAAACGGAAACTAAAGTTTATACGGAGAGGCAGGAGACCCCGAAGAGCCAACACAGTAGTGAAGGAGAAGAACAAAGTTGGAGGATTGGTGTCATTCGACTTCAAGACTCACTTTCTGCCTGCTGCTTCTGTCTATTTATTTTTCTTTTGTTTTGAAAGATTTTATTTATTTTCTTTTAGAGAGAGGGGAAGGGTGGGAGAAAGAGAGAGAAATATCAATGTGTGAGAGATTCAGTTGCCTCTGGCTCGAAACCCAGGCACGTGCCCTGACTGGGAATTGAACCACAGTCCTCTCAGTTCCCAGGCTGGCACTCAGTCCACCGAGCCACACCAGCCAGGGTATTCTATTTCTGATAGAGGGGTATTAATATCTCTAACTATAATAGTGGATTCATCTATGTCTCCTTGACATTTTTTCAGTTTTGCTGCACATATTTTGATGCTCTCTTGTCAGGCAAAAGAACAGCTAAATAGCTCAGTGGAATAGGATACAGAGCCCAGAAATAGACCCGCATAAGTATAGTCCATTGATCTTTGACAAAGGAGCAGATGCAATACAATGGAGAGAAAAATAGTCTTTTAGCCAGATGATGCTGGAACAACTAACTGAACGTCCACATGCAAAAAAATGAATCTAGACACAGATATTACATTGTTCACAAAAATTAAATTAAAATGGATCATAGACTTAAGTGGGAAACTGTAAAACTAAAAGATAACAGGAGAGAATTCTAGATGAACTTGGGTGTGTAGATGACTTTTTAGATACACCACAAAGTATATATGATGCATGAAAGAAATAATTGATAAGCTGGGCTTCACTAGAATTAAACATTGCTGCTCTGTGGAAGACACTGTCAAGAGAATGAGAAGACAAGCCACACAGACCGGGGAATATCGGGGGAGATGCCCCATCCAGCACCGCTCTCCTGGCCGCCGCGGATGAGAATAAATCATCCCGGACACAATCTGTTGCTCCGGCAGGAAGCGGGGAGGTGATTCCCTTTAGTGGGGAACGCCCCAGCCCCTCTCCCAAATGGCTTTTATTGGGAACGGTATGTGTAGGTCTACACAGCATACACCAATAGCTCATTGATGAATGTCAAAAGACTGTAGTCATACAAACACAGGCACTATCTGTAGATAACAATGGAAGGAGCATAGAGATCTGCCTCAGGATCTGTGTCCACTAGTCATGCTGACGCCAGCCTGTCTTTAAGACGTGTTTCATGAGATAAGGCATTCATTCCTTTATGCCTTGAACTTAAACACCAAAGTGATGAGATGATTGGCAGCTTTGTCACAACAATGCACCTGCTCACGCATCACGTCTCTTGTAGAGTTTTTTGGCAAAACATCAGATCACCCAGGTGACTCAGCCCCTCTGCAGCTCGGATTTGGTGCCCTGTGACTTCTGGCTTTTCCCCAAACTGAAATCACCTTTGAAAAAGAAGAGACTTCAGACCCTCCGGTTCCCTTTCCCGTCGGATCTGATCCAGTCTTGGTGGTCGTAAAAGGAGGGACAGTAACACTGAAACTGGCCTCAGCTCTGTAGCTTGTGGGCTGGTTTCAAACCAGGTGAAAAAAAAGAAAAAGAAGAGATTTCAGACTATCAGTGAGATTCAGGAAAATACGACGGGGCAGCTGATGGCAACTGGGAGAATTGTGAGGTCCCAAGGTGCCCACTCTGAAGGGGACTGAGGCATCACTGTCCTATGTACAATGTTTCTTACATCTTGTATCTTCGGTGAGTGTCTCTGTTTTTCATATTCCCTGGCTAGATGCCTTCTGGGAAGACCTCACGTAATCCAACCATCGTGCTCCTTGATATTTACCAAGGGGAAAATTTGAAAGGAGGTGAAAACTTACATCCACACAAAAACCTGCACACGGGTGTCTTAGCAGCTGCATTCATAATTGCCAAAGCATGGAAGCAGCCGGCATGTCCTTCATTAGCGGAACCTCTCAGCCGTGGTGCATCCAGACGATGGAATGTTACTCGGTGCTGCAAGGATACGGGCTATCAAGCCATGGAAAAACATGGGGCAAGCTAAATCCGTGTTACTAAGAGAAAGGAGCCAGTCTGAAAAGGCTGCGTACTGTCTGATTCCATGCATATGCTGTTCTGGAAAAGGCAACGCCACAGGGACAGTAAGACCAGTGGTTGCCAGGCACTGGGGGGCGGGAGGCTGGGGCACAGAGGAGTTTTAGGGCAGTGAGACACTGTGTATGATACAGAGTGATGTATCTGTCGTAGACAATGGCTATTTGCCATACATCTGCCCAAACCCACGGAAGGCACAGCATGGAGGGCGAACCCTGATGCAAATTGGGGCCTCTGGGTGAGAGTGATGTGCAGTGTGCACTCCTCATTGCAACGAATGTCCCGCTCTGGAGGGGACGTTGGTGATGGGGAAGACTGCGTGTTTTGGGGGGAAGGGGATACGAGGCCAGTCTCTGTGCTTGCTGTTTAATTTTTCTGTGGAACTAAAACTGCTCTTAAAAAATAAAGTTTATTTTAAAAAAGAGTTATTGGCTCGCATGATTGAAACGTGCAGAGCCAGGGGGGCTTCAGGCATGGCTGGATTCAGGGGCTCAGCCATAGCACTGCGATGCAGACTTCATCTCAGCGTTGCTTTCTCTCCTCACTCCAGCAGGGGGGCTCCAGGGACCCCACCGCACTTTATGCTCCCTGGTGTGAAACAGGGTCTTTGCACCTGGGAAACTCTCTTGCTTGGGGATGGGGGGGGGGGGCTCTTACTGGCCAGCTAGAGTGTATGCCCACCTCTGCAGTGGGGGAAGGGAGATCCTCCTCCTCCCCCCACCCCCACTGCCCAAAGGAAGACATGAGGCTTTGCTGTCAGAGGGAGAGAGACTAGATTCAGGGCCAGCAAAAGCCATAGAGTAGGTGACCGGTACCCCTGCAGCCCTAACATTTGATGCTTCCGGTGCCAGCTGCCAGCCAGGTTGGGGGCAGAAGGAATCGGGCCTCTGCACAAGGAGGCAGCGTTTGACTGGGCTGTGAAGGTCGGATCGGTGGCCACAGGTGGCCGAGAGGGTGGTGGGTGTAGTGGGCACAGAAGCAGGTGAGTGCCTGGAGGTGTTGGGATGCCGCTGAGACCAGTCTGGTGGGAGGGCGGGCGTGTGAAGGTATGTCGGGGCCAGGCTGGGGCCTCCCAGGAGCTGGGTCCTGCCCCCAGGTTTCCCAGCCTCACCCACGCCTGTTCCTCTGGGCGTAAACATCTCGGGAGGGCGCCTCCCTGGGGCGCGGAGGCTGTGCCTGCAGCTGTCTGATGCTCACCTCCCGCAGGCATTCCTGGTCTATGCCGCGGGGGTCTACTCCAACATGGGCAACTACAAGTCCTTCGGCGACACCAAGTTTGTGCCCAACCTGCCCAAGGTGAGCTGAGGGAGGGACAGGGAAGGTGCGGGTTTCAGGGCCGGTGGCGGGGGAGTAGGGCCCCGAGTGGAGCCTTGACCCTGTCCCTGCCACACTGTGACCTGGGTCAGCCAAACCAGCCTCGCTGGGTGCTGTGGCCCCCGGGTGACTGTGCTGACCCCAGGGGCGGGCGAGGGGAGGATGTGCGAGTGCTCGGGAGACGGCCAGGTGCCCACAGAAATGGAGCCTGTTGGGCATCAGTGGGGACAGTAGAGAAGTCCGGGCACGGGGAGCCCCTCCCTGGGGCTGGGGTCCTCGAGCCCACTGGGGGCCGAGGCAGCTGTTACCCCAGGGCTCCCAGCCCTCACCGTGCACACCGAGTGCCTGGCCATCTTGCGGGAATGCAGCTTCTGATCGAAAGGTCTGTGCTAGGGCCCGAAGTGCGACATATTTGAGGCAGTGCCAATGCTACTGGTCCATTGATTGCCGGGAAGTCTTAGATTGTGGGGTAAGAGTTTGGGGGGCAATGTGGGGGCTCCCAAGGCAGGTGTGGGCCATGTGGTCAGGCCAGTGGACCCCTTCCCCTGCAGGAGAAGCTGGAACGAGTGATCCTGGGGAGTAAGGCCGCCCAGCAGCACCCGGAGGAAGTCAGGGGCCTCTGGCAGACCTGCGGGGAGCTCATGTTCTCTCTGGAGCCCAGGCTGCGCCACCTGGGGCTGGGGAAGGAGGTAAGGCTCCCGGCCCCACGGGAGCAGGGGGGCTTCCTTCGAGGCCACCACCGGGTGTGGTGTGGAGAGAAGGGGCCCGATGGGGAGGCGGTGGGCTCTGCCTTACGCTCTGGAGGCAGAGTGTGGGGAGAGCGACGGGGCAAGCCTTTGGGTTGGGTCGGCCTGTGAGGCTGGAGTGGAGCTGCAGGAGGCTGCAGGTGGGCCCCTGTGTCCTGCTTGTTGTTTGCGTCACAACTCTGCCCCCTGGAAAGAGATGGGGGGGGGGCCTGAGGCAGGCTGCTGAGAGGAGGCGCAGGAGGCCTGGCACTGGAGGGGGAGTCGCCAGCTGCCCGGCAGCCCCACCCAGCCTCAGCGACTTCTTTCCACCTGCCCCCTTCCCCGCAGGGCATCACTACCTACTTTTCCGGGGACTGTACCATGGAAGACGCCAAAGTGGCCCAAGACTTTCTGGACTCACAGGTTCGGGCGACTTGGGGCAGTGTTTTGCTGGGGGCTCCCTCACCACTAGCACCTACGCGTGGGTTGCGGCTTGGGTCCTTGAGATGGAGACTTGGGGACCATTGTCTGAGAGTCAGCCTGTCCCCATGGAAGACGCCCCCACCCCACCCTGGGCCAAAGGGCCTCATGACAGCCTGGGGACAGGTCGCAGCAGGATGTCAGAGCCGCTGGGGGGTCATGTGTGGGGTTCACCCCCAGCTCAGCCGCTCAGTCACTCAGCTGCTGCATGCCCAGCTTCTTGTCTGTGAAGCACGCCTGCCTCGTGGAACCCGGGGTTTGCTGAGGTCGTGCGGCGCCGGCACAGTCGGGCCGGCAGCTAGTAAAAGGCGGTGCTCCACAGACTGAACAGAGCAGGGAGTCTGCCCTGGTGCAGACAGACCCTCACAGCCGTCTCGGGTGGGACCCCGTTGTGGCCCAGCTCTGGCTCTATCCTCTCTCCTTGGTGCAACCTGCTTTCCCTCCCCCTCCCCCACAGCCCTCTCTGGACTTACTGTCTCCCAAACCCCTGCCCTGTCTTTTCCAGAACCTCAGTGCCTATAACACACGGTTCTTCAAGGAGGTCGACCAGGACGGGAAGCCGCGCTATGAGGTGCGGCTGGCTTCCGTGCTTGGCACAGGTGAGTCCCTTTCTCTAGTCTCTGTGTGGGGATGATGAACATACTGACCTCTACTTCCTAAATAGTTCTCAAGGATCCTCAGAATCCACCTCTTAGGGCTTTGTAGCTCAGAACTCTTTGGTTACAAGTGAAGAAATCTATTTCAAGTTCTCTTAAAGCCAAAATGGACTTTACAGAGTTGGGTAAGTAAGAAGTGCAGAGTAGGAAGGCTTCAGGAACAGCTGGATCCAGCTGCTCAGACAGTAGTTTCAGAAAATTTCTCTCTCTACTCTTGTCTGGGCTCTCTTCGAATTCATCCACAGCAGGCTGCTCTCACTCAGGGCCTGATAGTCGCCAGTCTGACCATTGTAGCAGAAGGAGGGTCCTTTTCTCTCAGACGTTTCTTAGTAAAACCTGGGAGTGGCTTTATTTCCTCCATTTTGGGCCCCATATTTATCTGTGAACCAGTCTTTGTGGACAAGGGCCGGGTCTCTGATTGGTTGGATCTGGTCCTGAGCCTGCGTTGGAGCCAGGCAGTGAGGTCAGCTCCTCCCACCACCTGAACTGGAGGTGGTAGTGGATTGGTGGGGCTTCTCAGAGGAAAATCGGGGGTCTGTTTCCAGGTGAGGGGGAATGGATGTGATATGGACGCAGATGCCCAGACCCCTATGAGGACCTTTGCCATCTGGCCCTCCTGTCCCTACCCACCTACAACTTCCCGGCTCCCAGCCGCCCACTTAGACTCCGTGCCGCCAGCCACACTCAGCGGCTTCCAAGTCCCCAGACACCCTGTATTCTCGCATCTCTCTCTAGGCCCCTGTGTGGTCTGTCCCCCGTTCCTGCCCGGAAGGCCCTCCCTCCCCTGCACATGTTCGCCTGGTGACGTCTGCTCATCCTTTAGGCCGTGCATGGGCGTCAGCTTCGCCCTGTCTTCCCACAGCGCAGGCCGGCCCTTCTCCTTCCCCATCAACGCTCCCCGCAACGTCCCAGCTGTTCTCCTGTCTCCTCTGCTTGACTGCGGGCCCCTCGAGAGGAGGGGCTGGCTGTGCCTCATTCACCACCGTCTCCCTG
Source organism: Phyllostomus discolor (assembly GCF_004126475.2). Classification (NCBI taxonomy): domain Eukaryota; kingdom Metazoa; phylum Chordata; class Mammalia; order Chiroptera; family Phyllostomidae; genus Phyllostomus; species Phyllostomus discolor. The sequence continues at coordinate 166,473,811 of NC_040908.2, forward strand.
GTGGCTAGGCCTCGGCAGATACTCACATACTCAGACACTCGGTGCATGAATGGATGAAGATGGGAAGGGAACCGCACTCCTGGTGGAGGGAACAGCATGAGCCCACGCAGAGTGGCGGGAACGTTCAGGAGTTAGTGAGTAGCTCGATTTGACTAGAGAAAAGGATAGTGGAGTCAGGGGTAGGAGTAGGTCCTACCAGAATATCAGCCGGGCCTGCGTTTGTAAGATGCAGCATGTAGGATGGTGGTTAAGAGTGTGGCTTTGGAGTCAGGCTGCCTGAGTGTATCAGTTGTCTATCGCTGTGTAACAAACACACACCAAACGTAGGGGTATACGTGACCTCTCCGTGCTGACGGACTCCGTGAGTGAGGAACATGGAAGGGGCATCGTGGAGCAGCTCGCCTCTGGTCGACAACGGCGGAGACCTGGGAAGACTTGAGGGCTGGGGGTGACCCGACAGCGAGGGGCTGGAATCGTCTGTAGGTTCCTTACTCACGCGTCCAGTGGTGAAGACTGGCCATCCCTCGGCCAGGATCCCGGCTGTGGCCGTCCATGAAGATGCCCTGCGTGTGGCTCCTTTGTATCGCTCACAGTGACTGGGTAGCTGTCTCCTTTTGTAGCCTAGACTCAGCAGTCAGAGGCGTCCCCACTTCAGGAGGGGAGATGTGTGTTCTAGAAGCATATTTTATTGATCAGAGAGGCAACAAGCAAAATGCAACAGTGTATGAGTTTCCCATGGCTTCTGTAACCAATCACCAGGAATTTAGTGGCATAAAACAACGTGAATTTGTTCTGTTCCAGTTCTGGAGGTCTGGAGTTTCCTTGCCTCTTTCGGCTTCTTGAGGCTTCTTGGCTCATGACCCTTCCTCAGCCTCTCCTCTTTCTTCCTTAACGCATGCACTTCCCATTCACCCTCTTGTCTCCCGTAAGGACCACCGGCATGCATGTAGGGCATGGCTGTATCGTTAAAATACTATCTGCCGCACAGGGTTCGAATCCTGCTCTGCCACCTGCTGCCTGTGTGACCTTAGAAAACTTGATTAACTTCTTGGTGCCTCAGTTTCCCCAACTGTAAGATGGAGACAGCCATGCCCCTCTTCCCCCAGAACTGCTCTCAGGCTTAAATGAGTTGCCACTTGTAAAGGGCTTAGGACATTTCGTGTTGCATAATGTGTCTTATTTTTGAAGGTGAGAGCTAACACTAATTTCTGTAGGCAACGGGCAGCCGCAGAAGAGCTCAGAGTACGAGTGCCTCGGTGAGAAGCCTGCCAGGTGTCTTACACTCCCTCGCCTCTTCCCTGAGCCATCCCCCTTTCCCCTCAGAGTCTGCGCCAGACTCCGAAATGACCTCCAGGCTGAAGAGCTACGAATTCCAGGGGAGCCACTTCCAGGTGACTCGGGGGGACTATGCGCCCATCCTCCAGAAGGTGGTGGAGCACCTGGAGAAAGCCAAGGTAGGACTGGCTGGGGGTCGGGGGGTGTGCGGGCCGTAGAGGCCCCTGGGCAGCAGGGGGCGGGGCGGGGATGGGGGCGGGGCCCGAGGCTGACCGAAGCGATGCCTGCTCCCCCACAGACGTACGCAGCCAACAGCCACCAGGAGCAGATGCTGGCCCAGTACATAGAGAGCTTCACGCAGGGCTCCATTGAAGCCCACAAGAGGGGCTCCCGCTTCTGGATCCAGGACAAGGGCCCCATCGTGGAGAGGTGAGGGGCCCAGCCTTCACCCGCCCCGCCCCCCCCCCCCCCCCGCCCTCCCGCCCACCCCTCTTCCATCGCTGCCCTTCTCTCCCCCAGTTACATCGGGTTCATCGAGAGCTACCGAGACCCCTTCGGTTCACGTGGAGAGTTCGAAGGTAACTTCTGGGAGGCGGGAGCTCAGGCGGAAAACCCTGTCCCTGTGTCCCCCGAGGGGTCTCCCTTTCCCCTTGGCAGCAGTAGTAACAATGACAGCTGCCAGCGTGGGTGACGCACCCTGTAGTGGGCCCTCCCCTACATAAGCTCACTTAGACACCGTCATCCGTGAGGGTTTGCAGCCGCACTTCACAGATGTGGGAACCGCGACACGGCAGGTGGGCAGCTGAACCCAGGTGCCCCGGCTCTGCGCCACCTGGTGCTGTCTCTGGTGTCTGGTCCACACACGGGCTCTGTCTGTTCCCCGCCTGGCTTTGCTCCTCGCCAGCTGCGTGTGACCTTGGGCCAGGAACGCCACTTCTGAGCACTAGTCACTCCCTTCTGGGTGGAGGTGGGGGTGAGGCGTTCTATGCCTACTGCCCGGCACAATGCCGGCACGTAAAAGGGCTGCGTGATTGGGAGCTCGGCTGTGAACTTGACTCGGCTGCCATCATCCCAGGGCGGGCGGCAGGCTGCCGCGGCCCCCATGCCCACACCCGCCGCAGGGCCCACCTGTGCAAGGCAGGGCATCTGGCCTGAAGATTTAGGCTTGTCTTTTCCAAGCTCCTGGGTGTAGAGCCTGGAGTGTCCCACCGCCAGGTGCCGGCGAGATTAGCCTGGGAGGAGAGAAGAAAACCCCAGCAGCCACGGTGGGAGGGGGGCTTGGGTCTGAGCCCATAGGGAACAGGGGGGCCAGTGGCCTGGGGGGACAGCTTTCCTGGCAGGGTTCCGATTCACCAGGGCTGCTCTGAGGGCTGAGACCCCAGCACCTCCTCAGCAGCCTTGAGCTCGGAGGCCACCCCCATTTTTTTTTAATCAATCAATTAATTAATTAATTTTTAGAGAGGGAAAGGAGGGAGGGAGAGGGAGAGAGGGAGAGAGGGAGAGGGAGAGAAACATCAATGTGTGGTTGCTGGGGGTTCTGGCCTGCAACCCAGGGATGTACCCTGGCTGGGAATTGAACCTGGGACACTTTGGTTCCCAGCCCTCGCTCAATCCACTGAGCTACGCCAGCCAGGGCTTCCACCCCCATTTTTGATATAACGCATTGTGGTTCTTAGAAAGATAGTCCCATGTTCACGGTTACAATGTTTAGAACAAACAGAAGAAAATCATCTGTGATTGCACCTGCCCCAAGGTTAGAATTTGGAATATACTTTTTGTCTTTTGTTTTTATGTAGAGCTATGCATGTTTAAAAACATACGTGTGTGTGTGACTTAAAAATCCACGTGTGTTGCAAGTGAGGGCAGCGGCAGAGCGGTCTGGAGGATGAAGCATGAACCCCCCCCCCACCCCTTTACCGCCTCCTCCTGCGCCGCTGGGCTCACGGCGCCGAGCGGGAGGGCCGGGGCTGCGCCTGTTAGGTTCAATGCGGCTGGGGTTCCGGGCTCAGAGCGGTGTCGCCAGCATGGCGCTCCCCAGGACACGCTTTCCATGAGGGCCACACGAGCAGGACGCTCTCTCCTGGCAGGACCCTCTCTCCTGGCAGGACCGCACACAGTTGCCCCCAAGAGAAGAGCGTCCTTCTTTGCCCCTGCAGCCCTTCCACTGAGATCAGTCTCTCTCCACCGCCCTCCACGTACTCCCCGCAACACTCCCTCAGACCCATCTGAGGTGTTACCCCATGAGGCCCTTCTCCCCCATTCCAGCCACCTGACCCACTGTGACCTCCAGGGAGGCGGGGCCAGCCCTGGGTCACCGCTTTCCACAGTGGCCAGCACAGGGTCGTGGTACGAGGCGGGCACCGCACTGCGTGCGTGAAGAAGGGGCGGGGCGGGGGTCGAACCCGGCCCACCCACAGGCCCCTCCCTCTCCTCTGCAGGCTTCGTGGCCATGGTGAACAAGGCCATGAGCGCCAAGTTTGAGCGGCTGGTGGCCAGCGCAGAGCAGCTGCTGAAGGAGCTGCCCTGGCCCCCCGCCTTCGAGAAGGACAAGTTCCTCACCCCGGACTTCACCTCCCTGGATGTTCTCACCTTCGCTGGCTCCGGCATTCCTGCCGGCATCAACATCCCCAACTGTGAGCCTCCTGGGACCCGGCCGCCCAGCCGTGACCGTGCCCCCGCGCCCCCGGGAACCTCTTTGAGTGTCGCCCCTCCCCCTCCACACACTCGCCTGGCCCGAAGTGCCCCGTCCAGTTCACCACCCCAGCCTGTTGCCCTCGTCTGGACTCCTTGTCTGTGACCTTGTTGACCTTTGCCCCTCCCTGCCCTCTCCAGATGACGACCTGAGGCAGACAGAAGGCTTTAAGAATGTGTCGCTGGGGAATGTGCTGGCCGTGGCCTACGCCACACAGCGGGAGAAGCTCACCTTCTTGGAGGAGGACGACAAGGTGGGCGCCAGCAGCTGGAGGAGGGACAGGGCGGGGCCTGGCCTGGCCTCTGCCAACCCAGCACAGCAGATGACCCAGTGCAGGGTCCGGGGGAGAGCACGGCTCCCGTCCCCGCTCTGCCGCTTCTCCGCCACGTGACCTGTGACTTCGGAGCCTGTTTCGTCACCCGTCAGAAAGGGGAGGCGGTCGCTTCTCTCCGGGTTGTTGCCGGGATGAGCTGGGCCATGCGGTCTGTGACCAGTGTGGAGCCTGGGTGTCGTGGGCCTTTACCGAACCTGTTTCGTGATGGGCCCTCGGCGGGGCAGGCTGTGTGGCCGTGGGGGGACGGCGGACCTGTGAGTCTCTGACTGTCCTGGCAGGACCTGTACATCCGCTGGAAGGGACCCTCCTTTGACGTGCAGGTGGGTCTGCACGAGCTGCTGGGCCACGGCAGCGGCAAGCTCTTCGTGCAGGTAAGGACGCGGCCGGGGCCCAGGCCTGCAGCTCCCCTCCCCTGGATTCGGCCTTTCCTGGGGGGTGGGAGGCAGCTGCTCCAGTCCTCGCCTTCAGGGGTCAGGTGGCAAATACGGCCCCTTAAGCAGTGAAGTCCCCTCCCCCAAGATGTCCCAGAAGTTCCGGTGATTGAATGGGACCTGCAGGACAGTCCAGCTGCGGCCCCCCCCCCCCCCCCCCGCCCCACACACAGAATCTGCCACTCAGGAGCAATTGCTTCCTCATGCCAAGGAAGTGGGCCCTGAGCGTGTGACTCAGGCAGCCCTGGGGACAACGAGGCTGGCAGGGGACAGTCTCTGGTACTCCCAGTCCCGAGGCTGCAGCACTTCCTGTGTCTGTAACACAGTTCCCGGGGCTTGCACCTTTTTGGGTGTTATAGGGAGCCGCTTCTCCCCAGAGCAGCCCCTATACACCCACTCGGGGAGCATGAAAAGGACAGATAGGCGTTCCGCAAGCTGAGGAGAGCCCATCGGGACGGCCAGCACAGAGCTGCAGAAGGGAGCCAGCTGTGGGTGGGGCGGCCCCACTGAGTGCGGAAGGGAGGGCTGGGGCTGGGTCTCGGGATCCGGGCCGGGACGGCAGGAGGATGCAGAGAGCAGCCGGTGAGGGGAGCAGCCTGGTGCCGGGCCTTGTCCGGGCTTCAAAGTAACAGGGAAACTGGGACAAATGTGGCCCCTCTGTGGCCTTGGATAAGTCAGTTCCCCTCACTGAGCCTCAGTTGACTTGTCTGTAAAATGGGGTTCCTGACCCCTGCTGTGTAGGCTATTACGAGCAGTCACAGCAAAGCCCTGGGCAGAGGAGGCCCTTAGCGAATGTGTGTTCTTGTTAAGGGGCAGTGTGCACAGGGGTTGTGCGCTCTGAGTGTCTGGGCCTCGGTTTCCTCCTCTGTGAGGTGGGGTAATAGCACAGCCTTCCTCAGAGGGTGGTTGTGAGGACTACATGGATGATGCGTGAAACATGCTTAGCACATGGACAGTGCGGTGAGGGCGATGCGTGCTCGAGGTGGACACGCACGCGCTGGGGCCTCTGCCGGCACCAGGAGCCAGGCCGGGGAGCCGCAGGGAGGAGCAGCCAGGCTCCCCAGCCCTCCCGTGGGACTCCTCTGGCTGGCATCTGAGGATACTGGGTCCGGGTTTTCCTGTGGTTTGGGGCAAGTCCCTCCCCTCTCTGTGCCGGGGGCAGTGCAGTGGCCCTGGCTCTTCTGCCTCCTGGGGGCTCTGAGAGGGCGGCCGGTGCCGCAGGACTCGGGGTTGGAGGCAGCAGTATGTCCATGGATGGACCCACTGTTCCTGCTGTCCACTCTCGGCTCCCTGGCCGCCCTTCTGAGCCCCTCCTGAAGGCCCGGACCTGGGCGCGGGCACCTCTTCCTCCCCCACCCCACGGCAGTGACCCTTCTCCTGCAGGACGAGAAAGGGGCATTCAACTTTGACCAGAAGACAGTGGTCAACCCAGAGACGGGGGAACAGGTGAGGGTGGCCTCAGTGGAGCCCCAGGGTGCTGGGAGGGTAGGCCCGGGGGGTGGGGGGGAGGCAGCCGCCCTTCAACCTGCTTCCTGGGCCTCCCCTCCCAGATTCAGAGCTGGTACCGCAGCGGGGAGACCTGGGACAGCAAGTTCAGCACCATCGCCTCCAGCTACGAAGAGTGCCGGGCTGAGAGCGTGGGCCTGTACCTCTGCCTCCACCCCCAAGTGCTAGAGTACGGAGCGGAGCGGCAGCTGCAGCTGCAGCAGGCGTGGGGGCGGGGCCTCTTCGGCCGCAGGAGGTGCCAGCAGGGAGGGCAGGGCCCAGGCAGCCCCAGAGCCCCCCTGCCACCTCCCTCTCCTTCCCCCAGGATCTTTGGCTTTGAGGGGGCTGACGCGGAAGACGTGATCTACGTGAACTGGCTCAACATGGTGCGGGCCGGGCTGCTGGCCCTGGAGTTCTACACCCCTGAGGCCTCCAACTGGAGACAGGTGGGGCCCCAGGGGGTTCCCCAGGAGTGGGGAGCCTGAAGTGGTGGGGGCCAGGATCAGGATTCTAGGTAGAGGGACGGTAGAGGGAGGCAGAGGCACACCATCTGGATGTCGTCTCGGACTTCACCGGGCGTGGGGACAAATCACGTCACTATTGTGAGCCTCAGTGTTCCTCGCTGTGAAATGGGAGCGTACCCTCCCTGCCCACCTCTGTGGGCAAATAAGGTGACATGATCTGACTGCGAGTCCTGACAGATGACTGGCACGGGGCTCCCTCTGTGCCAGGCCCGGTTCTGAGCACTTTGCACGAACTGACTCCTCGGTCCCCAGAATCAGCCCCAGGAGGCAGGTGCTATTATCACCCTCGTTTTAGAGAGGAGGGAACTGAGGCACAACGAGATTAACTAACTTGCCGGTGAGCCGCACAGCTAGGATTCAGACCCAAGCGGTGTGCCTCCAGAGCCTCAGGCTACACTGCCGGCTTACAAGATGTACCTTGGAAACAGGGTCAGCAACAGAAATGCTTTAAACAGTCATTCGTATGCCTTAAGGAGGGACTATTACGCCATCAAAAGAACACACATTTTAGAGTTTAGGAAACTTGGGTCTGAGTCCTTGCTGTCCCTTCGCAGCTGTGTGACCCTCGGCAAGTCACTCTGCGTCTCTGGGCCTCTGTTTTGTCACCTGTAAACTGGGATCACGATGCCCTCTCCGTCCCTCTGTTGAATGCAAACAAGAATGTGGAGGAGGAAGTGCTCGGGGTCCTCGTGGCGAGGCCACTCGGGGATAATGGCTGTCGTGAGGGCGGGGTTTGGGGCAGCAGAGGGCGTGTGGGTGGCGAGGGCTCCTGCCTGGAAATGGCCTCCCTGTCTCCCCGGGCAGCCTGTCTTCCCTTGTGAGCAGAGGAAGGAGGGGGCATTTGAGGGAGGAGGAGTCGGCAGAGAAGGAGAGGATAGAACAGGAAGAGTAACTGACAGTGAATGAGCATGTCCCGTAGATCAGGGCTCCGGTGCCTGCCTCGGCCGCACGGATGCCATACATCGGGCCTCGGACTGAGCGTGTGCTCCCTTTCCCCCCGGCCCCTGTAGGCCCACATGCAGGCCCGGTTTGTGATCCTGAGGGTCTTGCTGGAGGCCGGCGAGGGGCTCGTTACCGTCACTCCCACCACGGGATCTGATGGACGCCCGGATGCCCGGGTCCGCCTCGACCGCAGCAAGATCCGGTCAGTGGGCAAGCCCGCCCTGGAGCGGTTCCTACGGAGACTCCAGGTGAGCAGAGGCCTGTTGCCTTAGGGCTCCCTCTGACCTTACCCTATCTCCCCACCTTCTACCGCTGCCTCGTAGTCCCTCATTCACTCATTCATCCTGTGAGTCTGCCTACTGAGTGTCATTGACCGTGTGCCAGGCACCAGAATGAGCTGTGAGCAGTTTCTTACACGGTGGAGAGGGCAGGCAGACAACAGATGTGTTAACAGAACATGAACCAGATCATTGCAGATCAGGACAAGGGCTGTGAGGCAACCAAGCTGGGTGATGGGAGACTGGAGAGCAAACTGAGGTGGCAGAGATGTAACAGCTGGCGAGATTGCCGAGCCTCCTTAGCCTCGGTGATCATGGAAGGCTTCTTGGAGGAGGCGGTACTCGAGTTGGCATTTGAGTGCCAAGGAGCTCGGAGAAGCACAAAGTCTTGGTCTGGGGACTAGAATGAGCTTGTTGGGTGGAGGGAAAGAGCGGGTCCTAGAGCCTGGTGAGTGCCGGAGGAAGGGACGGCCGTCAACACAGCCCTGCCTTCTGCTCAGGTAGGGGTGCTCGGGGTTGACATGCCTTTTGGGGTTCTGGTGCCAGTGCTCACCAGCCCTGTAACTGGGGCAACGTCCTTCTCCTCTGTGGCCCCGCTTGTCTCATCTGTCCAATGGGCTACACCCCCTGCCTCACTCGGCAGGAATCCAATGACACAACACGCCCACGGAACTGATGGGATAGAATGTCACGTGTTCCACGCCAGTGTGACATGAGGTGTGGCCCGTGGACCAGCAGCATCGGTGTCACCCAGGAGCTGGCTGGAAGTGCAGATCCTTGCAGATCCTGCAGATTCTTGGGTCCCACCCCAGACCCCCTGATTCTGAAGTTCTTAGAGCAGGGTCCGGGGCTCTGCGTGTTTACTAGTCTGCCAGGTGATTCTGACACTCAACAAAGTTTGAGAATCACTGATGAGCCATTCTTTTTCTTTTCTTTTTTTTTTTAAGATTTATTTATTTATTTTTAGAGAGGGAAGGGAGGGAGGGGGGGGGAGAGAGAGAGGGAAAGAGAGAAACATCAATGTGCAGTTGCTGGGGGCCGTGGCCTGCAACCCAGGCATGTGCCCTGGCTGGGAATTGAACCTGTGACACTTTGATTCCCAGCCCACGCTCAATCCACTGAGCTACACCAGTCAGGGCTTCTTTTTCTTTTTTTAAAAAAGATTTTAAAATTTATTTTATTTCTAGACAGTAGGGAAGAGAGGGAGGAAACGAGGGAGAGAAACATCAATGTGTGTGTGGCTGGGTATCTTATTCTTCATAACATATATACTCTATATTTTAATGGGCACCTACTATGTGCTAAGCACTTGATCTGCATTCCTGTCTTACTCAGCACAGCCACACTAAGGGCAGATGCGGTCCAGGGCTGGGCGCCCTCGGCCGGAGCCCCAGTAGAGCCCTGTGGGCGCAGGGTGGGCACCCATCTAGGCACTGATGCCTTCTGCTTCCCACAGGTGCTGAAGTCCACGGGCGACGTGGCCGGAGGCCGGGCCCTGTATGAGGGGTATGCGGCTGTCACTGACGCGCCCCCTGAGTGCTTCCTCACCCTCAGGGACACGGTGCTGCTCCGCAAGGAATCTCGGAAGCTCATCGTTCAGCCCAACACTCGCCTCGAAGGTAATGGACTTCCGAGTCCCCTTCAGTGCGGGCCGTGCAGCCGTAGGGGAGCACAGAGGTGGCCCCGGACAGCCCAGGGGCCCAGGGAAGGCTGCCCGTGGTGACTCCTGCCTCTCCTCCTGCTGCGGCCGTTCTCCTCACGCCAAACCTCGGGCGGAAACCTGGGCGTCTACCACCGCCGTACACACAGCCGAGCTGGCTGTAAGATGCTTAACGAGGTCTGAGAAAGGCCAGCAGAGCAGGGGCTCGTGGAACAGACGGGCCCCAGAGGGCCAGACCTGGTACCAGAGAGTCAGACCTTGCCCTGGAGTGTGGGGAAAGGTCAGGTCAGGTCAGGCAGTGAGTTGGGACCCAGCTGGCCACGTAGAAGCCTGGAGACAATGTGATTGGGCCGAGCCAGGACAGATATCAGTAGCCCCGTGGTCCCTCTCCCTTCTCAAGCGACGCTTCCATCCCCAGAAGCCCTGACCCTGGCTGCTTGCGCGGGGATCTTTCATATTAAAAGTCCTCGGGGTCCCAGCACCTTGCAGCAATCGCTTTCCCTCACCCCTTGACTCGGGTCTCCTGCATCTGGCCTGTGAGGCACCGGAGGAGAGGCGGGGCCAGTCGGTGGGTGGAGCCTGGGCTTCAGAACTGCTTGGAGACCGTGTCCTAGCAACCTGACTGCTCTGGACTTGGGTGTGTTCATTCATAAAGCCAGCATCGATGTGTGCCCACCCGGCAGGGAGCCTGAATTACTGTATTTTGCTGTGTATGATGCACGGCTATGTTTTTTGCATCGTACGCAGGATTAATTATTATACCTATTATTATACCCATGTATAATGTGCATCCTTTTTTTTCCCTCAAAAATTTGAGCAAAAAACTGTGCATTGCACCAGGCCAAATGTGGTAAGTACTTCCTTCAATTCTAAGTGCTTTCCATGGATTGATTAACCCTTTAAATCCTCACAATAATTCAGTGAGTTGGGTATATTTTTTTTGTCCCCATTTTACAGATAAGGCAGTTGAGGCACAGAAAGTAAATTGCCCAGGGCTTATAGCTTTATACTGGAGCCAGGGGTCAAATTTAAGGTGTTTCCTCCTCACTGCAATGGTCCTGGGCAGTGGTAAGGATTAAATTCAGTAATTACCTCCTCCTGGTGAGGAAAAAGCACTTAAGAGGCTTATCTGAAACTCCTTTCTCTGAGCTCCAAAGGCTCATTGGCCCCAGCCCCTCCCTGGCCTCCGCAACCCTCTTCCCTGGCTCACTGCCCCCCAGGCACTCGGGCCTTCCCATTTCCCTGACCCCATGCTTGCTCCACTCTTGTGGCCCATGTACTTGCCGTTCCCTCCGCTTGGAGTGGTCCTCCCCCAGATCTTTGTCTGGCTCGCTCTTCTGATCATTCAGGTCTCTGTTAAATGGCATCCCCTGGGAGAGGCTGTCCCTGACCCCTCAGTCTGTAGTAATCCCTTCGGTCCCTGTATGCTATCGCTCAGCCTCATTTTCTTCACGCACCCGTCACTCTGCCATTTTCCCGCCTGCCTCGTCTCCATGACAGCAGGAGCGGCACACGCCCTGCAGCTGGCGCCCAGGAGCCGCTCCGTGCCTGTCAAACGAGTGAATGAATGAATCACGCTGGGCACATAGTAAGTGCTCGTTACATGGACAATATTGTCAGCACATCGATTGTCCAGCCCTGTAGGGCCTTTGGGCATCAAGAGGGGAATTGGACCCAGACCCTCGCCTCAGGTACTTCACAGCCCATTAGGAAGGCCTTAACGAGCGCCCAGGAGACACAAACGGTGGTTTGAGCAGGTGGAGGAGAGGTCACACCCACCTTCAAGGGAGTCAGGGAAGGTTCTGGGGAGGAAGTGTGATTAAACAAGCCCCGAAGGACAGGTTGGATTTCCAAAGGTGATGTTGGTGGTGATGTTGGCTAACTTCTGAGGACTTTCACCTGCCAGGTGCTGGGTAAAAACTTTCCATGGGCTCACTCCCATCAACCCAATGAAGACATGATTATCCCCATTTTTTAGCTGGAAACTAAGACACGGGGACTCTGTATTTGCCCGAGGTCACATAACTAGTGGGTGGCAGAACTGGAATTTGAACTTGGGTCATCTGAACCCAAAGCTTGTGCTCTTAGCTCTGTACAGCCCACAAGGCCAGAGAGCGCAGCAGGTGCTTTGGGTGGGTAGAGCGGTGGAAGTGTGTCAGAGAAAAATGCTCCCCGGGAGTGTTCGCAGGACTCTCGGAACAGAGCACTTGCTCAGTGCATTATTGTATCAATCACTATAGCTTCCTGAGAGAAGAGGTACTGTGCTTGCCCCCACTTTACAGATGAGGAAACTGAGGCTTAGAGGTTGAGAACGTGCCCAAGTTCCCACAGTGGACAGAGATGAAGCAATTGCTGGACTGTAGGCTCCTGGAGGCCAAGGACTGTGTCTGTTTCACCTAACATGGCACCTGGTGTCAATCTGTTATTAAGTGAATGAATGAATGAATGAATGAAACCACTCATTAAATATTCCCCCTCTGATCTTTCCTTCTTCATAGGGTTATTGTAAGAATGAAATTAGATGATAAACATAAGACACTGGGCACAATTTTTGGCACATAGTAAGAGTTCAGGAAGAACAAGCTGCTCTAATGATGATGATGTTGATGATGGTGGTGATGATGCTTCTTTATTAAGACCTTTCCCTGCTGCTGTTTTCTCTCCATGTCTCCCCCAGGCTCAGAAGTGCAGCTTCTTGAGTACGAGGCCTCGGCTGCTGGCCTCATCCGATCCTTCTCCGAGCGCTTCGCAGAGGATGGGCCCGAGTTGGAGGAGATCCTCACCCAGCTGGCCACAGCCGATGCCCGGTTCTGGAGGGACACCAGGGAGGCCCCGTCTGGCCAGACTTGAAGCAGATTTGTACAGCCCCTCCCCCGACTCCATCCAACCAAGGCTGCAAATGGCCCCATTTCTGTGTGTGCATTAGGGGCTGGGCGAGGGGCAGGAGCTCGGGCCTTGGTGCTACCTCAGCTGCAGGTGGTGACACTAACCCCTTCCATTTGTTAGCACTTTCCACTTTTCCAAGTGCTTCTGCGTGTTATCTCATGTGATCTGTGCTGCGCTCTGTGGAGCGGGCAAGGCACAGTGCCTTACCCTGCGCCGCAGAAGAGCAAATGGAAGTTCTGAGAAGTGACCTGACAAGGGCCTGCAGGACTCAACATCTCTCCCTGTGCTCTTCATGTATTACTTTTATAGCCAGAAAAATAAATATTAGAAACCACCACCATCTTTGCCTTTTGATCAGTTTCTCCTTGTCTTTTGCTCCTGGCAGAGCAGTGGGATCAAGGCCTGGGGAGGGAGCAGGAGGGTCGCTTTCAGGCTTCCATTCACAACAGGATGTTGACGTCACCTCTAAGGATACACACACAGTTACAAACATTAACAAAACACAATTTTTTGGAGTCCTCTTTTCTGCCACTTCTTGTATTTTGAAAAATTCCAGGAGCCTAAAAACTGGAATCCCTCAACTTCAGTCAGAATACTAGGATTTAATCTCTAGCGCCTTGGGTTTTGTTTTTCTGAGCCTGGACCTTGGAGTCCGGGCAAGAAGAAAGGGCGTGGCCCCTTTTCAACCTGAAGAGGGGATGAGTTAGTTACTTTTGCTGCTCCTGAACACTGGAAGGGCCCCTCTCCAGACGTGAAGCCAAATGGCCCCGCCGCTGACCCAGAGATTACGGGGCCCAGATGCTGCGACAGGGTAGGAGTAAAGATAAATCATATAAACTGGGATAAGGGATGGCGCTTCCGCCGGCATAATCCCAGCAAAGAAGCCAGCACATCCTACAAGGAGGCTTCTCAGGCCCTGGCGGGAAAGCTGCGTGCCCGGAACCTTTGTACGCTGGCTTTCCCCAACCCGGAGCTCTTGGGTGTTGCACGGCGGCGGGCCGGAGCCGGTTGCCAAGGCGACGCCTGGGAAGATGGCTGCGGCGCCTTCGTCGGATACCGATAGCGGCCGAGCTGAAAGGTGAAGGCCAGGATCCTCGAGGTCCCCTTGCCTACAAATGTGAAGAAGGTGCCCTGGTCCCCGTGATCTGGGCTCCTGCGGTTCTTGAAAAGCGTTGGCTTTTTGTTAGAGATCAAATGGGGAAACTGAGGCCCGGGCATTGGGGGGGATGGGTGTCGAGGTCATTGCGCCAGTGGTGGAACCTGAACTTGTACCCAGACGTTCTATACAGAGCTCCACACACGCCTCGCGCTCAGAGACCAGCTTCCTGCAAGTGTTCTTCCCCTTCCTCGGTACTCACTCCTCCACTCTTTCCCTCCTCTCCCAGCAAGGAGGCCAGTTCGAAATGGCTGGATGCGCACTACGACCCCCTGGCCAACATCCACACCTTTTCCTCCTGCCTGGGTGAGTCCCTGAGACCTGGAATCTGGTGAGATGGGGGAGTCAGGACCGGGGTCCGGGGAGACGGGGGAGTCAGATACGGTTCTGTAGTGAAAAGCCTCTGGGATTCGGAGACCCTGGCTCACGGCCCTTTCGTGTTTTCCAGCGCTGGCGGACTTGCACGGGGACGGGGAGTACAAGGTAAGCGGCTCGCCCTGGCAGAAAGAGAAAGGGGGCAGAAATACCAGAATTGAGATGTCCCGATGGCTGCAGAGCAGCTCAGCATAAATCTGGAATTCACCTGTACTCTAAAAAAGCACAGCCAATGTTAAATTTATCTTTATGTGGAAGGTGAGGAGAAGCATAGATTTCATAATGCAGACTGCAGAAAGTAAAGCCGAACAATTAGTTGTTGCTGGGGATTTTGCTAAGACAAAACCTCTTAATTTTGTTAACTTGACGTCATTCTTTGCTGGCAGGGCAGGTGCACCTTTGGGTTGGGTGCCAGGTGTGAGAGTCTGTAGCGGAAGTAGTAGGAGAGACTTGAAGTGACTCTTGTGTTTATCAAGAGGGCACAGATTTTAAGATTAGCGCCCAGCAGATAATTGTTGATGCTGGATGATGGGTATTTGGGGGTTTATCATAGAAATCTCTCTGTGTTTGTATATGACTGAAAAATTTCCATAATAAAAATGATGAAATTTAAATACAAAGAGAAATAAAATGTAAATAAAGAAATAAAAGTTTTAAAGGCACAGTGTTTTTAAAAAGGTTGAGAAAATATATTGGGCTTAAGAAAGGAAGCTACCGTATATTGAGTGTCCGTTTCTGGACGACACCCTCTTTGAGGCCTTTTCACATCCACGGATACTGTTGATCCCCACTTTGTTCTTGGGAAAATGGAGTCAGGTAGGCTAAGTGTACGGAGTTTGTAAGAAGTGGCAGGCCTGGATCTGACGGCTTCCAAGTTACGTGTTTGTTCCGCTATAGCTCAACCTTCGCCACGGGCAGTAAACCCACTAGGGGCGTATTGGGTGGGCAGCTAAAAGATAACGCAGGGATCATACCCTACATGGAGATTACAGTAGGATCTGGTGCCTTTTGCCCCCAAATTCCTATCTGTGAAGCATTCAGTGGTTCAGCAAGCCTATAGTGAACCCCTACTGTGTGTCAGGCATCGTGCAGACACTAACTCAGAAATGAACCAGTGGGAAGGAGATACAGACACTCTCCTTAATTCATCCATGATAGCAACTGAACACCTAGTGTGTGCTTGGTGATGGGTTTACAGCAGTGAAGGGCAGAGAAATCAGACCTACTCATTAGTGTGAAATGTTAAACGCTTTGATGTGATAACTTTTTTAAGGGCTAGATTGTTTACTGTTGATTCCCAGCACATAGTCCAGTGCCTGGCACAGATTAGGTACTTGATAAAAATGTGTGGGGTAGCCCTGGCTTGCATAGCTCAGTGGATTGAGCGGGGGCTGTAAACCAAAGTGTCGCAGGTTCAATTCCCAGTCAGGGTACATGCCTGGGTTGCAGGCCATAACCCCCAGCAACTGCATATTGATGTTTCTCTCTCTCTCTCTCTTTCTCTCCCTTCCCTCTCTAAAAATAAATAAATAAAATCTTAAAAAAAAAAGAAATAATCTTACCTTAAAAAAAATGTGTGGGGTAAAGGAATGGGCGCTAACATAGAATATATGGAGAGCATCGTGGGAGCAGCGGTAGGAGAATCATGAGGTCTGTCTGGGGAGGCCGTAACACGTGAAGCGGGTGTTGAAGGGTGAATGAAGTTACCAAGAAAGCAACAAAGAAAAGTGGTGAAAGGCAGTGAAACATGACGAGCAGAGGCACAGAGGCTTGGAAGTTCATAGCACATTTGGAAAGAATAAAATCGGAATTAGAAAGTTGAGGCCAGTGTAAAATAATAGTTAATGCCCTGGCTGGGGCGGCTCGTGGGTTGAGCGCCAGTCTGGGAACCAGAGGTTCCCCGGTTTGATTCCTGATTAGGGCACATGCCTGAGTTGTGGGCCAGCTCCCCAGTAGGGGGCCTGGTGAGAAGCAACCACACGTTGATATTTCTCCTTTCTCTCTCCTTTCCCTCTTTCTAAAACTAAATACAATTTTTAAAAAGATTTTATTTATTTATTTATTTTTAGAGAGGGAAGGGAGGGAGAAAGAGAGAGAGAAACATCAATGTGCAGTTGCTGGGGGTCGTGGCCTGCAACCCAGGCATGTGCCCTGACTGGGAATCGAACCTGCGATGCTTTGGTTCGCAGCCCGCGCTCAATCCACTGAGCTACTCCAGCCAGGCTGTAAATAAATTTTTAAAAAATTAAAAAAAAATAGTTAAGACCACTGGCTTTGGAGTTAGACCTAAATTCCAGTCCCAGCTCTGCCACTTACTAGCTGTGTGACTTTTACTCACATCGCTAAGCCACAGCTTCCTTGTTTGTGAAATAGGGACTAATAATAGTACCTGCCTCAGAGGCCATTGAGGGGATTAAACGGAGTTCCTGGTGTGGCTCCCAGTACACTGTGCATGCTCAGAAGCCACACGTTCTGAGGCAGCCTCTGCTCTGCCTAGAGCACGGTGTGGGTGGGAAGGTGATGGAAAACAGGCTGGGAACCAGATTGGGGGCCTTGGAGGCCTCGGTCAGGAGAGTGGGCTTGCGCAGCAGCAGCAGCCGCCGTGGCCTGGAGGACGGCTTGGAGGCTGAAAGGTGGAGACTGTGGGGCTCGATTCTGGCCCCTGCGTCCCCAGAGCGCATTCTGCCCCGCGGGCTGGCCTCTGCTCCCTTAGCCCTGCTCCCATTTGGAAGCCAGGCCTCGGAAGCCCGGATGTGGATTTCAGTGCCCCACTGGCCTCGGCCACTGTTCCAGCATCTAGAATAGTGCCGGGCATGGGGCAAGCCCTGGAGAAGTGTTGACTGAACGAACGGTGACAACACCAGCTGCCACCTGCTCCGCACTAGCACTCACCAGCCTCTGTAATTCGCTAGTCATTTGATGTTCACTGTAAGTGTCAAGAAGTAGATGTTCCCATTCGTCTGGTGGGGAAAATGAGGCTCAGGAAGTTTGCTCGACTTTCCTGAGGTCACAGAGCTCGCAAGCCTCACTGCAGGGCGTTTGTGGTCACCCTCCTCTCCCCACGGACACTGGAGTGGGAGGAGGTGAACGTACGTCAGCAGAAAGACTTGGCCCAAGAAGGTCGGGGGCAAAGTCTTCAGACCCTGAACCTGGAGTAAGCCAGCCTCTCTCTGCAGCTGGTGGTGGGGGACCTTGGCCCCAGTGGGCAGCAGTCCCGCCTGAAGGTGCTCCAGGGACCCAAGGTGCTGACCGAAAGCCCCCTACCTGCACTGCCGGCCGCTGCTGCCACCTTCCTCATGGATCAGCACGAGCCCCGGACTCCAGCTCTGGCACTGGCCTCGGGCCCTTGTGTGTATGTGTATAAGAACCTCAGGCCCTACTTCAAGTTCAGCCTGCCCCACTTGCCTTTAAACCCCCTGGAGCAAGATCTTTGGAACCAGGCCAAGGAGGTAGGTGACATGGGGGACAAGAAGGCAAGGATGGCGGCCACTGGCTCATCCTCATTCTTTGCCTGGCTCTGGAGCTCACAGGTATTACCTTCTTCCCCTGCCTTCGCAGGACCGGATTGACCCCTTGACCCTGAAGGAGATGCTGGAGGGCATCCGGTGAGAGCCCACCTCCCCCTTCAGATGCCTCCACCCCTCCCTCCACCTGCCCACTCTTTCACCCCAGACCCCAGAGCTGCTGCTCTGACCCCGGGGCCCAGCTCCTCAGCTAAACCCGCCACGACCGCCCCTCTCCTTGCAGGGAGAAGGCAGAGGTGCCCTTGTCCGTGCAGTCGCTCAGGTAAGGGCCCCTGGAGAGCCGGGGCCCCGGAAGCTCCGGGGGGTGGGGAGTGGCCCGCAGAGGGCAGCCGGCCCGGGTGTGCAGATGCTGGCTCTCTCTCTGGCCAGGTTTCTGCAGCTGGAGCTGAGTGAGATGGAGGCGTTCGTGAACCAGCACAAGGCCAAGACCCTCAAACGTCAGGTAGTGCCCCGTCTCGTTTTACCTCCCTGTGAAAAAGATGGATAATTTTCTATAACCATGTAACATTGGTGGTAAATTCTACAACCAAACCCAACTAGTTTCACTTTGCAGCGTCCTTTCCAGCCCATGCCACGTGGGTGTGGTGGCAAAGCAGCACCAGGGCCCCCTGCACCTCGGTCAACAGTGACCGCTTTGAGCGGACCTGTAGTTGCAGGACTATAGAACTTCCACTGTCGGGGGCAAAGGTGATGTGTTCTCACTAGAGAAAATTCGGAAAATAAGAGAAGTATAAATGACTGCAGTCTCACTACCCACAGGTGCTCGATCTTACCGTTTTGACGTATTTCCTTCATAAATATGCTTTTATAATATATCCTGCTTCCCCTGAGTACATAACATTAAATAGTGAGCATTCAAGGGTCTTAAAGAACTCCACTTTTAGGGGTGGGTGGGGCCGGGGAAAGTCATGGGGGGAAAATGGAGACAACTGTACTTGAACAACAATTTTAAAAATCCACCAAAAAATGCAAAGAGCTCCACTTTTAGTGGCCTCTTGATTATTTCATTGATTATTCATTATTTCATTCAGGGTTTATGTAACTACTCACATGCAGTCGTTGGACCAGGAATGTGTCCATTTTATTCACCTCATATTTTTTCTTGTTACAATTTTAATGGCTTTATTGTGGAAGCTATTGACGGATGGACTCTAGCGGTCCCTGACCTAAGGGCTGACCCTTAGTCCAGGACCGACTCCCCGAGCGGTTCTCCGAGGATTAGAAAGCCTCACGGGAGCCGTCCGCGTCTGTGGAGGCCACATGAGCCACCACGTTGCCTAACGCCATCCTCAGCCTCTGGCTGGTCTCAGACCAGTTCTGTGAGAAACCCTGTTCTCTCCTGCTGACCGGCAGCCCGGGTCCACCGCTGTCGCTTCTGAAATCGGGAAGCGAGGTGACTGTGGCTCAGCAGGTGCGGTTGAGGGACGGGGGGCGGGGGAATCTTCCCACGGGCGTGTCGTGCCTACCAGATTGGGAATCACTAAGTCCCACATGTCTGCGGCCTTCCTCCTTACACTTGGCTTTGAGAATGATTCCCTCTTGTTCATCTCAAAGATGATCACTCAATGATCAGCTTTATCCAAAGAAGCATTTCAGTCCTGCTAAATTATTCCTTAGGAGAAATTCCTAAAAGGGGGATCCTCCCCTCCTCTTGTTTTCTCTCTGATCGCAATTACAAAGGGACAAGCACCTGCTGTGGAAACCGCAGGAGAGCACGACAAAGAAGTTACAAATCTCCTGTGATCTCACTGTCCAGAGAGAACCCAAGTTTGTATTTAAGGGTTTAGCCTTTCAGCATGGTTTTCTGTTTACATATTTTTAAAGCCTTTTTTTAAAGATTTTATTTATTTATTTTTAGAGAGGGAAGGGAGGGAGGGAGAGAGAGAGAGAGAAACATCAATGTGCGGTTGCTGGGGGTTATGACCTGCAACCCTGGAATGTACCCTGGCTGGGAATCGAACCTGGGATACTTTGGTTCCCAGCCCGCGTTCAATCTACTGAGCTACGCCAGCCAGGGTGTTTACGTATTTTTTAAACTGGGATCATACTGATGTAACTTTTTTTTTTCTCTTAAGGCATGAGAAGTATTCTCCCCATCATTGAATCTTCTTTTAAGATGTGATTTTTTTTTTAAATGACCGCATGGTTTAGGATCACGTGGGTAGTTCATAATTGACTTAGGTCATCCTATTTTTCTGGAAAGTTAGGTTTGTTGCAATAGGCACCTTTGCACATAAATATCCTTTTGCAGCTCTGATACTCTTCCTCTGGTTTTACCCTCTTCCTTCCCACGGTGTCCTGGGGCGTCTGGGGGGAGTGGAGTGCGGGCGGGGACCCGCAGGTGACGCCCAGAGTCCCTCTGCAGACAGTCATCACCACCATGACCACCTTGAAGAAGAACCTGGCCGACGAGGACGCTGTGTCCTGCCTGGTGCTGGGCACCGAGAATAAGGAGCTCCTAGTGCTGGACCCGGAGGCCTTCACCGTCTTGGCCAAGGTCAGTGTGGGGCCTGGCACTGGGCACCCCCGAGGCCCTGGCCGCACCCCGCCCTCTGTCCTCCCACATCTCCTGTGCCCAGTTCTTGGGACAGCATATTCACTGTAGAAGAATCATAAAACACAGATAAGCATAAAGAAAAAAAATACATCCAGCCCTGGTTGTGTGGCTCAGTGGATTGAGTGCCGGCCTGTGAACCAAAAGGTTGCCAGTTCGACTCCCGATCAGGGCATGTGCCTGGGTTGTGGGCCATGCCCCTGGTTGAGGGTTTGTGAGAGGCAACCAGTCATATTTCTTGCACATTGATGTTTCTCTCCCTCTCTTTCTCTCCCTTCTCCTCTCTCTAAAGATAAATAAAACCTTAAAAAGAAAAAAAATATATATCCAGAAATCCCACCACCCACAGATATCTTCTATTAAAGTGTCATCATGTGTCTTTTCTGACATTTTTCATGTTTAGACACACATAACTTTTTTTTTTTTTTTTTTAACAAAAACAGCCTTATGGCACAGGACCGTGTAACCTGCTCTGTTCACATAGCAGTAGCTCCTCTGTGTCTCCCATAGCCACCTTTCCAGCGGCCGCACAGTGTCTGTGGCACACGTGTGCCGTCATTCACTTACTCTGTCACCTCTGGTATCTTTACGTTGTTTTCAGTGTCCACTGTTACCAGCACCACCGCGATGGGCGTCCTTGCCCAAACATCTCTGCGTGCTTATCTGAGTGTTTCCGTAGGGTGCGTTCCTTGGAAGTGCCGTAGTCTAGTCGGAGGTGTTTGCCGCGTGTTGCCAAGCCTCCCTCTGGAAAACCTGTACTAGTTTAAACTGACCAGCGGGGTGTACGTGGGGAGGCTGGGACTTCAGACAAGGAACCAGCGTGAAGGAGTGGGTCCCTGCAAGGCGGGGAAGGAGTGGGGCTCCGGAGAAACCGGGGTGTTGGCGCCTCTTCCTTGCAGATGAGCCTGCCCAGCGTCCCCGTCTTCCTGGAGGTCTCCGGCCAGTTCGATGTCGAGTTCCGGCTTGCCGCTGCCTGCCGCAACGGGAACATCTGCATCCTGAGAAGGTAGCCACGCGTGGTCTCCGGGCCAGAAGGGGTACCTCAAGATGGGGAGGGGCTTGGGGGCTGGAATTTGGGAAAGGAAAGGGTGGAGAAGGTCACGCAGGCAGAACCAGGAGCACGGGAGGTATCTGGAGGCCTGCAGACGGGGCTGGCAGAGTGCGAGACTGGGCTGTGACATCTCTCGTACTCGTTACATTGCTTTATGGGTATGTGACACCTCCCAGCTCAGTAGTTTCACATTCCTTACAACATTCATTTTTAATTCAGGAATAATTTTGAGCACCTAGTTAAGCGTTGAATAAGGTACTGAGGAAGAAAATAAACATAGCTCCTGCCCTCATGGGAAGACAGATACTGAAGTCAGCAAACCCAGATAATACTGCACATTGGACGTGCACGGTGGAGGAAAAATACAGGCTCGGTGGGAAAAGTAATGGGGTCAGGGTGACCGTGCCGATGACTCGAAGGCGAAGAAGGAGCCAGTCGTTCAGAAAGTGCAGAAAGAGTGTTGTAGGCAGAGAGGCCTTCTGCAGAGTCAAGGCGGGAGGCGCTGGCATGTGCCCGGAGGAGGGTGGACAGAGGCGACGCAGAGACCGGCTTAAGCTCGTGCGGGACCGGTTAGGACGGGGTGGGTGTTTTGCGTTCTACCTGAAGTGCAGCAGAAACTGCTGTGGAATCTCAAGAGGAAGAGTGACATGATCCATTCACATCTGTAAGAGATGCTCTGCTGGGTGGAGTGTGGGTTGGACGGAGGCCCAGACACCAGTGGGAGACTCCCGGGTGACTCAGGAGCTGCGCTGTGACGTCAGCCTAGGCTCGGTGGGGAAGAACAGCGGGCCATAGCCTGTGATTGGCAGGCACGCGCTCCGCTCACTTTCCGGGTGAGGGAAACTAGGTGTCAGAGGCCAGGAAACGGAGACGGTGCATTTACACAGAGCAGTGTCTCGTGCTTTTCTGATAAATTGCTCAGCTGCCTGAGTCCACTAGCGCTTGTTCTGGCCGCACTCGCTGTAAACCGTTACCTGCCAGGTGACCATACAGACCACTGCACCGAAGGCGGGAGGGACACCGGGACGGAGAACGCACTTCATGTTACTCGAGGTCAGGGAGCAAGCAGGTGGTGCAGGTGGAAATAGTGCCGTGGTCATCTGCTTTGGGGCCAAGCCTCCTTCCAGGAGAGTCTGTGGGGCTCAGGAAGAGGAGGGTCAGCCAGGGGAGGAGAGAGGGTTGCCCCAGGCTGGGAGAGTCTGTCTTTACTCCACAGGGACTCCAAGGGCCCCAAGTACTGCATCGAGCTGAGCGCCCAGCCTGTGGGGCTCGTCCGGGTCCACAAGGTCCTGGTGGTGGGCAGCACCCAAGACAGCCTGCATGGCTTCACCCACAAGGTGTGGCCTTCGGACAAGATCCCCCCCTCCCGCCCCCACCTATGACTCCCAGGTCCCCCTAGCAGGCGAGACCTTCTGGTGTCCCCTCCCCAGCAGTTCCCGCCACCCCTCTTTCTATTCTGACCCCTGAGGCCCCTGCAGAAACTCAGCTGTCCCCTCCCCCCGCCCCAGGGTAAGAAGCTGTGGACAGTGCAGATGCCCGCGGCCATCCTGACCATGAACCTCATGGAGCAGCGCGCTCGGGGCCTGCAGGCCGTCATGGCTGGGCTGGCCAACGGAGAGGTCCGCATTTACCGCGACAAGACCCTGCTGGACGTCATCCGCACCCCGGTGAGCTGCTGGCCCGTGTCCCTCCCCCGCCTCTAGGGCCGCTTAGCTGCCTCCCGATTCCACTCCGTCTGCCGCCCTTGACTTCGTGTACTTCCAAACCAAATGCGTTGTTGCCATTTGTTCAGAAACATGTGTTGAGCACCTCCCGCGCACAGCTCACTGTGTTGGGCTGGGCTAGAATCCATGCCTGCCGGGAGCTCACTGCCCAAGGTGACAGCCCGCCAGAGACACAGCTGATTCAGATGCAAGGCAGCCAGAAGCAAAGTGCTGAGAGCGCACAGGGCAGGCTGAGTAACGGGAGGGTGGAGGGTGGAAGTGAATGGGGGTGGAACTCACAGGTCACTTCATAGGGCGAGAGGCAGTTCAGCTGGCTAGATGGAGGAGCGGCATTCCGGACAGGGAACAGCATGAAAGAAGGCTGAGAGGCGTGAGGGCTCTTGCCTAAGGAATCCGGATAGTTTGATGGGCTTGGGCCAGAGTTTTTCAAACACTGAGTTGTGAGGCATTAAATCAGTTTAACGGGTCACAACCAGCACGTGTGGAACTTTTACATGTATGTACGTACATACGTACAAAGGGTCCCACGGCATAATGGAAGGTTTGGAAGAGGCTGCTGAGAAGGCGGGTGTTGTGTGGGCTGGGAGGAGGTCAAGGGTGGAGAACTGACAGGAAAGGCAGGTTAGAGTCAGGTGTGGGAGGGGGCAGGCAGGACAGAAGCCACTCACTGGAGGTTTTCTAGAAGAGAACCGACCCTTGCACGTCCGTGCTTTGGAAAGGCGGCAAAGGCAGCCGTGTGAAGGACAGGCGGGGTGGGGAAGGGCTGGGCTGGGAAGCCTGTTAGGAAGCCGGGCCCAAACGCCCAATGATGTTTAGTCTGGAACTGGCCGTGGTGGTGACGCTGGAGGGAGGTTAGAGGTCGAGGGGGGTGTCGGAGGCAGCGTTGCCTGGTCCTCACCTCGCATCTCACCCATTATGTCATTTCTGGGGTCCCCAGGCTGTCCCTCCACCCCCAGTCTTGCGGTGTCTTCCAAAACATTTTCCCAAATAAACTCGAGCGTCTCCACCGTAGGATGCAGTGACCAGCCTTTGCTTTGGCCGCTACGGGCGGGAAGATAACACCCTCATCGCGACTACTCGAGGTGCGGGGGTCAGACTGGTGAGGGTTTTCCGGGGGGAGTGAAGGGGACAGGCCATATCCGGGGGCAGAGAGGAGGCGGGTGTGAGGCACAGGGGGCCCTGGGTGTGGAGAGCAGGGCTGGCAGACACCGGGGACAGCTCATCAGCAGTTGGACGTCGTGACCTGGGGGCCAGGCGCCTAGGGCACAGCCCAGTTGTGTCTCCAGTTCGCCCAGCAGCCGCAGTGCCTGCCACAGCGCCAGGAGCATCACAGTGCTCAGCAGGGAACTGTGAGCAGAATGAACCAATGGTAGGAGATGATTTAGACGAACTTAACTCCTGCCAGAATCTCAGAGTCTCGGCTGCAGGACAGACACGTACAGAAACGGGTCTGTGTGAGGCCGACTGGGGAAGAAGGATCAGAATGTGGGGGTGTCGCCGGGGGGGACCCATCTGTTCCTGTCTGTCCACTTCCCCAGGCGGTGGACTGATGATCAAGATCCTGAAGCGTACGGCCGTGTTTGCGGACGGGGGAGGGGAGGTGGGCCCCCCACCAGCCCAGGCCACGAAACTCAACGTGCCCCGGAAGACCCGGCTCTATGTGGATCAGACACTGCGAGAGCGCGAGGCCGGCATCGGTGAGGCTCAGGCCGGGTTCCCGCTTCTCCTCCCCGGCCCAGACGCAGCGAGGGCAGGGTGGATGCTGCTGGGGGCCCTGGGCAGTGGGACGAGGCCTGGGTAAACTGGGCGGGCTTGGTGCCTCTGGTTGTCCAGGGACAGCCCTGAAGGTGCACACTGCCGACAAACACCTGCACCTCAGGTGGGAGGCGCCATGCCTGTGGGCAGGAGCCCTTGGAATTCGGAGGAGAAGTGGCTAGATCAGGAATTCTTGTGAAAGAAGTCTAGTTAGACCAAGGTCCTTCCTTTTCCTATGCAGTTTTCAGCTCATTTATTCGTTCCATACCTGTGATTGTCAGGCCTGTGCCAGGTGCCTGCCTGAGGATCTCAGTCCACCATGGTAATTCCGGGTTGCCTGACGGCTGCAGAAAGGGTCTCTGCAAAGGGCCGCCGAGGCACAGAGGAGCAGCGTGCCTGGGAGACTGGGAGAAGCCTCAGAGAGGGTGACGTCGGACTTCACCCTGAAAGGCGATGACAAGTCCGAGAGCCAGAGGGATGGGGAAGGGCGATTTAGGCAGAGGCTGGGTCAGGGTGCAGGGCCCTGCCTGGGTGCGAGCAGCACTGGCCGTGCAGCTGTGGGTGCGGTGCAGCAAGGCCGAGGGGCCAGAGGGAGGCCGCAAGGGCAGGCCAGGGCCAGCTTCGAAAGGGCCTGGAATGCAAACCCAAGGTGTTTTCGTTTAATTTGGGTAGTGGGAGCTGGGAAAGACGTGAAGCGGAAAAATGCAGTAACTCAAGCTCTGCCTTAAAAAGGGGTCTTGCTTGCAGGGTAACGGTAAATGAGAGGATACAGAAAGTAACAGGCTGGTGCCGCCTAGACAGTCTGAGGAAAGCAGTTGATAGATTAGAGAAATAATTAGGTCATTCTCTAAGGTTTCCAAATGTAAAATATGCAAAAATCAATAGTTCTTGTGTATATGAATAGTTACCAGTTAAAAAATACAATGGAAAGTCTCTGCTCACAATACCAAGGAAATCTCTATAAATAAACTTAACAAGAAAGACACATAAAGTCTAATAAAGGAAATTATCAACTCCTCTGAAGAACATAAAAGGCCACCAGAGATGATGAGATTGTTCAGGTCTCGGGGCAGCAAGGCCCAGTGCAATGCTGTAGAGTAATTAACAGCCTCTAAAATCAATCCAGAAACAGAGCAAAGGGGACAGTTCAGTCCCGCTGGGATTTATTCTGAGGATTTGA
This sequence comes from Phyllostomus discolor, assembly GCF_004126475.2. Lineage (NCBI taxonomy): Eukaryota > Metazoa > Chordata > Mammalia > Chiroptera > Phyllostomidae > Phyllostomus > Phyllostomus discolor. The sequence goes on from NC_040908.2 coordinate 166,499,637, forward strand.
CCAATTGAGCCCAACGGTAAATCTCAGGAACCCGAGGGAGATCAGAGTGTGGGGGCTTAGCCGGCCGCTGGAATGGGCTGTGAAGTGTGGGAATTTGCGGCTGTGACGTCGATACGGGGATTGGTACAGGTCAGCGGCACATTTAGGAAGTCCAGAAACAGCCCCTTGTGTACCTGGAAACCAGGTGAGTTCAGGGTGTTTCAGATTAGCGGGGAAGAAGGGACTGTCCACAAAACGTCATTAGGATACCTTGCTTCCAGAAAAAAAAAAAATCCAGAACTCTACCTCACACCAAACACAAAAATTAATTCTGGATAAATTAAAAATAAACTGTGAAAGTACTAGAGTTAAAAGGGAAAGTTAACAGCTGGGATAACATAAAAATATAAAACTTTCGGATGGCAAAAAGCACCTTACACATAAAGGCAAGGACAGACCGGCAGGCCCAGGTGCTAAATCTGGAAAGGAGTGGCCACAGGGGCGGGGGGCTCTGCAGAGGGCTTTGAGGACGAGAATCCTCTGACCCTGACAAATCACTGGCTGGAAGGGGTGAAGCTGGGGACCAGAAAGGTGGGATGCCTGCCGGACGTAGGGCGGTGAGCTCGATCTCCGTGGTATGGAATCTGAGGTGGCGGGGCATCCAGGTGCAGGTGACCATGGGCGGTCCGAAGCAGGAGGCTATCCCAGGGGCTGAGCTGCTGGCCATGCCCGATCCAGGGTGGAGGCGGGCACTGAGGACCCAGCAGTCATGAGTCCCTGTGGTCAGAAGCTCACGTTGTTTCTCTTTGGGGTGGTCGTAGTGGGGGAGGAAGACAGAAGGGAGAAGAGGACCTAGGATAAAACTTAAGGGAACCCCAGTCCTCATGTTGGAGTGGCAGGAGCCAGCAAAGGACACCGAGGTGGTGCGGGCAGCAGGGTGGCAGGGGAACCAGGAGGAGGAAGCATGGGGTAAGCCAGCATCCGGGGGTCATCGGGACGCTGGGCTGTCGGACCTCTGCCCCCCTTTCCCCACACGCCCAGCCTCCACAGATCCTGCCCAGTGCACCCTCCTCTTGCACTCTCCCTGCCTCCTGCTCCCCACCCCCACCTTGCCTTCCCACCTCCAGCGTGAGCCCTTTGTGCCTCCTCAGCCATGCACCAGACCTTCCAAACTGACCTCTACCTGCTGCGCCTCCGGGCCGCCCGTGCCTACGTGCAGGCCCTCGAGTCCAGCCTGAGCCCCGTGTCTGCCACAGCCCGGGAGCCGCTCAAGCTGCACGCTGTGGTGAGCACCCAGGGGTGGGGCAGCGGGGGCAGCAGTCTCAGGGCTGGAGGGGCAGAGGTCAGGGGCCGGTGGGAACCCTTCAGCCCCAGGGTCAGTTCCAAGCCAGCTAGGTCCTGGGCCCCCTTCTCACCTTCCCACGGGCCCAGGCAGGAGTCTCACGTCCTCCTGACTGTGAGCGCGCCCACCTTCGCTCTCCTGTGCTGCCCCCCCCCCGCGGCTGGCCACAGAGGGGCCTGAGCTCAGCCCCTCGTTCCATCTGAGCCTCAGACCAGCCCCCGGCGTGGGGCAGGGCGCACAAGTAGTCTCCTTGGGGTGCTTCTTCCCAGGAGCCCAGAGGGACTCTCCCCCTGTGGCGCAGGGTAGAAAGCCGTCCATTTCAGTAACCATGGGCAGCCCAGGGTGTGAGGGCCACCGGGTACAGGAGGGGACATCCTGAGGCTCGCACAGGCACGTGGTGAGGGGGTCATCAGGGCTCCAAGCACTTCTGAAAGGGGTGCCATCTGCCCCAGCCGGGTTTCTGATTGCTCTTTCCCGAAAGAGAGTGGGCGGGCACAGAGAGGGAGAAGCTGCAGAGCAACTGAGGGTAGAGGGCGGCCCCTGCAGGAGGAGCGGGGAGGTGAGCCGGGCCCTGGGGAGTTGGGGCCTGTGTCCTGAGGCCAGTTCTGCCTCTGACCAGCTCACTGAGTGGCCTCTGACAAGCCCCTCCCCCTCCCTGGACCTTTGTGATCCCTGTACCCACTGGAGCCAACCTTCTGGGCGTCTCTGGCTTCTGGGGGGCAGAGGGACAGTGTGTTGGAGCAGCTGGAGGAGGGCAACTCGAGGAGGAAGCGGGTAGGCAGGGCCGGGGCACCGGGTCCCAAGGGCTTTCCCCACCCACTGCGCCCTGTCCACAGGTCCAGGGCCTGGGCCCCACCTTCAAGCTCACACTGCACCTGCAGAACACCTCGACAGCCCGCCCCATCCTGGGGCTGCTGGTCTGCTTCCTGTACGAGGAGGCACTCTACGCCCTGCCCCGGGCCTTCTTCAAGGTACTTGGCCCACCTCCCGGAGACACAAAGCAGGGTGGGGCCTGATTAAATGCTCACAAAGCCACCTCCAGGTCGGAGGTGAGGGCTGGCAGGTGGCTGCAGCCCCAGGTCAGGCTGGGACATGGCAGGGGCCTCTGGGAGAGCACCCAGCACCTGCCTCGGCTGCCCCCCTCCCAGCCACACAGCAAGTGCTGGGACAAGAGCCATGCCAGGGTCCCTTCCGTGCCTCTCCCGGAAGCCTGCTGGTGCTGGGGGTCCCAGAGCCACCCTGCTTCACAGCCACTCCTGCAGCATCTTGGGGGGAGGGGGCTGTCTCCACCTCAAGGAGAATCTCCTACAGCGTGAAGGGCCTGGTTTTCCCGTGGCATGAGGGCTGACTTCTGAACCTCTTTGTCCCTGAAATTAGGTCCCCTTGTTGGTGCCTGGGCTCAGCTACCCCCTGGAGACCTTTGTGGAGAGTCTCAGTGACAAGGGCATCTCGGACGTTATCAAGGTGGGCCACTGTGGGTGCTGCTTGGGGAGGACAGTGGGCGTGAGTGTGGACAAGGCACCAGGGGGCTCCTGGGTGGGTCAGGGTGGGTGTCTGCGTGGCAGAGGCCTCCCCGCCCCGTTTGACTGAGCCCAGGTGGCCTGTGCTTAGGGCCAGTGAAGACCGGGCCGGGCATGGCCTTTGCAGGGGGCAGGGGCTCCTGGGCGCATAGCCCTGCTGCCATGGGCACCTCCCCCACAGGTGCTGGTGCTCCGAGAAGGCCAGAGCGCACCCCTGCTGAGCGCGCACATCAACATGCCTGTGAGCGAGGGGCTGGCCGCTGCCTGACCCCGGACTGGCGTTAAAGCCCCTTGGGAACCAGGACCTGGAAGATGCAGCCCCGTCCACCGAGCTGGGCAGAATCAGCGGCCCGGGCCCACTCCCTGCACCGCAGGGTGCGGGGCAGCAGCTTCCCTCTGCTCCCCCAAGCTGCCCTCTCTCACCATCTCGACTGTGGGGCGACTCACAGCAGCAGGTCAGTGAGAACCCCCGAGGCTCAGCTCCTTTCCTCTCGGGAAGATGCAGGCGTCGGCTTGCTGGGTTGCTGCCGCTCCTCTGTGCTCCTCAGTTTCCTCCAGAAACCACACCCAGGCCCAGGGGAGGAGCCCCAAAACGGTCCAGGGGAGACGGGTAGAGGGGGCAGAGGCCCGGCTCTCCCACCGCTTGTTGCTGCTGCTGGCTTGGGCCAGAATTGGCCGGGGCCCGGCCTGGGGCAGTCAGAGGCTTTTCCTGGGTGAGACCGAGCCCCATGCAGCTCCTCAGGGTTCCGGAGGCTTGGCCGCTGCCCGTGCAGCTTGCAGGCAAAGCACATGCTCCGATCTCCCCTCATGAGCTGAGCACGGGGCTCTTTCTGTTCAGGGTGCCCAGGGTATGGCTGCCTCCTGCACAGGGCTTTTCTGAGATACTGGGCTCAAAGCCTCAGGCCTGCGATGCCCCACGCAGAGCCCACAGATTGTGTGTGCAGGGAGCTGGAGGCCCCGCCCCTGCCCGGCTCCTGAAGCCCACACAGCCGCTGATCCCGCGTGGGTCCAGAGTGGGCACCCGGGAGAGGCAGACTCCGCTGGACCGAGAGGGTGCTGTCGGGGCAGCGGGAGCGTTTCCGGAGCCCTGGGGAGCTGGCTGGGGGGGCGGGAGCCCAGAGCTGCCGATCGAGACGCGCTTGTACACCCTGGAGCCCAGAGCAGTCGTGTGGGTGAGAAGTCCTCCTGGCCGTGGCTCCAGTGTGAGGGAATTAGCTGGAGCAGTTTGGACCAGAGGCCTGAGTGAGGCAGGAGACCAAACAAAGGCCCGTGTTTAGACCACAAGGGCCAGAGACCCGCAGTCCCGGCCAGTTTGCCTGGCCCGCCTTGCAGCACCTGGTGGGCCACCCGTGAGCTGGCAGCCCTGCTCCCGGAGGACCTGTAGCTCCCCCGCTGACCAGGGGCAACCTAGCGTGTGGCCACAGCTCAGGCTTGTGGGCAGTAACCACGTCCCCGGGGGCTTCAGCCTGCCCCTGTGTAAAGTGAGGCAGTGAGACTGGGTTCAGCTCTGGCATCCTGTGGGCGTGGCGGCCCCTCTAGGGGGGTGAGGAGCTGTCTCCAGCAAGGGGGACGCAGGGGTAACCGCAGAGCTGTCGCCCAGGAGGCCGAGGGCCCAAGCTGGTTGCTGCCACCTGACGACAGCCTCCGTGCCCCAGACACAGTGAGGACCTAGTGCAACAGCCCACAGCCACCCCTGACCCCTGAGGGATGCATTCTGGGCCAGGTTAAGAAAAGCAAGGCGTCTAGACCAGAAAAGAGCCCACCCCCCTCCTCTGTACCGTCTGCTGCTGGCAGACACACACCCGTGCGGGGAGGCACGGCTGCAGCAAGCTGGAGGTTTGACCCGGAAATGGAAGGGCGGGTAGAGGGCGTGCCTGTCACAGAGGCTTGGATTAACCTGAAGAGCTTTCTGAGAGCTTCCCAGAGCCAGAAGGGCCTGCCCTGCACAGTGTGGCCTCCTGTCGCTGGAGTTGTGTCACCAGGGCTGGGCTCTCACTGCACAGAGTTCTTAAGTTGAGCCACTCGACCTCATGGTCCCTTTCACCCGTTACGTGATGGACGGTGCAAACTCGGAACCAGAAAGCTGCCTCTGGGTCCTCTGCACGGCTGTCCATGATGACAAGCATGGAGAAACCGCTCTTGTGCCTGGCACCTACCGTGAATTTGTACGATGGAACGATGGAACGCCACGTGCTGTTACCGACAATACAGAAACTGGTGTGGTGTACCATGTACAGAAAGCAAATAGGACGCCAGGAGCAGTGTACGAACCCAGAGGCCTCGCTAGGCAGGGCTCCAGGCAGCAGTGGGCATTAAGGACGAGGAGAGTTGGTGTCCTTTTAAAAAAGTATCTGAATCCATGCACCTACCTAGTACTGTGGAATGAGGCGGTTTAGAAGAAGGAAAGACCCCTCCCTGCCCCCCAGCACCGTGCCCTGCTCTCGGCTGTTACCTTGGCTGCCATGCACTTAGACCGGCCCTGCTTGCTTCCTCGGTCTCAGAGCTCCCTGTTGGCTCTTTAGCTCTCCTGTGACCGCACCCTGTCCCTCCCTCGTGTCGCCGGTGTTTAGGTGAATCAACATTCACTGTTTGCATTACAACTTATGTTACTGCGTGAAAGTTCATCACTGCACGCCAAGAATTGGGCTATAATTAGATTACTTCGAGGGTACTTTTTTATTTTTCTTGAAATTAATAATGACCCTGTTTTTTCTATTTGCTTAGTTTTCTGTGTACACCAGTTGCTATTCTTCCCCCACCCGGTCTGACAGTTCCTCTTTTTCTGGACACTTGCCCTCACCCCTGCTGCTGCAGGAAGATGGGCCCGGCACTGCGGCAGGGCCCTCTCCCGGGACTCCCTGCGCGTCCCTGTGTGGCTTGGGCTAGGTCCTGGTTCCTGGTGCCATGCCTTCCGCTCCGTGGTTCTGTCACCAGCGCACCTGGCCGGGCCTCTCCACGGGGACCTCCTTTAGAAAGCGCTCGAGCTGCCATTTAAGGCACTGTGTGTCTGACATTTTCTTTACCCAGTTCATACATGTTTATGATACTTTGGGTCATAAAGTTTGACATTGAAAGTCATTTTCGTGCAAGAAAATAATTTTTAAGCACTGCTCCTTCTGGCTTTATTTCTGGTAAATGCTGTTGAGAAGCTTTATGTGAGTTTTGTGCCTGATCTCCACTTTCTCTGAGGTTCCGAGATGTCAGGACGTGCCTTAACTGTGTGTCATTATGTCGTGCTGTGGCTGGAGGTGCCTGTCCTTCACTTCTGGATAGTTCCCTCCCATTCTGGCTGGAATTCTGATCAAGCCCAGCATCTGATAAATCCAGAGCGAACAGGACCCATCCTTTGAGTTTCTTCTCTCTTCCCTCAAATTTTTTGTTCTTTTTTTTTTTTTTAGATTTTTATCTTTCAGCTCTTCTCTGAAATTGTCTTTAATATGCTGGGGTTTTTTAAATTTTTTTTATAACTTTAAAGATTTTATTTATTTTTAGAGAGGGAAGGGAGGGAGAAAGAGAGAGAGAAACATGAATGTGCGGTTGCTGGGGGCTGTGGCCTGCAACCCAGGCATGTGCCCTGACTGGGAATCGAACCTGCGACACTGCTGTTTTAATTCTCAACTCTTTTTGCTCTCTGTTCAGTCTTTAATTATGGTGCCTTTTTAAGGACACAGTTGAGCCAGCACCGTTGGCCGACTGGGTATCTCGTCCGTAGTCGACTTCAGCAACAGCACAGTGCGCCCGACTCTGGCGCCCACATGGAACCTGTGCCAAGAGAGACCCCATTCTGAGCCATAGAATACCCCTTACCAAGTTTAATAGAATAGAAGCCACGTGATGTTTGCTGTCAGACCCAGATGGAATTAACTGGAAAATTCAATTTCATGTACAGGCCGCTTTCCCAGAATGACCTACAGGCCTGGTGGGCTCCAGTCACGGTCTCAAAGGGGCTCTTACCGGCGACACTTGACACGCTGATTCCAAAACATGTGCGGAAGTGCAAGGCCCAGGACTAGGTCTTAGGGGACTGCCCACAGGGGCAGATACAGTGACCGGTGGGACACAAGGGGAAACAGGTCGCGGCGCAGTCGGAGGGCACTCGCACACGGCGGCGAGGATGCTCTCCGGCTGCGCGCCTTCGTGTGGACAAACCTAAGAAACATGCTGTGGAGCGAAGAGGCAGGTCACAGGGTAAACACGCTGTGGTTCCATTTATATCAGGTGCAAAACCGTGCAAAACCATCACAAACAGAGTGAAATTACAAAGCAAAGCCAGGGAATGACGAAGACAGCAGCGTGTCCCCTGCCCGGGAGGGCACAGCAGGGACGTCCAGGAAATGGGGCCCGTTTCTTCGGTGGGGGTGGGAAGCTGTGTTTCTCTTTATTTTGTAAATACTGTCTTGCATGTCCAAGACATTGGGGGCGGGGGGCAGACTAGGTGAAGCAAAGGAGGGAAGAGTCGGTCTCCCAGTGCTTGCGCACAGCAGCTAAAACCTTGGTGGGCCTGGGCAGGGCCTGCCGGAAGGGTGGGCTTCCCTGAGCGTCCTTGGCCGGCAGGTCTGCCGTGTCACGGGGAAACCCCCACCCATGCAGCATCTGTAGCTGAACCCCACTTTTGGTCGAGCCTCTCATCCCTTCTCTCCCCAGCACCCCTGGGATAATAGCTTCTTCAGATAGAAGATAATTTTACCCCAGAGGGGTAGCTGCCTGGCTGTAAGGGGGGAGGTGGGTGCCGGGGGGAGGGCACCCTAGCTGCCTCCCACATAGACTTTGGGTCAGTCCCTATGGTGTCAGCCCCAACCCTTGCCCTCCATGGTGCTGGTGGGATTCCTGAGCCTCTCGGGGTTCCGGGGGCAATTTGGCTGCCTGTTGGCCCCTCCCTCTGAGAACGCAACTTCAACAACTCCTTCTCTGCTGAGACAGTACACGGGCCAGGCTGTTCGGTTTACCGCTGTCTCCTCTTTTCTTGTAAACTTGGATCTTTCTCATCTTTCCACTAGCATTTTAGATTTTAAGAGGAAACAGACAAACACATGTATTCAAATCTGCCACATTCAACTCGAGTTACTACATTTAAATAAAAATGTTTAACAAGTAGTTCCCAAGCAGCTGCTCAATACCCCAGCTAGTTTCTCTGCCTTAACTGTCCCAGTCTCCTCCCTCAGCTGTGCAGAGGTGAAGGAGAAAAAGCACAAAGACCTGGGTTCAAACCCTGACTCCTCCACTTACTACCCCGTGACCTTACCACAGCAACTCTCAGAGCTTTCAGGCTTTTTACCTGTGTCAGAGCTGCCCAGTGACCCGGGTGAGTCGGGTTCACTGAAACTCGGGTGGGGTGGGAATGCTTCTAACTGGAAAGCACTGAACCTGGGAAAGAATTTTACATTCTCATGCTCTGGAGCGCTACCTGCTGCCTTGGCCTGTGGGCACCGCCATGCCCACCCCACCAAGGCCACAGGAGGCAGAGCCCTGGCCCCTCACGGGCTCAGGCATTCTGTGGTTCCCGGGCATGATGGTCAGAGCAGCCAGGCAACAGTGAGGGACCAGAAACCCACAAAGATGGAGGGAGTCGAAGGACCAAGTGGGCGCTTTATTAACCTGGCAAAGGGGTAGCGGGCTGGCAAAGCCGCCCTTTGCCAGACCCTCCCCTGCATTCGGTGGCCACTGGTAGAGGCAGAATTGTAGGACCCAAGCCCTGGCTACTAGGAGCCCAAGCTGGGCAGGGGCAAGGCCAAGGATGGGGCTGCAGTGGCCAAAAGCCGGCGTCAAGTACCAACCCGCCTCTCCACCCGAGGCTGGGGCTGGGCCCGAAATGAATCATGAGCCCCGCTCTCACTGCTCCCCGCTCCGTTCAGCTTCGGCTCTTCCCGGAGTCAGGAAGCCACGGGTCCCGCGTCAGCTGTGGTCTGGAAGGTGATCCCGTCCCCAGGCAATGGGGAGGCCAAGAAGGGCCAAAGCCAGACCAGAATCCAGCGGGGCCCCAGGGCCGCCTGCAGGTTGCGGCAGGGCCCCAGGTCATAGGCGTGCTGGCCGCGAGCCCACTCCCAGGTGGTCTGGCCCCGGAGCAGCAGCATCCCGTGGAAGAGCAGCCCGGCCGCGCACAGCAGCGCACCTGCCACACACGTGTCCGTCACGAAGGCCAGGGCGAACTGCGCCAGGGACACGCGGCCTGCGAGGAGAGAGCGGAGAGCGTCGGGGCAGCAGTGGGCCCAGTCCCCCAAAGCCCAGCTCCTGCCCTCCTTCTACCCCAACCCCCTACCAGAAACAGGGCTCATGCCTCCCCTGCAAACACTGGATCCCTGCTCCCGGGCAGGCCCCTGCTGGGCAATGGGAACACCGGTGACTTGGGCGGACACAGCCCCCTGCCTTACGTACAACTGTCACTCACGCATCACAAACGTGCGAGTAGCGCCCGTGTGCTGGACACGGTGCCAGGCACTACGAATATCAGAACGCGCGGCGGACGGCCTCTCTGACCTCGGGGAGCTTGCAGACCTTCAGGAGACCCCTGCTCAGTTACCTACAGCTGTGCTGCGCGTTACCCTGGAAACGCAGGGGCTTACACCTTCCTGGCCCACAGAAGGCAACACGTTATCTGCTGAACTCAGAACTACAAGATGCCGGGAAACATCATGCTCAGTGGAAGAAGCCAGACACAAAAGGTCACACATCGTGTGATGCCGTTGATATGAAACAGCCCAAAGAGGCAAATCCACGGGGTGGCTCAGGGATGGCAGGGGCTGAGGGGATCTGGGAGGAACGGGGAACAGCTGCTTAATGGGCATCCATGGGCTGCTTCCCAGGGTGATGAAAATGCCCCGGAGCTGGCGGCGATGGCTGTGCAACACTGTAGATAGGAAATGCCCCTGACGTGTGTGTTTGACAACAGTTAAAAGGATGAATTTCATGTTACGTGGATTTTCAACAAACAGCCTGTGACGGGAAATGCCACGCAGACCCATGAAGAGGCTAATGGAAGTGGACTTCATCTGTTGTCATAAAGGAATCATTTGGGTGGTGCCTGGAGGTCAGGAGGTATGTGTTAAGTGAAAAAGGGAGAAAACATTGTCAGTCCCAAGGCAGAACAGAGAGGTGCCTGCAAGATAAGTGAGTGGATGGTTCTGGAAGCTCGGGAGAGAAGCCCAGGCTGCACGGTTCCGTGGGGAGTTGGTACACGGGCAGTTTGGAGACTGCCCCCGAAGAGCGTGGAGAGAGAGAGAGAAGAACAGTGCCTCGACCTCAGCCCCAGGAAAGCGGATCCTTAGGACCAGATAAAAAGAGAAAGGGAGCCCTGGCTGGCGTAGCTCAGTGGATTGAGCGCGGGCTGCGAACCAAAGTGTCCCAGGTTCGATTCCCAGCCAGGGCACATGCCTGGGTTGCAGGCCATGGCCCCCAGCAACCGCACATTGATGTTTCTCTCTCTTTCTCCCTCCCTTCCCTCTCTAAAAATAAATCTTTTAAAAAGAGAGAGAAAGGAAAACTGGGAAGGAAGGAGGAAACCCCAAGTACACGCTGTCTGTGACACCAAGGGTAGACAGCCCTTCGAGGAGGTCAGAGGTCAGCAGTTTTATGAGGCTGGAAGATCTCGTGAAGCAAGAAAACTCAAAGGGGCCTCTGGGTTTTGTGGAGACAGAGGCCTGGGACCGGGGCCGGCTCGGAGGAGCGGCGGGGGCAGAAGCCAGTTTGGAGCAGGGGGAGGAATGCGGGGGCGAGGGCAAGGAAAAGCAGCACGAGCCCAGGCAAGTCCTTGGAGAAGCTTGGCTACCGAGAGAACCAGAGGCGAGAGCAAGAGGAGGATGTGGGGGGAAGAAAGGGTTCATGGATGGGGAAGGGGTAGGGGGATGGGGCCTGCGGGGACAGGAGGAAAGGCCAGCCCACAGTGTGAGGCCTCCTCCGAGGAGAAGCTGGTGGCAGTGGGCCTGGCTTGGAGCTCTGTGGACGGAACGATGCCAGAGGTACCACCTGATGCCTCGCCTTCTCTGTGACAGATTCTCAGGAGGTGGGGTCTTACAGGACAGGGGATTCGGAAGGGTTGGGCTGTAGCCATCAAGGGGAGCAAGGCTTATGAGAGGCTAGGACAGCCAGGCACAGTGGACGGCTCGTTGGGGTCAGTGTCCTGTACCAACCTGCCACAAAACACCACGCATCTGTGGCAGCTCTCAGCGGCCAGCGGCTGACACAGAGAAGCCAGGAAGGCTCGGTGAGGGGAAGGCAGGGCAACTGGTTTGAGATGCTGGCAGGAGAATGGTGGGAACGAGGGCTCCAAACCGGACACGGGGCAGCGAAGGTGGGAAGGTACTAATGCGAGGAAAGGCGAGGGCCAGGGGCTAGCAGGGTGGGTGTGGTGGACTGAGAGAGTGAGAGACAGAGAAACAAAGAGGCGGAGGGAGCAGGGAGAGCTGATGGAGACTCGGGAGGTGACTCATTTTGAATCGTGACAAGCTCTGAGGTGCGGACATGGGAGCAGGGGAAGGAAGGGACCAGGGGGATGTGAAGAAGCTGAGTGAATGAGAAAGCACTGAATAGGTCGTTCACCCAGACCTTCAGGCACCCGTGATTTTGACAGGGCCCGGGGCTCAGAGGGAGACTGGGCGCTGGAGCCCGAGTCTTCAGTGGGCTGCAGGGAGGTGCGGCTGGGGGGCTTGAGGCTCCCTGGAAGCAGGGGATCATCAAGGGGGGCCGCTCAGGCAGCCAGTGTGGGCGAAGGAAGACACTGACCACCCCACCGGGCCTCCTGAGGCCTCCCCTGGGGCTGCAGGGAGGGGGCCCTTGGGACAGAGCAGGACTTGGGTATGATGAGGAGACACAGCAACTTCTCAGAATGCTCAGGGAGTTTAGTCAGTGCAGGACACGGTGACACAGGGGACTGTGGGTGGAGCCGCCAGGAGGAGGGAGTCAGGGAAAAGAAAGCCCCGAGCATTTTGAGGGGGACAAAGCAGAGGGTATAAAACACCAGTGGGGCTTTTCCTTTGGGTGGTGGCAGAGGAAACAGGAGTAAATGTGGCATCCAGAGCCTGGCCTCTCAATAAGCCTTCCGAGTCTTCCCCACCCGGCTTCCCAAGGCTGGCCCTTCCCCCTTCCCTTGCCTGCAACTTCCACCGGCTCCCCACTGTCCAGCTGGGTGACGGCCATCCCCTCACATCAGCACCCAGTCCTAAACCTGCGGTCCTAGCCTCAACTCTCACAATTCCCATCAAGTTACCTTTGCCGCTCCCTGCCCCACATCCAGCCCTCACGTAGAATGGCCCCTGGTAAAATACCCTGTCCCCCGGAACTCGCACTCGTCTTCCCTCCTCCACCAGCACCTCCTGAAGCGCTTCCCTAACTCTGCCAGGCAGGTCTCTGTACCTGCGTTCCGGCGCTGTATTTTACCACACAGCATACCCAACTGAATGCCTCACCCCCCATACATGACTCGGGGACTGGGTCCCCAGGGCATGGCCAGGAGAACCAGCCGGAAGTCCCATCTCCCACCAGAACGGCCCACTGTTAGGGCCCCTGCCTCTCTGCGGAGGCGTCCCAGGCTCCCACCTGTGAGCAGCATGAGCCAGGGCAGCAGGAGGAGGGCGGCGGTGTGGAGGGGTGCATGGGCTCGCAGCAGGGCCGCTAGGGCGGGGCCCAGCAGCACGGAGACGTGCAGCAGGACACCGGCGGCGTGAAGCAGCAGGCACAGGAAGGGCCGGTAGTTGCGAAAACCCACGCAGCGCCCCAGCAGGCGACAGTGGTGGTCCCGACGCAGGATGCAGATGCGGCAGGCGGAGCAATGCCCGCTGCGCGGCGGCACCTGGCTCTGGCACTGGTAGCAGTAACTGCGAGGAAGGAACCACAGGGTCAGTTCCCCCAGCAGCTCCGAGAGCCCCATCTGATGCCTGCGAGCCCATCCTGGGGAAGCAGAGGCTGGCCTCACGAAGCCTCAGGTTCTTCGTAAGTAAGTGCAGGCTGAACACCACTTCCCAGGCCCTTCCGGTTCTGGCACTGCAGGTCTGAGGTCACTTCCAGCTCTGACACCCCTAGTCCTAAGGCCTTTCTCTGGCCTCTAACATCCAGGAGCAAGCTTCTCACCCCAGCAACTGGACTGACCCTAAAAATCGAAGTCACATCTGTCTTCAGCTCAAACCCTCCAATGGCTCTCCATCTCACTTCTAGTAAAAAGCAAAGCCTTCAATGTCCCACTAGGTCTTTACATGTCTAACCTCCCTCCTCCCTGTCTCTCGCTCCACGCTAGCCACGCTGGCATTCCTGCTGCTCCCAGAACATGCTAAGCACACAACTGCCTCAGAGCTTTTATGTTGTCTGTTCCCTATGCCTGGAACACTCTCCCCCAGATTCCCACATGGCTAACTAACTTCCCACCTTCAAGTCTTTATTAAATGCTGCCTTCACCATGAAGCTTAGCTTGATCACACTCTTGAAAACTGCACCTTGCACCCTTTCTACCCTGTCCCAATTTTTGTTTCCATACCACCACCATCTTCTAATATACTATAAACTTGCTTATTTATTTTGCCTCTAGTTTATTATCTGCCCCCTTTCTCCACTGAAATAAGCTCCAGAAGGTCAGGAACCTGTTTTATTGTACCTATTGTGCCTGGAAGAGTACTTTGCACATAGTAGGTGCGCAGTAAACATGTGTTAGTGAATGAATGATACTCCTTCTGGCTCTCCCATCCCAGGATCTAAAGGAATTCTCTCTGGCTCTAACAAGCAGATCCTATAGGAAGCTGGTTCTAACATCTTCATGTCCTAGAGCCCCTCCCCCTGTCCAGGGTTCCCGCTTCCCCGCCGGATCCCGCGCCCCACTCACGCCCAGCCCTGGCCCAGACCGCGGCCGGCCAGCATCACGCCCCGTATGCTGGGATCTGAGCGCAGGAAGAGCCCCACGTTGCCCAGCAGATTAAGCAGCTGGAACGCGGCCAGCGCCAGCTGTAAGGCCCGGGCCAGGGGTCCCAGCGGGGGCGGCCCGGGACCCAGCACCAGCACATAGGCCAGCTCCAGACCCACCGCCGCGGCCCACAACGCGGTGAGCACGAGGGGCAGCCGCCCGGGCGCCCCCTCCGTGCGCCCCACCGCCCAGGGCTGCCCCATGGCCTGGACCCACCCGCTGTCGGATCCCGAGTACCCCGCCGCTTCCGTATTAGGGCGGGGATAGTGTCAGACGGATGTCTACCACGACCAATGGAAGCTCTGAGACGGGGTGCTGTGAGAGCTTAGAGTCACGTGGACCAGACTGCAGATGAGGGGCTGTGATTGGACGGCCGAAAGAACCTAGGAGATGCTAGGAATCCTGTTGGCTATGGAGGCAGTAGCAGCGCCGTTATAACCCCGCCCGCTCACGGAGGCCCCGCCCCTCCCGCAGCAGCCCAGCGGGCACGTCTGGCTCTCCTGTGTGCCCACAGGATTGAGTTGCACCCTCGGTGGCGTCGGGGTTTTCCGGCTCAGCACATTCTCTCTCGCCCCCAGCCGCCCCGATATTAATAGCCTTCCATCGGCCTATCCAGCTGGCCTGGAGTCCCTCCCCCTGCTCCAGTGTCTCCCTTTATCACCCCAGAAAACATTAAAAACATCTCTGCGCCTTGGTGTTCCTGACTGTGAAATGGGGATAGGGCTCCTTGTTTCCCACCAGAGCTGCGCAGGAAGAAGGTCAGAAGGGGGCCCAAAGGGCACCTCTTAGAGCAGTCTGCAGCCACTGTTGTCGTCTCCATTGTACACATGAGGAAACAGACTCAGAGAGGGCCTGTGGCTTCCCCAAGGTCACACAGCGCCCACGCCAACCCCGGATCTCCATCACGGGATCCACGCCAGCGCCCCCAGATCCTGCAGTCCCCTGGCCCCAGGACCACCTCTGCCGGGTCCCGACCCGAGCGCCCTGGCCCCCATCATGCCCCTCCCACCTCCCCCATATTTAGAGCGAATCCGATCCGGGGCCGGCCCGGCGCTACTTAATGCGGCCCCTGAGTCCCGGAGAGCGCCGAGCAGAGCGAAGCCAGGAACGCCAGCGAGATGATGATGGTTATGAAGCCCGAGGGCCTGGGGGCCGGGGTGGGGCCTTTCGCGGCCGGCAGCGGCGAGTACATGGAGCAGGAGGAGGACTGGGACCGCGACCTGCTGCTGGACCCGGCCTGGGAGAAGCAGCAGCGGAAAGTGAGTACTAGCCCATTTCTTGATGGCAAAACTGAGGCCCGAGAAGCCGATGGGTTCGTGGTTGTCATCCCAGCAAGACCGGGGCAGAGCCTGCAGAGTGCCACTCCTTAGCCCAGGCTCTGCCCATCAGTCCTCTGCGGCCCCCCAGGGCTGTAAGAGAGGACTGGGAGCCCTCATGAGGGCTTTAGGATGACAAGGAGAGTTTCTGGGTTGCCCCCCAGGACTCACTCCCTTGGGTCCACTTCCCCTGGTGAAAACAGGTTGAGCTTAGCCCAGGAATTCCCAGTTTGGGGCCTTCCGGAAGAATAATCTGTTTCTTGCCACACCCCACCTTCACCTCTCTGGTTAAGTATTCCCAGGCCCCACCCTGAGGACTTGCAGCCAGACAACTAGCAAAGAGACTTTGAAATGCCGGGGAGGGGACACCCATCCCAAACCCCTTCCACCCTCTCCTCTGTATTCTCCCCAGAATGGCATCCACAGTCGCTCTATCCCAATTGTCAAACGAGGAACTGAAGCTGAGGAAGGGCAGAAATAGTACCCAGATCATATACTGTCGGAAAACAGGATCCCCCCCAACCTGAGGGTCTTTGCCCCTTGCTTCCCCATCCCTACTCTTTCCCAAGATACCCCCTCCCTGGCCCAGCAACTCTAAGTCTGCTGAAAAGGCCACAGGGTTGGAGAGGAGGGAGCCCTGTGTCCCCTTACATAGTAACCTGACTCTCCGGCCAGATGGACACTTTTTGCTGAGGCAGCGGCTTGGGGGAGCTAGAGAGGGGCACATGGGCAGCTGCTGCCCGGGCCCAGCCTTGTAGGGTACGCAGGCCCCCTCTTGCTGAGCTATTTTCACTCCCAGACTTCCCCAAGTGGAGGGGGCAGGACACCTGGGTTCCCAGAAGAGAAGTGATCCTGGCTGGAGTGAGGAAACTCTGGGGAGCGGCAGGCCGGGAGTAGGGAGGACACCGTGAGGGCACCGGACCCTGCTCAGCGTTTGCCGACAGTGTATGACTCCAGGACTGGGCAGGGCATACGGGTGTCCAGTGGGATTTGCAGGGTCCGAGAATCCCAGGGTTTAGAATCAGAGCACTTCTGCTGGGTTAGGTGACAGGCGATGACCCCAGGGCCCAGGAGGCTCAGCTGACTCGGCTGGGGTACCCCAGGTGACAGGCCTCCCCTAGGCCCATCTTGCACCTGTCTCCAAGCAGGGCTGTGGTCCTCTGGTCTGGCAATCTCCCGGTGATGTCATCCCTTCCCCTGACTCCAGCTGCCATCTGCTTTGCAACTGTTGTCCTCACCCCCACCCGCCCAGGCCTCTCCGGGATCCAGGTTCACGTGCCCCTCTTACGACACGTGCCTGTCTGTGACTGCCTTGGTCACTTAACAGAATGTCAGAAATACCCTTTCAGCCCAACTTACAGCCACCCACCTCATCGATTCATTCAGTGGCTGAGGAGCATAGATGTTCTGTAAATTGATCAGCATCTCGGGGGCGCTGGACATTCTGGTCCGTCCTTTCTCATCCAACATTGTTTATTACAATGTAGTGAAGTCTCTGTGCTCAGCTTCAGTCCCGCCCCCTCCCTGCTACCCCTCTGCATCTTGGAACACCTCTTCCCACCTGATTCAACTGCGTTCAAAAATATCCATTCAGCATTTCTTAATGAGGTCCTACTATGTGCCAGGCTCTGTTTCAGGTGCCAGGAATTAACAGAGGACACGCTCAGGAAGCTAATATGCCAGCAAGAACAGATATTTCTATCACATTCACCTCATCCCAGCCCATTCCCCTCACTGAGTCTGTCTCACCCTGGTGCCAGCCGCCTCCTCCTCGCTTCTCCCTCCTGCTTTGCCAAGGCTTCTGTCTCTACTCTGCAACCAGAATGGGCTGTTTAAAACAGGTCTGCCCGCCTCCCTCCTCTGCCTGGAAGCTTCCCTGACTCCCTGTTGCTCTCAGGATCAAGTTCAAACTCCCTGGCTTAGCACCCAAGATCGTGCATGACCTGGCTCCCGCTGCCCCTCCGGCCTGCCTCTAACCACTTGTACCCCAGCACCCCCAGCTCCATTCCAGCAGTGCCGGAGAGCTGCAGCCCCGCACACTTAGTGGCTGTTTCTCACTGCCAAGCAATCGCCCGCGTGGCTGCCCCTGCCTGGAGTGCCCTTGACTGCCCTTCCCTGCCTGAAAAACTCAGGCTCTTCCCTCCCAGCTCTGAGCAAACATTAGCCTCTCTGCACCCCCCATTGGGAGAACCCCTCCCCCAGAATCCCTGACATCAGTCCCTCCCAGCTCTTCTCAGACCAACACGACTCTTTGATGGCCTGTCAGTCCCTTCAGTGCAGGGACCACATCTCATGAAGAACCGTGTTTGTCTCCCTGGCTGGCATAGCTCAGTGGATTGAGCTCAGGCTGTGAACCAAAGCATCGCAGGTTCAATTCCCATTCAGGGCACATGCCTGGGTTGTAGGCCATGGCCCCCAGCAACTGCACATTGATGTTTCTCTCTCTCTCTTTCTCCCTCCCTTCCCTCTCTAAAAATAAATAAATAAAATCTTTTAAAAAGTAAAAAAAAAAAAAAAGAACCGTATTTGTCAAATGAAAAACAAAATGCCCTTCAGCCCTGGCCCTGGCCAATGTGGCCCAGTTGGTTGGAGCATCGTCCCATGAACTGAAAGGTCCTGGGTCAGGGAACGTACCTAGGTTTCAGGTTTGATCCCTGCTTGGGGCGTGTATAGGAGGCAACCAGTCAATGTTATCTCTCCCACTTCTCTCTCCCTCTCTCTCCCTCCCCTCCTCCCCTATTTCTCTCTTTCTAAAAGCAATGAAAAAAAATGTCATTGGCTGAGGATTAAAAAAAAATCCCTTCCTTTGGCATGGAAGTGCCACCCAGCCCCGCCTTTCCCCCAGCCCCGACCGGGACCCCAGGGCATCCCCGACTCTGGGACTGGAAGGAACTACCGGGAATCAGTGCCCTCCCTGTGCTCGGGGCCCCATCGGGTAGTGCTGAGCACTCACTCACACAGGAAACCCACCCCTTTCCCTTAGCAGTGACAGCACCTCGAGAACTTAAAGCATCATCTTCCACGTCCAGCTTTCCAGCTCTGAAAAGCTGGTCTGGGAAGGGAAATTGGCTGGGGGAAAACATTTCAAGTGACTTCTAGGGCCACCTTTCAGGAGGATCTGCTTTGTGGGGGGGGGGGGGGGGATGCTCTGAATTCTAGAATCCTGCCAGGCTGGGGGAGAGGGACCTGCGACATTGTGGAGTTGGACCCCTTAGTTGGGCAAATGGGAAGACTGAGCCTAAGGGAAGGCAAAATGGATTTGACCCAGGACCCCATAGCTGATGGACCCAGGAGAATCCAGGGCCTGAAGGCTTGGTAGTTTGGTGGAAATTTGTGGGTGAAGCTCCAGGTCACCCCACCCCTGGTAGACAGACACACAGCCAGGCTCCGGCCTCGCGTCCCAGATGGAGACTGAGGCTGAGGCTAACTCTGGGGAGCAGGGGAGGGCAGTCACCTCCAGACACGAGGTGAGGCTGGGCGCGAGTGGCCTGCTGGTGGTCCATGGCCTGCAAAGCTCTTGCATGCTCATCGCCTACCTGGAGGCCAGCTCACGGCAGCCCTGAGAGGTCGGTGGGGCTGATGCGAAAGTACA
Organism: Phyllostomus discolor; assembly: GCF_004126475.2. NCBI lineage: Eukaryota > Metazoa > Chordata > Mammalia > Chiroptera > Phyllostomidae > Phyllostomus > Phyllostomus discolor. Next base: position 166,518,265 of record NC_040908.2, read on the forward strand.
CAGGGGCACAGTCCCGCGGGCAAAACCCTCAGAGCCAGACATGCTTCGACCCAGAACTTTTCAGATTTCAGACAGGCAGTATCACCCTGCAGTGGCCCTTACACCTCAGAGGGCCCCACACTTTGGAGTGTCTGCTTTATGATTTTCTAAATCCCCCTCCAGTACTTGAGACTGGTCACAGCTGGAGAGCTGCTGGCGAGGTACCCCCAAGTCCAAACCGAGACCTGCATGAGACCTGGACCCCATTTTCTCCTCTCATCAGAGAACCGAAGCTCAGAGAGGGAAAGCGGCTGGCCCAGACACACAGCAAGTCAGTGGCTGAGCCTAGACTTGAATCCAGGGCCTGGGGCTCAGGGACCTACCCTGACTGAGGGCCTGAGCGCTGTCCTCAGCTGTAGGGTCTGAGCGCCGTTCTCTGCCCCCAGACCTTCACTGCCTGGTGCAACTCACACCTGCGCAAGGCCGGCACCCAGATCGAGAACATCGAGGAGGATTTCCGCAATGGCCTCAAGCTCATGTTGCTCCTGGAGGTCATCTCAGGTGAGGGGTGCAAATCTGTGTGCAGGGACCCCAGGACTTTGGGGAATCCAGAGAGTTGGGGGAATGCGGCAGCAGAGGCTGGGCGGGGACTTCGTGGTGGAGGGGGAAGTCTGAGGACAGTGTCTCCGTCTTCCTCTCGTGACTTTCAACCCTCAACCTCTCCTTTCATACCCAGGAGAGAGGCTGCCCAGGCCAGACAAAGGCAAGATGCGCTTCCACAAAATCGCCAATGTCAACAAGGCTCTGGACTTCATTGCCAGCAAGGGGGTTAAGCTGGTGTCCATCGGGGCTGAAGGTGAGGAGGTGGCAGCAGGGGGCCTAGGCTGGGGCTGGCCGGTGTTCCTGACAGCAAGCAGTACCTCCACGAGCTTCAGCTTCCTGTCTCAACAGTGGGGGTAACCATCCGTGCCTCACGAGAGGGCCTGTAAGGAACAAATGTAACCAAAATGCCCGCACAGGATCTGGCACCTAGTCAGTGTCAGAACCACTTGTAAGTAGCCCTGAGCGGTGTGGCTCAGTTAGCTGGGCATCATCCTGCAAAGTGAAAGGCTGCCAGTTCGATTCCCGGCCAGGACACATGCGGGCGTCGCAAGTTCCGTCCCTGGTCGGGGCATGTACAAGAGGCAACCGATCAATGTTTCTCTCTCTCATCGATGCTTCTCCCCCTCTGTTTCTCCGTCCCTTCCCCACTCTCTAAAAATAAATCAATAAAATATTTTAAAAATCACTTTTAAGCCCTGGCTGGCGTAGCTCAGTGGATTGAGCGCGGGCTGCGAACTGAAGTGTCGCAGGTTCGATTCCCAGCCAGGGTACATTCCTGGGTTGCAGGCCATAACCCCCAGCAACCAACCACACATTGATGTTTCTCTCTCTCTCTCTCTCTCTATCTATCTCCCTCCCTTCTCTCTCTAAAAATAAATAATAAATAAAATCTTTAAAAAATCCCTTTTAAATAAAACAGCTGAGTACCTATTATGTGCCAGCCCTGCGATGAGGCACCAGGGCCTGAGGGCAGAACAGGCAGAGGCAGCTGAGGCTGGTGGCTCAGGCCTTAAATGCCAGGTGGGGTCTTTCCCGCCCCCGCCCTGTAGAGATCGTGGATGGGAACCTGAAGATGACCCTGGGCATGATCTGGACCATCATCCTGCGCTTCGCCATTCAGGACATCTCTGTGGAGGGTGAGCAGGGGAAGGGGGGAAGCCAGGAAGGCGAGAGGACCGTCCCGGCCCCGGCCCCGGCCAACACGCCCCCGTCCTCACCCAGAAACCTCGGCCAAGGAAGGCCTGCTCCTGTGGTGCCAGCGGAAGACGGCACCGTACCGCAACGTCAACGTGCAAAACTTCCACACCAGGTGTGTCAGCCAGCCGGTCAGCACGAGCGCCTGGGCCTCTGCCAGGCCCTGGGGCACAGAGCTGGCCCCTGGCACAAGCCACAGGGGAGGAAAGGTCACAGCCAAGTTCCTGGAACAGTGTCTGAATATAGGAGGACTCGGTCAAGGCAGAATTGGCTCCAGGAGGGTGAGGGGGACTTCCTGGAGGAGTGGGCGTTGGCGACATCCCTGGGGCGGTGGGGGTGGGGGGGGCGGGGGGCATTCCAGCCAGAGGGAACGCAGGCGCAAAGACCTGGAGGCCAAAAACACCTAGAAATCGGTGGGGCCCAGGCCTGGCACATGCGAAGGAGTCCTGATGAACTTGGAGGAGATAGTGTGAGTCTGTAATAAAGGGCCTCCAGTACCAAGCTGAGGAATTTGGACTTGATTCCATTTTACAGATGAGGCCGCCCTGATGGGGTGTTCTGGGGCGAGCCTAGGGCAGGGCCTCCGCTTGAACCTGGGCCTGACCTGCCCCTTCTTTCTGTCCAGCTGGAAGGATGGCCTGGCCCTCTGTGCTCTCATCCACCGGCACCGCCCCGACCTCATCGACTACGCCAAGCTGCGCAAGGTGGGCCTCTGACACCCCAGCCCCACGCCCCCAAACCTCTGCCCTCAGCGGACCTTTCACCTCTGCCCGCTCGTGCCCACCTAGGACGACCCCATCGGCAACCTGAACACCGCCTTTGAGGTGGCGGAGAAGCACCTGGACATCCCTAAGATGTTGGATGCAGAAGGTGAGAGGAGGCCTAGCCCGGGGGAGGACTCGGCCGTCTCACGGTCTGACCGCCACACCTTTGCCTCTGCTGTTCTCTCCTCCAAGAGGGCCCTGCCCTTTCCCTGGCCCCTTGTCAGAGCCCTTTGGGCCACTGGCTGCCTGCTCCAGGAGCCCCCTAGCCCGTCTCTGTGCCGCTCTCCGTCTAGCGGGACCAGTCTCCCCTGCCACTCCCTCTAAGTACCGGCTCCACCCTCTGCCTCGTGTCCCAGTTACCTGGTCACTTGGGAGCGTGTCAGTCCGTCAGGACTGGGAGCTGCTCCGGGGAGGCCCTGCCGCTGGTCCCTGTGCCTGAGCCAGACTCTAGGCAACTGAAACAGCAAACACTTTCTGAGCACATGCATGCCTGCTACCCTGGACGTGTGGGCATTGATGGATGAGAATGTAGAGGAAAGACGGACAGACAGACAGATGGACAGACAGACAGAAGGGGCCGAGGGATGGTTAGAGATACCAGGCAGCGTGGACTGGTGCCTCGTGAGGGCCGCAGTGTCTGCACACCCACCCATTCCCTCACGGTTTCCTCACTCTGCAGAGGGGGAGGCTGCTGCTGGACCTGGGGTGATCAGAGAGGGCTTCAGGGAGGAGGAAGATGGTTGGGGTAGCTGGCAGTTGGCGGCCGTGACCAGATATTGTTGGCCCCTCCCATTCCAAGAGAGGTCTCTAGTGGGACTATGAGCCCATTTCCCGCCCCTGGCTTTGGCCAGTAAACACCTCCCGGCCCTCCCCCAGACATCGTGAACACCCCAAAGCCCGACGAGAAGGCCATCATGACCTACGTGTCCTGCTTCTACCATGCCTTCGCCGGCGCTGAGCAGGTGAGGGGTGTGGGCCCGGGGCCCAGCCTTGGAAGCATCCCGACCTGCAGAGGTGCCAGGCCCGTGGGTGGGCGCGCCACCATTCCAGTACACACGTGGGTCTTGGGGAGCTCAGGAGCAGAGGCCTCTGGCCTGTGAGCACCCTCCCCACCCTGAAAGATGTGCTCCCCTCATCCTTTTTCCGGTTCGCTGGGGTCTAGGGTGCAGGGTTCATCAGCTTTACAGAGGGAGGCTGGGTCGGCGGTGGCGTGTGGCAGCTTGTTCTACGGCAGCCACTCTGCCCCCACCCCCAACAGGCAGAAACCGCCGCCAACAGGATCTGCAAGGTGCTGGCCGTGAACCAGGAGAACGAGAAGCTGATGGAGGAGTATGAGAAGCTGGCCAGTGAGGTGAGCCCGAGAGGGCCTGCCCTCCCCCGCCTGCGCTCTCCCAGCCCAGCCAGCCCGGGTCTGTGCCTGCAGAGTCTCCCTTTCCCCAGAGCAGCCTTGGCCTCCCCCAGCCTCCTCACAGCATCTTCACCCGTCTTCTGCCCCTCTGTGCCTGTCCAAGCTCCTGGTCATTCACCCATCTTTCATTCATTTCCTCATTCATTCATCCGTTCACTCATATTTACTCAGTCTCATGGTCTTTGCTCTGTGCCAACCTGTACCGGTCCATGCACTCAGAAATGAACCGTCCTACTCCTTCCCTGACTAGTGGGGACTCCCCATTCTGCCCTTCAGATCCCCCCCCTCTGCTCGAGTCTGGGCCTTCTGGCCATAGCCTGGGGGTTGGGGTAGAGGAGCGGGTGAACTGAGCACGCTCAGCGCTCTCTGCTCTGCCCCGGCCTGGCACCCCGCAGCTGCTGGAATGGATCCGCCGCACTGTCCCGTGGCTGGAGAACCGTGCGAGCGAGCACAGCATGAGCGCCATGCAGCGCAAGCTGGAGGACTTTCGGGACTACCGGCGCCTGCACAAGCCGCCCCGCGTGCAGGAGAAATGCCAGCTGGAGATCAACTTCAACACGCTGCAGACCAAGCTGCGGCTGAGCCACCGTCCCGCCTTCATGCCCTCCGAGGGCAAGCTGGTCTCGGTGAGCCAGGCCAGGGGTGGGGTGACGACCCCAGCTCTGCCTGCATCCTCTGGGGGACTGTGGGCTCCGTGCCCCCTTCTGCACAACGGGTGAGCAGTGACGGCGGGCACCTCTGCCTGCCCCCACAGGACATCGCCAACGCGTGGCGGGGGCTGGAGCAAGCGGAGAAGGGCTATGAGGATTGGCTGCTCTCGGAGATCCGGCGCCTGCAGCGGCTCCAGCACCTGGCGGACAAGTTCCAGCAGAAGGCCTCCCTGCACGAAGCCTGGACCCGGGGTAGGCACACCTCACGGGGGGTGCACCTCCTGGGCTTGGTTCTGTTCTGGGGTGGAGACTGGTAGAGAACGGGACTCCTGGCAAAACGTGCAGGTCAGAGGTGGGTGTTCCGCCAGGAAGTTGGAGACCTGTTTCCTGTTGCCCACCCTAGCTTGGCTGTGCGACAAGTCACCCCCCCCCCCACTTTGGCTGCTCACCCCCTTCTGGCTCTGGCCTTCTGTGGGTCTGCTCTGATGTGTTTGTCATTTAGCATTTTATTGATGTATGTAACAGGTGTCCAAAGGAGCGTCCCCGACCCAAACCTCACTCACTTATTATACCCGAAGTATATCGATGCCTCAGTACTTCATGAGTCCAATGTATGACTCTGTGTGAACACACTCATTCTGTATTCCGTCAGGGATTTTAGTCCTACAAGGGAAGGACTCCTGCCTAAAACTGGTGAACAAACACTAACAATGGATTATGGCCGTCATAAATAATGATGATTTGCTATAATAAGACTTCCTTAAATATAAGTCCACTTAGGTGACCCAGAGATCTCCAAACCTCTAAGCCTCAGTTACCTTTCCTGCAAAATGCAGGGGCACTCGATAAATGGTTGCTACTGCAGTTACATGGGGTTTTATTTGCATAACTATGGTAATTGTCGTTCTCAAAGCACTTTTAGGTTCATTACTCATTCTACCAAGTGCCAGGCACCTTGCCAGGTGCTGGGGAACCTGGGGAGCAGAGGGAGCTGCGCGAGGGGCTCCTTGGGCTCAGAATCGTGGGGAGGTGGTTCTGGATCAAATAATACCAAGGGCCACTCTGCACGGAGCTGAGTAAGTGAACACAGACGACATTTATGGTCCATGTCCCGGAACAAGAGTTTCATTTAACTTTATTAGGCCAGCCCCTCAAAGCAAACCGCTAGCGTAGGTGGGCTAAGCAGGTGTGACCTGCATTTCACAGATGAAGGATCTCCAAGGTCACAAGCCCTACTCGAGTCCCCTCCTTCTCCGAGCAGGGAAGGAGGAGATGCTGAACCAGCGCGACTATGAGTCGGCGTCGCTGCAGGAGTTGCGGGCGTTATTGCGGCGCCACGAGGCCTTTGAGAGCGACTTGGCGGCACACCAGGACCGTGTGGAGCACATCGCCGCGCTGGCCCAGGAGCTCAAGTAGGTGTGGCCCGAGGCCAGGCCCGCCCCCTGGGACAACGCCCCCTGCCTGACCACACCCCTCGGCTCTGAGCCCCGCCCTCACCCTCATTGCTTTCAAGGCATTTGACAACCCAGTCTTGGTAACCTCTTGCTCCGCCTCTCCCCCCATTATCCCGGCCCCATCTCCGGACCCTGCTCAGCTGCCCACACTCCTGCCCACTGGGGCAGTTGCTGGTCCCACCCCCATGGCCTGCCCACTCCCTTCAGCTCCCGGGCCTGGTCTGCTACTGCCTCGCCCCCTCCTGCAGTAAACCCCTTCCCGTATAACCCTGCCCTGAAACTCCAGGCTACGCCCCTCCACGCAAGCTCCATCTTGAGTGATTTCATCTGAGACCAGTGGGCACCCTTATTCCCCCAGGACCATGCCGGGAACTCCCCCTTTAGGCAGGAAAGTCCGGCTCGACCCTCACCTGCCGTGGCTGCCTTACACCTTCACCACCTCTGGGGGTGTGGGTGCAGAGCGAATGTGGGCTGTGGCCTGGCCCCACCGTCACCCCCTCTTCTCACCCTCAGTGAGCTGGACTACCATGAGGCCTCCTCAGTGAACAGCCGCTGCCAGGCCATCTGTGACCAGTGGGACAACCTGGGCACCCTGACCCAGAAGAGGCGGGATGCCCTTGAGGTGAGGGCGGGGCCAGGGAGCAGGGCCCTGGCCACTGGAGACAGGCGAGGGGGCCTGTTGGGCAGACTGCTGACCCGCCTGCCATCCCCGCGGCCCTCAGAGGATGGAGAAGCTCCTGGAGACCATCGACCAGCTGCAGCTGGAGTTTGCTCGGCGGGCAGCACCCTTCAACAACTGGCTGGACGGTGCCGTGGAGGACCTGCAGGACGTGTGGCTGGTGCACTCGATGGAGGAGACCCAGGTGGGTGCGGGCGTTCTGGGGGTCTGCGGCTGCGTGAGATGACGGGAAATGGGCCTGAGATCCTGCTGGCCACTGCTTTAGGCCCTTGGGGAACGGGGACAGAAGGAAACCCCAGTTCCCTGGCGCTGGGCTGACAGACAGGAGGCCTGGACTCCTGAGCCAGCCCTGCCCTGGACCCGCTGGATGGCCTGGGGGGCACGTTGCTGCAGGAAGTGTGTGTGGGGGGGGTGGGGTGCTGGCTGATCCTTCCCGCCTGCCGCCCGCAGAGTCTGCTGACAGCACACGAGCAGTTCAAGGCAACGCTGCCGGAGGCTGACCGAGAGCGCGGCGCCATCCTGGGCATCCAGGGTGAGATCCAGAAGATCTGCCAAACGTATGGGCTGCGGCCCAGCTCCGCCAACCCCTACATCACCCTCAGCACGCAGGACATCAACGCCAAGTGGGACACGGTCAGTGCTGCCCGTGGCCACTCCCTGCCTCCCGTCCACTCCTGAGCACTCCAACCACCCTGAAACCTCAGGTGCCTCCAGATAAGCATCTGGGGGCTGTCACAGACTCCTTGTGGCGCTGGCCAAGTCACCTCGCCTGCCAGCCTCATCGGTGAAGGGGCCGCAACAGCAGCATCTTCCCGTCAGGCCTGCTGTGAAGCACAGTGGAACCTGGCGTGTGGGCAATCCTTCACAAAACCACCCGTTAGTTACGAATGAAGTTGTCGAGGGATTTGCCCAAGAACCCGCCCACAGGGCCCTGACACCTTAGCTCAGAGCAGCAGGGTCTGTTCCAGGGACTGGGTTCCCCTGCCGCAACCACCGCCCTTCCCAGGTCCGAAAGCTGGTGCCCAGCCGTGACCAGATGCTGCAGGAGGAGCTGGCACGGCAGCAGGTGAACGAGAGGCTCCGGCGACAGTTCGCAGCCCAGGCCAACGCCATCGGGCCCTGGATTCAGGGGAAGATGGAGGTGAGGCTTGGGTGGTGGGGCAGGGCGGGGCTGGGCCACCAGGAGCTGGGAGTCCTGGGTCATCCCACCCAGGTCTCCCTGTAGGAGGTGGGGCGCCTGGCAGCCGGGATGGCGGGCTCCCTGGAGGAGCAGATGGCTGGACTGCGGCAGCAGGAGCAGAACATCATCAACTACAAGAATAACGTCGACCGGCTGGAGGGGGACCACCAGCTGCTGCAGGAGAGCCTCGTGTTTGACAACAAGCACACCGTCTACAGCATGGAGGTGGGCCCAGACCCGCTGAGAAGGGGGCAGGCGGCTCGGGCTGGGGGGCCTGGGGCAGCCATAGCTGGACATACCACATCAGCTTGGCCACGCCCCTCCATACACCCCTGGGGGTACTGAAACCCGGTGAGTGAGAACTGACCTGTCTGGAGTTACACAGCAGTCTAAAGCCAGACCAGGTTGGCGTGGCTGGTTGATCGGTACTTGATACACAATAAATCATCCAACTTTAAAGCAGGAAGGGCCACTGGAGGTGACCCCGTGGAACCTCCACCTGGGTGCGGAGGCCCGGAGAGGAGAGGGCTTGCCCAGTGTCTCACAGCGGACTGGGGGCGGAGCTAGAGCTCACGCCAGGCACGGACCGCCCACTGACCTGGCCCGTCTCCCTGTTCTCCCAGCACATCCGTGTGGGCTGGGAGCAGCTGCTCACCTCCATTGCCCGCACCATCAATGAGGTGGAGAACCAGGTACTGACCCGAGATGCCAAGGGCCTGAGCCAGGAGCAGCTCAACGAGTTCCGGGCGTCCTTCAACCACTTTGACCGGGTCAGCAGCGGCCGGGCCTTGCGGGGTGGTACATTTGGGGGCCCGTGGGGTTGCAGGACCAAACCTGACCCCTGCTCCCCCACTGCAGAAGCGGAACGGGATGATGGAGCCCGATGACTTCCGGGCTTGCCTCATCTCCATGGGCTACGACCTGGTGAGTGCCCCCCACCTCTGTCCCAGAGGTCCCCTCAGCGCCCTGTCCTACATGTGGACACTCACATAGGTCCTCCTGTGTGTTCCCACCTTAACATTCCATGATCTCCTCACCACACCCCCTGGGGCTGGGCAGAATTATGCCATTTCAAACAGAGGCTCCTGAAGGCTCAGAGAGGGAGAGTAACTTAGTCAAAGACACACAGCTGGAAATTGGGACCTAGTTCTGCGTGACTCCGAAGCCCCGGCTTGTAACATTTTTACTCAGAGAAACGGCACTACAGAGAGCCCCGGAAGAAAGAGCAGGACCAGCGGCAACAAGGGGCATTGCCACAGGCTGCAGTCTGTGGAGAAACGGAGCATCCTGTCACTGGGGTGGTCAGGCCAGGGCTGGACAGTCCCCAGGAGGCTCCGGCACCCACGGGCGTGATGCCTGGCGTCTAACCCCTGCAGGGGGAAGTGGAGTTTGCTCGCATCATGACCATGGTGGACCCCAACGCAGCCGGGGTCGTGACCTTCCAGGCCTTCATTGACTTCATGACCCGGGAGACCGCTGAGACTGACACGGCTGAGCAAGTTGTGGCCTCCTTCAAAATCCTGGCGGGAGACAAGGTGAGTCCCTGGCATGGCGGGGGCCGGCGGGCGGGGCCGGGAGTGGGACCTGCGGGCCCTCAACACCTCCTCTCCCCCAGAAATACATCACCCCCGAGGAGCTGCGGCGCGAACTCCCGGCCGAGCAGGCTGAGTACTGCATCCGCCGAATGACGCCCTACAAGGGGTCTGGGGCTCCCGCTGGAGCCCTGGACTACGTGGCCTTCTCCAGTGCCCTCTATGGGGAGAGCGACCTCTGACCTCCAGCTGTGAGGTTCTCCATGCAAGTCAGACAGAGGGCGCCCCCTCTGATCCTGTCCATCCCTCAGAGCACAGACCCCCGATCACAACCAGCCAACTGTTTCTGAATAAAGATCCACTGTGGGTCTTCCTCCATCTCCTTTGGGTTGCTGAAACAGAGACTGGGCCCTCAGGTTCTTGGGCGGGACCAGCTTCCTGAACTTAACCTTCAGAAGTTCCCACCACCCCTACTCGCCCTCAGGGACTGGGCATGCACACCACACTGGAGCGAAAGACACCTCTTTATTGCTGTTAGAAGAGGGTGCTTACAACAGTTTGTCTAGACACGAAAGGGAGCACTGTCCCCAAGTCCAGGGGGTCCGGGATTTACAGCATCGCACAGGGGAAGCCCAGGCGGGGAGCCAGAGCCCGCTGAGGGCAAGCTGGATTTAGGACCAGAGTATCGGCTTCCCACCTGTTCCTTCCCCGATCCCAGGGTTCCGGCCTCGGCTTTAACCACCAAAACATCATCCTTCACCCCGACACTCTCCTAGCTACCACCACTCAACAAAGGTGCAGCTGGGGAACCCCAGAGTGGGAGTGGGGGGGTAGGGGCTGTACCCCTAGCCCAGTGCCCTTTGCCCACCCTGAGGTACCTGGCCCAGGCCCATCCCTCAGCCAGCTGTGTCTCCTAGACAGGGGCCTGGACATGCAGGCCAGGCTGGGGGAGGGGCTGCCCCGGTCAGCACCAGGTCCTGAGCTGGTGCTCCTTAGTCGACCACCGCCGAGCTGGCCATGACGTTCACACCACAGGCCCTGGACCCACGATGCAGGTAGTAGTAGCCCTGGGAGAGAGGGGCGGGGGTTGGGCGGGCACCGGTGCAGGGCAGGGGGTTGGAGGGCAGGGGCCGACCCGCAAGACTCACCTCCTCACCCCAGTCAGTGCCCCAGCTGTTCTTGATGGCCCAGAAGGGCACGTCGGAGCCTGGAAGGCAGAGGGGAGTGCAGGGAGTCAGGGCCGCGAGCACTCCGCACTCTTTCAAATATCTGCTGTGGGCCTACTGTGCGACAGGTACCAGGAAGAGCACAGAAGAAAGGACAGGCCCACCTACCACCCTTTTCACCTGGGGGGGGGCACGCTGGGGTTTGGGAAGGGCAGCTACCCACACCCCTCTAGTGGGTTAGCCATCCCTACGGCTCGGCCTCCCCCCGCGTCAGCTTTCCCATCCACTGAGAGGATGGGCGATCCCACCTGGCCCAGAACGGGCGCCGGGGTTGAGGACCGGGTTCCCGGGCTTTCCCCAGATCCCCGCCCCCCCCCCAGAGGTCCTGGGATGCCCTGGTTCGGCCTCTGCCTGTGACCTGGGGTGGACGGGCACAGAGGGGGTCAGCCAGACTCACGGTTGCCGTAGCCCACGAGCAGCACGGCATGGTCAATGAACCAGGGGCTGCAGAGGAGCCTGAGTGGGCGGGAGATGCCCCTGCGGTAGAACTGGGGAGGGAGAACAAGCAGTCAGGGGCCCACTCCGAGGAGTGAGGAGCGGTGGGGCTAGAGTCAGCAAGAAACGGAGCAGGGACAGCGGGGCGGGGGCCTTACCTGCATGCCGAAGGCGTTGATGGCGATGGAGATGGGGCCCTTCTTGGCCAGCCAGGCGGCCAGCTCTGAGACAGGGGAGGGGCGGCGTCAGGGGCGCCCAGGCCCCGGTCCCGCACGGCCTGTCCTCACCCCCAGCCCTCACTCACTTTGCTCATCCTTGCTTAGCTCCACTGAGTCGTTGATGTAGACCTTGACCTTGTCCGCAGTGAAGCTGCAGGTCTGCAAGTGGCCACGGTAGCTGTAATCATCCTCTGTCTCCAGCCCTCCTGGGGAACGGCGGGGGGCGGTTGGGGGAGCAGCGAAAAGGTGGGCCCTGTCTACCATGCACTCGGCCTCTCCCAGCCAGAGGCCGTGCTGAGCCCGTTATCCAGGAGGCTTCACGTTCCTCATCCGCCCCAGGCCACAGCCTTCCCCCGTGAGGAAGGGGCTCATCCTAGAGATGACACGAGGCTCGAGGGAGTCACCAGAGAGAAATGTGGCAGAGACGGAACTCAGCCCCTAACTTCTCACTCCTCACCTGCCGCTGCTGTCCTAGGACTCTTGACCTTGGCTTGCCTGTCCTGCTCTGACAGGACCCAGCCCCGACTCTGCCCAGGCGTGCGTGGCTCCCAGTCTGGCCCGACCCCGCCGAGCTCCCAGACCTGTCTCCATACAGCCACGTCTGTCCCGCACCCCTTCATCCTTCTACCACTGCAGCCCACTGCTCCACTGACCTGCCCATTTAAGTCCACACCTCCCCTCAAGGGTGGGGTGTGTTGCTCCCTGGTTTACAAAGCACCTAGAAATACAGAACTGCAAGGAGCAAGAATACCAAGACCCTGTCCTGTGCCAGGAAGTTGACCCATTTCCTGGCTTGATGCTCAAGGCAATCCTACCACGTGGGCGTGAGTCTCATGTCACAGATGTGGCAACGGGGCCTCTGAACGAGCCGACCTGCCCAAGGGCTTCCACCGGAAAGGCCAGTGCGAAGACCTAAGCCCAGTTCATGCAGCTCCTACGCTCGGGCCTCTCCGCCTCCCAAAGTGACTTCCTGTGGAGGAAGAAGTGGCTCCTACTGTCCCCACTGCCTCCTTGAATGCATACCCAGAGTCTTTATGGCTGAATAGGCGTTGGAGGGCAAGCCGCCCATGCAGGCTTTGTCCAGCGTGTCACAGTCCACGAGCTCTAGGAGACAGAAGGCCGGTTCTAAGGAGCCCACGGGGGGCAGGGGGAGGCACTGGGCTGGAGACAGGGGGATGGAGCGGGACGCTCACCCTGCTCAGAGAGGGACAGCAGGTCCCCCTGCCTCAGGAACCACTGGCCCTCCACATTGCCTGTGACTGAGAAGGCCCAGCAGGAGCCGCACATGCCCTGTAAGAGACAGGCAGAGTCAGGACCGGGCCGGTGCCCAACCCCGGGGCAATCCCCGCATCCCACCCTCCCTTTTGAGGGGGTCCAACCTGGTTCTTGACGTTGGTGACAGCCCCCTTCTTCCTCCAGTCCCACTCGGGCGGGGCTGGGTCATCCACAGGCTTGGCTGGGCGCATCGTCTGGCCAAGCCCCTCCTTCAAGAGGGGGTTCAGGTAGAGAGTGCGGAACTCCTCCTCTGTGGGCAGAGGATAAGTCGTTGGGGGGGGGGGGGCGTTCTAAGCCAGCCCTCATTAGGGCCTTGGGAGCAGGCCCCATCTCTCCCAGGCTCCATGAGAGCTCTGGCCACCACCCCTACCTGTGAGGTCACTGAACTTGGTGACTCCGTACTGAGCTGTGCCACGGTCCAGGGCCTGGATCTCCTGAGCTCGTACCATGTTATTCATAAAGATGGACATGCGCCGCTGGGCTTCTGCAGACCAAGGAGCAGTAGAGGACGGGCTGAGGCCCCAGGCAGATTGCAGAAGGAAGGGTGCTCGGGGCTAATGGGCAGAGGTTTCCCTGGAGGAGCAGGGTAAACTCAAGAAGGTGAGCGGGTAAGGATGGGGAGGCCAGACCAAGAAGAAGGTGTGATGAACTTTTGGGGTCAAACTGGGCTGACGATTTCCCAGGTGTGAAGGAAAAACCTGAATGAATGGACGCCAAAGAGCACCCCCAGCTGGGCAGTCATGGGAGGAGGCCACCGTGCCGGGGGGCCTCCGACAGACAAAACCTGGCCTTTGCCCCATGCCACTCTGCCCAGAATGACAGAGAGCCGTGGCTTCTGACCAGGAAAATCAGATGGGAGAAGGCGCCGGATCCTTACGGTGGCTGCCCGGTCCTGGGAGGCTGAGCAAGAGCTTGGGGACTGAGGGGTCCTTGAAAGGGTGCACTACCTCTTCTGTCCTTCCCCTCCCAACACCGAGGTGCCAAGCTGGGGGAAGGCCTGATCTGGTTGGGACAGCTACAGCCCAGGCTGGGCCCTCACCCTCCTCTGTCTCATACGTCCGGTTATAGGTGGCGATAAAGTGCTTGAAGAGCGAAACCATTTCCGTAGAAAAGTTCTGGAAAGACAAAGGGGTCTTTACAAGGAGTCCTTCTCGGACTGACCCGGGAGCCCCAGGCCAGGGTGAGGGGAAAAGAAGGGCAATAAGGCAGCAGCCAGCTCTCCAGAGTGAGGAGCACCTCACCTGGGGCAGGGGGTCCTTGTTCAGCAGTGGAAAGAATGAACTGAAAGTCTCGTTTCTGTCATCTGGATAGGGTTGGAACAAAGAAGTCAAGGCTGCACTCTAAATGAAATCTGAGCCGGGCTACCCCAGCATCCTTGGGCTACCCCAGCACCTGCAACCTTGGCATCCTCAGGGCCACAGTCCCCCCTCAGCAGCGTGTGCTCTCCCAGCTCATCCAGGACTTCAAAGGTGCAGAGCTGGAAGGACAGGAGCAAGCCAGTCTGGGGCCCTTGGCTACATAGCGCTGGAGGCTCCTCGGATGAGGATCACCCCCAAGGCAATCACCCCACCTTGGAGAGGCACCGCCAGCACCTGGATAACCTTTTTTAGAGCATGGTCTCTGGCCCTCACGGACAGGGAAGTGACCCGGGTAGCTGTTGCCTCTGACCCCTTCCCTTTAGCTCTACTCAACTTTCCCAGCTGCCACCAGACTCAGCCCGGGGGGTAGGGAATTGAGGAAGCCCCATCTCTCACCAGGGTTTTCTTAGACACAGGGAGCTGGCACGTCATGGGATCGCTGCAGGGCGGCTCCTCCTCCAGCGTCGCCTTCAGGGAGTACAGCGATCCCCGGCCCGCCTGGTTGGAGGGGCGGGTAGGGCCGTGAGGCAGGGCATAGCTACTCCCTCCTCAGCCCTTCTTCATTGGTCCCACAGCCCCACCGGCGCGCCCCGTCCCCCTTCCCAATCACCAGGGGTGTCCCAGCCATCCAGTGCCCCCACCCTAAGTCTAGGCCAAAGTTCCAATCCCTCGGATTAGGGCCCCGAGCCCACGCCCCCGCTGTGCCCTCACTCGACGGACACGACCGCTGACGGCCCCCAGCACTGCCCGCGCCCCGGCAGCCCGGCCGCGGTTGTATGTCTCCAGGGCGAAGCGAGCGGGCCGCAGCAGCTCGGGGGTTACGGGCTCCCAGGCCTGAGCGTCGGCAGCTCGGCGGGGCGGTGCGGAGACAGCGCCCCGGAGCAGTCCGAGCAAGGACAGCAGGGGCAGCCATGGAGCCATGGCGAGGGTGAAGCCGGCGGCGGCCTGAACGCACGGACAGCTCGGACAAGCCAATGGGGCGGAGTAACTCGTGGCGGGCGGGGGGGGGGGGGGGGGGGGCTGGGTCCCTCCCCGGCTGCTGCGGCGGCGCCCGCCAATGGGCTTCCGCCGGGGGCGCCTGCGCGCTCTCCTGTTTACGCGGGGCACGTGGGGTGCGCTCGCTGCGCGGGAGGGTGAGTGGGTTCCATCCTGGTTGCGATCAGCTTGTCTTGCCCAAACAGCGTCTGCGAGCATCCGACTCGAATCCCAGCTCGGGAATAATTCTGTTAGGTGTTTGGAGCTGGCCTGAGAATGAAAGTAATAACTAACATGTAATGCGTGCTCATTATATGTTAACATACAATCGTCGTAGCGGTCTTGTGAAGTCTCTGTGATCCCAATTTAATAATTAAGGAAATAGAGGCTTAGAGAGGTAAGTGGTTTGCTAAATATTGGATAAGTGATGGAGCTGGGCTTGAACCCTGGAAGTTGGCCTTAGAGCCTGGCTTCACAGCGTGATTCTTCCTTGAGGCCCCTCTTCTCATCAGCAAAATCGCAGGTAATATTCCTCAGACTGGCAGTTCCTCAGGCTGTTGTGAGGGTCAAACGCAACCACTCGGCTCTCAGGGCCTAGCGGGAGGAGGTGTTGGATAGGACAAGGGTCGTTCTTACTAAATGCCATTCTTGCTAAATATTGAAATGCAGCACAGTAATTTGCAGAGCAGCTATAAACAGGATGAGCTTGACAGGAACCTAGTCCGATAAGTGTAGCCAGCTGAAGTCAACCAGTCATTGACCAAATAGCTAAGCCCCTCTTCCTGGCAGACAGAGCTTTGGGTATGACTCCTGTGTTCTTTACTTGCCCCAAGTAGGTAAAACTGCGTGAGACAACCACAGCTCCTTGAATAGAGCATCCCAAGCACGAACCCTTTGAATTGGGTAACAGAGGCATAAAAAATTATATTAGGCTGCCTACTTGAGTTCACAGTCTAGGGGAGAAATATATGAAAACAAAGGATTTTTCTGCATGATGTTTCAAACTGAGGGAAAGGAAGCAGGGAAGAGAGACTTTTAGGGAGTTGGGGAAAGCGGAGAGGGCTAGCTTGAGCTTGGCGAGTGGGGGAAAACTGATATTAAAATCATCCAGTCCAAACCTGACTTTTCACAGCAGCAGGGATCTAGAGAGCCGGGCTGACTTTCCAGCTACTCGGAAAAGGGTGCTGGAGCCAGACCAGAGCCCGCTCTGAGCTCCCAGCTGAGGTCTGAGCGAAGAGGGCCAGAGGAGTCCCAGCAGATGCTGGTCTCTTCCTGCCAGCGCCCTCTGGGATTTAAGGTCTTTGAGGCCCCTCTTGTCTCTCTGACAGGACACGGCCAGATAGAGCCTCTGGATTGGTCGAAGGTGGGGATCCTCTAGATGACCAGTGGTTTGGATATTAGCTGCCAGGTGGTCTGGATACTGAATGTTCTTTCTTTAGTTCTTCAGGGAGTAATCAGAGGGTTATCCAGAGGTTTGATGTATGTACATCCAGGGATTGACGAGGACTGGAGCATGCTCAAGTTCAGGTTCTCGGCTTAGTTAAAGCAAGAACAGGATCGTTTCCTCTTACCTCAACCTACTTGATTTTAGTAAGTGAGCAATTTGATTATAGTAACTCCATTTTATTTCTTGAGTGCACTGTATTCCTCACCTCGTCATCTTTTTCTTTTTAAAAAAATATTTATTTATTTTTAGACAGCAGGGAAAGGAGGGAGAAAGAAAGGGAGAGAAATATCAATGTGTGGTTACTTTTCACATGCCCCCTACCAGGGACCTGGCCCACACAACCCAGGCCTGTGCCTTGACTGGGAATCGAACTGGTGACTCTTTGAATCATAGGCCAGTGTTCAGTCCACTGAGCCCCATGAACCAGGGCAGTTATCTTTTTCTTTTGAAGTTTCTCTTCTCCCTCCCACCTCTAAGTTGTCCACAATCCTCAGTAATTTATTTAGTTGGACAGAGCCAGTGGTGGGGCTGGATTCTGAGGGCAGGGTTTGTGATCTGACCCCTCTTCCCACCACCACGTGGCAAACTGGAGTCTGGCGTCCGCTGCCGTGTTGACTTCTTGCCGTCACTGGGTGGCGCTGTTGAAGTGTAGTCCTCCTGCACTTCCGAGTGTCTGAGCCCCCGAAAGAAGTTGGGGCCTCTCTCCGTGCTCTCTTATCCCGCAGGGAGCACAGCCACTGGGTCAGGAAGGTAGAGATGGAGAAGAGTACAGCAACACTGAACAAAACCCACCCCTAGCCTACATACGTGCCTTACATACAGCTAAAAATTAAAAAGAGGAGAGAGTCCTGGCCTCTGAGCTTCACACCACCTACCTGACATCAACTCTTCGGTCTCAAGCTTCAGCCCAACTGCATGTTTTTTCACCCCCAGCACCCCTCAGGACCCTCCCCCACCTCAGCATAGGGCATCACTGTTCCCCCGGACACCTGAAATGTCCTTGATGCTTCTCTTTCCTCCTATCCCGCATCGAATCCATCTCCGAGTGCTCTGGATTCTGCCTCCTGCTGTCTCCCAGATTCGTCCTTTCCTCTCCATTCCCACGGCCGCTGCTCAGGGCCAGCCCACCGCCCTGCTTGCCTGACTAGATCCACGCTCGCCTCCAACTATCTATTCTCCGTGCAGCAGCTACAGGGAACTCATTGAGTATGAGGGGGCACCCCCCAAAGTGGAATTTATTCATTAAAAATGGTGCATCTATTTTGACATGTTTAAACTTCAGTCACCTTCAAAGTACTCTCCATTTGATGCAATACTCTTTTTTTAAAAGATTTTATTTATTTATTTTTAGAGAGGGAGATAGAAACATCAATGTGCAGTTGCCGGGGGCCGTGGCCTGCAACCCAGGCATGTGCCCTGACTGGGAATCGAACATGTGACACTTTGGTTCGCAGCCCACGCTCAATCCACTGAGCTACGCCAGCCAGGGCTGCAATACCCTTATTGAGATGTTTTTTTCCTTGCTCAAAACAGTTTCTGAACTCATCAATTTTGACACCTTTTAGAGCTTCTGCCATTTTTGGGGTCACCTCTTTCACATCGGCAAAACATTTCCCTTTGAAGACATTTTTCATCCAGGGAAACAAAAAAAAGTCACTTGGGGAGAGATCAGGTAAATAGGGAGGGTGGGGCATGGAAGTCATGCCGTTTTGGGTCAGAAACTGCTCAACATTTAGCACAGTGTGGGCAGGTGTGCTCGTATATCACCCATCATGAAATGGACAAATGCTTTGAAAGAGTCCTCAAAAAATTCACTGAAGCTGAATGCAGCCTCTCACAACAGCGCCAGCTGACACACTGATCCAGATGGGCTCCTAGAACACTCAGCTAGTGGAGGAAGCCTGTCCTACAAGAGGCCCACCCTCCGGAAGATAATTCTAGGTTTTATGGGTCCCCCCTTGTATAAACTGAACCCAGGTGGGCTGTGATACACAGACTAGATCCCCCTTCGAGAATGGACTTGGTATCCAGCTACTGTGAGTGCTGCCCTTGGCTCTCAGCCCCTCAGGGGTTGACCCAGAGTCATGCTCTTTTTCCTAGATGCACGGAGTGACACATCTGAAGGGTCATCCCAGCTTCAGAATTTCCTGCTGGGTCAGGGGAGTCATCCACAGAGAGACTACGGGGCAGCTCAAGGCCTCCTCTGCCTAGTCTTGCTCCCCTCTTTGCCTCGAGGGCTGGCCCTGAGAGCCCTCCCACCTGGCTGCCTGGCTGCCAATCTTGATTTCAGTCCATAGCAATGCCTACCTCAGTGGCATTAGGCAAACTTTGCATTTATTGATTGATAGGTTTTTTAAAATACCAGTAAGTGTAGATTTGGTAAAATTTTAAACAAATCATCCCTATACACGTTTTAGGCCATGGACTGATATGTTCCAGCTAAAAATAGCCTAGAAAATTACAGGTTTGTGGCATCGGAGCAGCTACACAAGACATGTATGAATAGGTGTGCTGTTCAAAGAGAACTCCTATCTTTAGCAGAATTTCTTTGGAGTCTAACAAACAAAAACTTGCATCTGGGTGGATCCCCACTTGGATGCCCTGAGACACTTCAAACTTGACCTTTTCAGGGCTGAATTCACCATCTTTCCCACCCCCATCACCCCCATTCCCACCAGGCCCTCCACCCTTCCATTTTATGAGGAGTTCCCTCAGAGCCCAAGCCAGACACCCAGGAGGCATCCCCGACTCTCTGCCCTCGTTCCCCACATCCAGTCACCACCGAATGTTGCCAAATGTGCCGCCTAAGCACTCCACCCACGCTCGCACCCTGGCAGCCTCTGCCGGCTCCGCCTATCCCCAGCCTGGCAGCCTCCTGACGGTCACCCACGGTGCAGCCAAATGTCACCTCTCTGACTAAATACAGCCTGTTAAAACCCTATTCTTTCTCCGACCTCATTCCCAAGCAATCTCCGCGTGGTTTGCTCCTCTCCAGCCACACTGGTCTCCTGGGACCCCTCGGCCCTTTGTCCATAGCAGGGCTTTCGCACTTACGTGAACTCCAGCCGAAAGGGTTCTTGCCCCCCCCCCCCGCCCCCCGCCGTATCCCACAGCCCTTCCCACTCATTCTGGTGTTTTTTCAAATACTCCTGCCCCAATGTCCATTTGAAATGGCCACTCTCTGAACTGTCTCTTGCCCTTGGTGCTCCCCCGCCACCGCCCGGTACCGTGTATCACTCACATACCACTTGTTTTACCTGTAGGGCTGTTGGGTCTCCCCCACTGGAGCATCAGGGGTCTTTTAGGGGCTGGGGCTCTGCCCCCACCTGGGCAGCAGCAGGGCTGCAGCCAATCACCCCAGCGCAGATTTAAAATGTTGTCTGAGGCCTCTGGGTCTACGGCAGGCACAACACTAAAACTCAGCAACTCAGAATCAATTAATTTTTTAAGATTTTATTCATTCACTTTTATTCATTTACTTTTATTCTCTCACTCAGGGAGTGAGAGAGGAAGAACAACATCAATGTGCAAGAGATACATGGATTATTTGCCTCTCGCTTGCCTCCAACTGGGGACCTGGCCTGCAACCCAGGCATGTGCCCTGACTGGGAATCCAACCAGTGACCCTTCAGTTCGCAGGCCAGCACTCAGTCCACTGAGCCACACCGGCCAGGGCAAGAATAAATTTTCATTCAATTGTCCTAGGGTCCCATTTCTCCAATGGGAGGTAACAACGGCTTCACTTTCTTTTTTTTTTTAATTTTTTTTTAATTTCAATCATTGTTCAAGTACAGTTTTCTCCCCCCTACTCCCGTTCCAGCCCCTCCACCCAACCCTCCCCCCTTCCCCCCGTTACCCCCCACCCTTAGGCTTCACTTTCTTTGCAAGATTGTCGTGAGGAGTAAATGAAATGATATCCTTAGAGCACCTGAATGTGACACTTGGCAAACAGTGAGTTCTCAACACAACTGAGTTGGCCGGGCTGGGCCCGGGGCGTCTGGCTGCACGGGGACTTGGCACAGAGCAGGGCCCTCACCACGGTCAGCACCCGGGGCAAAGGAGTTGAAGTCCCCAGACCTGGGTTTGAGTCTTGACTCCACCACGTCAGAGGTCAGTTACGTTCCACTAATTCTTAGCTGAATGAACGCAAAAAGCACCTTGTAATCGGCAAAGCACAGATGAACGGTAGTTATCAGTGTTATTACATTCACCAGCCCCATAAGGAGGATCAGCAGGAGGGACTGCACAGCCATCCACGGGTTCAGGTGTGGGAGGCCCTGGAATTCGCTTACTACACAACACGCTGCACCCAACTTCCTGTCTTACTCCTCCTGAATGTTTGCCTTCTAAAGGGGCCCACGCTGTTGCACTTTGGTTAGCAACTACAACCCGAGGGCCAGATCTAGCCAGCTGCCTGTTGCGGAAATCAAGTTTTATTGGAACACAGCTCTGTCCATTTACTTAGGTATTATCTGCAATAGCTTTCACGCAACAAAAGCAAAGACGAGCCTTGTGACAGACACTGTGTTGCTCACAAAGCCCCCAATATTTTACTGTCTGATCCTCCTTCTCCACAGGAGAAGTATGCCAGCCTCCGCTGTAGCGCTCCTCACCCGGGTTATGTGTAATTCTGGAGAATGCAGCAGTATGCCAATATCAATGCTAAGTATAGTGTATCTGCCCAAGGGGCAGTTTAATTCAAAGTAATTTCAAGCATCACAAAACAAATATATTAAAACAAATGTGCACATAGTATGGTATCGAATGCAAGTTTTGCATACATTTCAAAACTAAAAGACTTTAGCCCTGGCTGGTGTGGCTCTGTGGACTGAGTGTCGGCCCGTGAACCAAAGGGTCGCTGGTTCAATTCCCAGTCTAGGGCACATGCCTGGGTTGTGGGCCAGGTCCCTGATAGGGGGAGCACAAGAGGCAACCACACACTGATGTTTCTCTCCCTCTCTTTATATCTCCCTTCCCCTCTCTCTAAAAATAAATAAATATATTTATATAATAAATATATATATTTAAACAAACAAATAAATATAAAATCTTAGAAATTTTTTAAGACTTTAAAGAGATTTTTATCATGCTTTCAGGCCAGCACTGCTCGCCCCCACTCCCTCTGCCCTCTGAGCCCTCACGCCTGAGCAAGATGCCTGTTTGTGTTCCTCCATTCAAAGGGGAACTTGGGTGGAAAAGTTTGAAAACTGCTCTTTAATTGAAAAAATAAAACAAAGTGGGAGTTTACGTGCGAAGCAAATGGTGAGTGGAGGAGAGCTGAGGGTTTCACACTCCCTGTGCCGGCAGGGAGGGCAGGCCATGCCTGAGAGCTCTCACCACCCTGGCTCTCAGATTCAGGGCATATGTAGGCTTCTGGGTCGGACAGACTGGGGCTCCGGTCCTGGTTCTCCAATTCACTACCTTTATGACCCCGGGTAAGTTACTTTGCCTACCTGAGCCTTCATTTCCCCAGGTGTAAAATGGTGATTAAAATATATACTACTTGAGCCCCGGCTGGTGTAGCTCAGTGGATTGAGTGCCAGCCTGCAAACCACAGGGTCACCAGTTCGATTCCCAGGCGGGGAACATGTCTGGGTTGTGGGCCAGGTCCCCAGTGGGGGGTGAACGAGAGGCAACCACACATTGATGTTTCTCTCCCTCTCTTTCTCTCTCCTCTACTCTCTGCCTAAAAATAAATAAATATTTTTTAAAAATTAAATATGTACTACTTTACAGGGGATTATGAGGAGTCTGAGAAATCATGCAAGGAAAGTGTTCTGCACAAGGTAACTGCTAACATGTTGGCTAAATTTCTTGCATATACAAAGAGTGTTGAAAAATCAATTGAAAAGTGGGCAGAAGCCATAGGCATTTTATAGACAAGGAAATAAAAATAGCTTGTAAATATATGAAAGATGCAACTCCGCTCATAAAAGAAACGAGAACACAACTCAAATAAAATACTATTTTTCACCTACTAGATGGTAAAGATGAAAAATTTTGATAACGCTGTATTGTGAGAGTGGGGAAAGAAGTATACTCATACGATGTTGATGATAATGCAAAGTGTGGGGAGTAGTCAGCAAGTTCTATCAAAATTACAAATGCTTATGCTTAAACATAATTCTACTTCCAGGAATTTAAATCATAGAAATGGTTACAATCCTAAAGAGAGGAACAAGGATGTTTGTAGGGCTTTGTTTTTTTTTTATTTTTAAAGGCCCCATAATAAAGGGCTAGTTTAATAAAATAAAAATACACTCAGTGGAATACTATATAGCTATCAAAAAGAATAAGGCAGCTCTATGCGTATTGATATGGAATGCACTCAAGGCACGTTACGTGAGAAAAGAAAGAAACAAAATGGGTACCGCATGCTACCGTTGCTGTGGTTATAAACATACGCCTAGGCAATACATACACACGTGCTTTATGTCTGTAGGCTATCTCTGAACTAGACCACGGGCTGACCTATGAGGCCTCACATAATTTAACTTGCCTTTTGGTACCTCTGACTCCTCTTTCCCCCAGCTCTGCTCCACTGGTGACACTGGCCACCTTGCTTCTCTGAGACACCCCAGGCGTCCACTTGCCTTAGGGTTTTGCAGTGGCTGTCAGTTACATTTTTGTCCCAGATGTCTGTGGGGTTCATTTCTTCCCTTCCTTCAACCCTTTGCTCACATCTTACCTTCTCACTGAGGCGTATACTGACTGCCCTCATTAAAGCCACACCCTCATCCTTTATTTCCTCGTACCCTACACTTTTTCTTTTTTCCACAGTACTCATCACCTGCTAATATTTTATCACTCAGTGCACTTAGGGGCTGTGTTTATGCTTTATTGTCTGTTTCCCTCTAGTAGAATGTAAACTCTACAAAGGGTAAGAATTTTTGTCTTGCCCTGGCTGGCGTAGCTCAGTGGATTGAGCGCAGGCTGTGAACCAAAGCATCGCAGGTTCGATTCCCAGCCAGGGCACATGCCTGGGTTGCAGGCCACAGCTGCCAGCAACCGCACATTAATGTTCTCTCTCTGTCTCCCTCTTTCCCTCCCTTCCCTCTCTAAAAATAAATAAATAAAATCTTTAAAAAAAGAATTTTTGTCTTGTTCAGTGATATAAACCAAGCATAAAATAACTAGCAGATACTCAACAATGATTCACTGACTAAGGGAATGGAGAGATACACAGGAACCTGGTAACAGCTGTTCCCCGCAGGCAGGGGAGCTGAGGTTCTAGAGCTAAGGACGGAAAGGAGACTGACTTTTCAGGACAAACCATTGTGTGCTTTGTACCATGTGCTTTGTATCATGTGCTTGCATTAACTGGTAAGAAAAAATCAATCACATTTTTATGCTAGAACTAGAAGAAGTGACAACCTAGACTCGACCCCTCACCTGACATATGATGGTCCAGGTGCAGAGAGGGTGAGTAATGTGGCCAAGGTTACACAGCCGGGGTTTGAACTCAGATTTACTCACTCCAGAGCCCCAGCCCCTAACCATCACGTCACAGAGCCGTTTGATTTGGATCTCCATCAGCCGGTTTAATGCAGTGTGAGAGACATGCCGAGGCTTTCCAAAGGTGGCAGTTTGGCTCTGTCTGATATTTCTCCTTACAATGAACTCCAAGCAATGGTCTCGGTTCTTTTGAAACATGCGATTTTGGGTGCATTGTGCTCAGTTTGACATAAATGGGCACACTGGTCTTGGGGACTCTGATGAGAACGGCACGGTCAAAATAAAGTGTTAGTCTCAGTCCCTCGGTAGCGGGAAGCGCAGTGTTCCTGAAGCCTGCGCTCCCAGATATTTCTTCTTGCAAAGCCGTCAAGAGGTCTGGGTGGAGCCTCGGGGTGTTGGGGGGCGAGGGAGGGATTTGAAGGCACTTGGCCTGGGACTATTCCCAGGGGCTATTAACGGTGGGCTGCCGCGCCTCCTCATCCTGGCTGACTGGTGGGAGGCCTTCCACGCCCGGACCAGGTGGTGCACCCGCCGCCGCTGCTGCAGCCAGTAGAGCATCTCCACTTTGTCACGCTTCATCTTGTCCAGGTAAGGCCTGCCCTTGAAGGTCACTGGCTCACCAAAGATTAATTCGACCTCCTTCAGGAGCGAAACCAAAGGGGCCTCCATTAGATTGAGCTTCCTGTGTAGATGGTCGCGGATGTGATTTTCCTCCAGGAAGCGACTCAGTTCCGAGTCAGTCTTTTGGAAGAAACGGTTGGGGTCGGAAGCCTGCCGCTCAAACCACTCCAGTTTCCCCAGCCACATCTCCCGCCGCTGAATGGGCTGCAGGGTCTGCTCCCAGGCGCTCACCAATGAAGGCAGCTGCCTCAGACGGGCATTGGAGCTGTACTTGATGGCCATGTCCAACCGGTCCTTGCTGGGAACCTCGAGCATGGACCACAACCGCTCCAGACGCTTCTGCAGGCTGAGGATTTTGACGGGTTCTCCCGGGAGGTTGGGCCTCTTAGTTTCTAGGCTGTGCCCCAGCACTGTGTTCCAATCCCACTCTCCTGGCATGAAGTCTGGCTCTTCATCTTTTTGCAGCGGAGGTGGGGGCTGAATCTTCAGGGACTCTCTGGCAGGGGCTACGATCTCCACGGGAGTCTCCTCTTCATACATCTGGAAGATGACATGGAGGAAGTCTGTCTCCTGGTTGGTGAGGTACTTGAAATAGTCATCCGCAGACAGGGTGGCCTTCCACCAGTTCACCGCTGTGGTCTTGTTTGATGGCACCTCCCAGCCTTTGCCTGCTTGGAGTGATGGCAGGGAGGACGTCCTCTCGGGGTTGGACTGTAAAGTGTTTGGTCTGTGGGAGAAAAGACCAGCCAGCTTGGGGTTGATGAGGTGATACTGCCGTTCTTGACGCAGAAAGGCTGAGACCAGGAACATGGACCAGTCTTTACTGGCTGCAGGCTCAATCAGGGGTCCCCGGTCAAAAGACAAGTGGTCAGTAGAGACACTGCTCATCAACTCCTTGTAGACCTCCTTAATGCTATTACCAAAAAAGCGATCGACATCCATTTTCTCGATCAGATGGGGGTCCAGTTCACCAGCCAGGTGGTTGTATAGGGCTCCGGCCTCCTCAACGTGGAAGGAATCCAAAAACTTTCTCTCCGAGACTTGTACACCAGCTGCCTGGACCACCACCTGATTTCTTAGCTTCAGAGTAACAGTCACTGGCTGTGGATGGAGTGGAGGGGATTTGGAGGACTGGGGACCCCACTGCCCAGAGGTTTCTCCTTCCTCATTCAACATTCTCTGGAGCTCTTCCATGGGATGTGTTGCAGCCGAGTGGTGGGTCTGGGCCCCCAGGAGTGGGGGCATGCCTGACTCTACTGGTGAGTAGGGAGTCCACTCCAATGTCATGTTCTTCATCATCTGCTTCAGGTCCTCGGCCACCATGTCCCCCACCAGCTCTGGTTTGCTCTCTGCAAACAGGACCAACGGGGTTACGGGACGAGGGGAGATGGAAGAAAGACCCAATTCATCTGCTAGCGTCCAGCCCTCACGCAGAGAGGGCGTGGACTGGCTCTTCTGGAGCTGGGAGTAGAGAAGCAAATGGGAGGTGAGGGGAGACCCACTGGTGAGAGCTACGGGGCCCCCAGGCTGCGACTCGGTCTGTGAGGAAGTGAAGCTGGCTTTCTTCTTTTGCATGGCGTACAGCCAGGGGAGAGCCTTTCTCCTCTTCAGCTGGGGGATGGACTTCAGTTCCTTCACTGGGTCGGGTTCAGGTTCTCCGAGAAACTCTTGCGAGCGACTGAGCTGGATGAGATAGTTCAGGTTGAGGTGGCAGCATGGCATTTGGGGCAAGCGGGCGCTGTGAGGAGGTGGTTTGACAGCCCCAGGGGAGCTGAAGGAGCGCAGTTTTAATATGCCGCCCTGGGCCTCCTCTACTTTCAGCAGGGCACGGAAATCAGCGAGCAGGCCACGGTAGACCTCGGGACTGGTGAGGAACACCGTGCAGTCCCTGGCGAGGCTGGCGGCCAGCCGGGTGAGCGTGGCTGATTCAGTGTAGACATAAGTGGAGGTCGACCTGGTCTTCAGCAGGTGCAGGTAACATAAGAAGAGCCGCTCGCAGCTGAGCAGCACGTAAACCAGGAGCCGCTTCCGCAGCCTCTGGTTGTTCAGGTGGCTCAGACTAGGCTCAGCGGGAGGCTCCCGCCAGCTGCACTTCAGCTCGTCCAAAATGACCTCTGTGAAACGCTGTCGGCCCTCAGGAGGCATCTGCTCCTCCAGCCCACAGCTGGCCAGCCGCTTGGCCACCTGGCGGCACAGCGACGCCACCGTCAGCCGCGAGACGGGCAGGGACGGTAGCATCGGGACCTCCTGCAGGAGGCGCTTCTGAGACTGTGAGCCTGTCGTTCTGCTGGGGAAGAGCGACAGCGGACGCAGCAACCGGTGGTAACACTGCTGGAGCTCGGGTTCTGGTTTAAAAGGCTCCATTTTAGCGCTGGCGGAGCCCGTTGTAAGACCCGAGGCGGCCGAGCGGTTACTAAGGGAACCAAGGACCAAATGGCCAGAGTGCGCCTGCGCTGCCAGGGCACGCCAAACGCAGACCTTTGTTGACGCGGGCGGGGCGAAGGAGGGCAAGGCCTTGCGTGCGCGCGCACCAGGGGGCGGGGCAAAGCCTGGCTAACGAGGCTCCGCCTCCTAGCGACTGTGCACTGGGTTTACGCTACAGGAATCCGTCTGTTCGCGTCCTCTGGCCAGTGACTGCATTCAAGATGGCATCGGACTCGGGGGACCGTGGAACCGCTTGCACGGTGAGGTTCGAAGCCTCTTGTGGGAGCCTAGCGGGGCAGTTCGCCTCGACCCCTAGGGGTGATCGTTAACACGAGAAGAGGGGAAGAAGCGGGCACCAGGGGCGGGGCCCGAGGCCCCAGCATGAAAAGAGTGCGAGAGTAGCAGGGTTTTTGGCGTTAATGTTGGAAAGTGTTGGTCCTGAAATGAGTGATAATGAAGAAGGCGCTTCAGGAGGAGTCACGTGGGACGTTCCCCAGGCCTTTGGGGTAGTCGTAGGGGAAGTAGTGAAACAGGGTCATGCGAGAGGGGTACCCATCTCTCATCGGTCGGTACCTGCCGCCCTTGCAGCTGGAGTTCGCGGTGCAGATGACCTGTCAGAGCTGTGTGGACGCGGTGCGCAAGTCCCTGCAAGGAGTGGCAGGTAGGAGCCAAATAGATTTTCTGTGGACCGTCCAGAGGCCTCTGGGATAGGTAGACAAATCTCTTAGGCCGACCATACTCCCATTTTACAGATGTAGAAATTGAGACCCAGAGAGAGGAGATTGTTCTCAGCGTCACACAAGAGCCCCAGAGGCAGAGCCTGGACTACAGGTCTCAAGCCTGCCCTGCCAGCAACCGCCTGTCCTTCTGGTGTCTTAAGCCTCACATGCCTGGAGAGTAAGGGCTGGACCGAATATAGCCTTGCCTACAGAAGGAGTTCCCTGAAAAACGAGCACTTTTTGCTTGTGAAACAGCATAATCTTGATAAAGCAAACAGCAGCCCTGGCCATGTCTCACCCTAGGCAGCTCCTGATTCTTAAAAGTCAGCTAGCTAGCTGGCCTGGAGGTGACCTGGCACATCCGGAAAGATCTGAGAAGGCAGAGCCACCAGCATGGCACCGGGAACCACCTTCCTTTGCTTCTGTTAAATGTTCGTCAAGTCATTCAGGAGCTATAGACCAGGCACTGGGGGCTTTTTAGGGGGAAGGGTTCACACGTGTTTCAGGCACATTCCTGCCTTAGGTAAAGATGAGCGCACAAGCATTACTCCTGGAAGGGCAGGTCTGGGGAGGCGTGAGGTTAGGTGGGTTCTAAAGCTGGGACAGTGGTGGCACTCAGCTCTGTGTAGGGCAGAGTGTGTCATAGCTGTTAGGGGTATGTGCTCTAGAGTTAGACTGTTTGGATTCAGATTCCCTTTTTGTGGCACTGGAACTTTAGGTATGCAAGTTTTTCTTCTTCCCTCCCTTCCTTACTTTTGATTTTATACCTAGAGGAAGGGAAGGAGAAAGAGAGGGAGAGAAACATCAGTTGTGTGGTTGCCTCTCGAGTGCCCCACACTGGGGACCTGGCCTGCAACCCAGGCATGTGCCCTGACTGGGAATCGAACTGGCGACCCTTTGGTTCACAGGCCTGCGCTCAGTCCACTGAGCCACACCAGCCAGGGCTGTGACTCTGTTTCTTTAGTGTTTCATTGGGCATGATAATGGAAGCTACTCTGGAGGATTGTCCTGAAGAGTAAATTAGTTACAATTAGCACTTTAGAAAAGTGTTTGGCATGGGGTGAGAACACAGTGAACCTTGGGAATTGTAAGAGGAAGGGCTTACAGGTGGTGATCCGATTAGGTGGAGGAAGGAAAGCACAGTCTTGAAGTTGGATTTGCTGTGTGTTTGGGGATGATGGGTGAGTGTCTCAGAAGACTGAGCCATCCCACCTCGGGTGCGGTGCTCTGATCAAAGGTTTCTGAGAATGTTGGGCTCCCCACTTCCTGTAAACCATTCTTGCTGGGAGAGCAAACAGCTCGACTTCTTGTTGGACACAGCAGTTTTTCGCCCTCAGCAGATTTCTTAGGCATAGCAAAACACTTCTGGTGGCTACATTTTCTGTTCTGGGTAACTGGAACCAGCCTGGCTTTTTCATGGGCTGAGAGGGGTGAGGAATTTGCCCTTTTCGGTGGCCTGGGGCTTTGGAGAATCGAGCTCTGTTCCCCTTCTGGGTGTAAGTGGGAGGAACTCCCAGCCCAAGGCCCACTTTTTTGAACCCTTATCACACACCCTGGAGTTCACTGTGGGCTTATCTTTTCTCTCTCACTGGGTTCTGAGCTGAACCAGGGCTGGCTCGGCCACACTCTGGGCTTCGCCAGCCAAGCCGAACTGCTGCATAGCTGGAGGGCCAGCTTCTTGGTTCCCACTCAGGTCGGAGGCTCAGGAGGTGCACAGTCACACAGAGCCTCCCACCTGGAGCCCTCCCACTACGGGAGCAGAGAGTCGGCTCTTCTTAAGAGACCCCAGATCAGGGACCCACCTGCCCCGAAGCTCATCTGTCGTCAAGTTTTGTCTGCTGTGTGTGTCTGACACATACTCAGAATCCAGCCTCTCTTTTTCCGTACTTTGGCCTTCACACCAGTCCAAGCCACCCCACCTCTCCCAGGCGAAGAGCTTCATCTTTGGGTGCCCTGTCACCTCTGTTGCCCACTCTGATCACTTTTGCATACAGAAGCCAGAAGGAGCCCCAGCCATATGGCTCAGTTGGTTGGAGCATCAAAGCCGAAAGGTTGCAGGTTCTATTCCCCGGTCCGGGCACATATGATCCCGGGTCTGGGCGTGTGCGGTCCCTGGTGGTGACATGTAGCCTGGGCACATGGGGCAGGCAGCTGATCGATGCTTCTCTCTCATTGACGCTTCTCTCTCTCCCTTTCTCTCTCTCTAAAAGCAATGAAAAAAAAATGTCCTCAAGTGAGAATACTTAAAAAAAAAGAAAAGCAAGAGTGATTTTGAAATCACACATTAGGTAACGTGGCTGCCCTGTGTAGAATCTTCTAGAAGTAATAATGTTTGAGAGCTTCCCATGGGCTGGGCACAGTGTTAAGTGCTATATATGAATAACTCATTTATGCCTTCAGTAACCCCCGGAAGTAGATAGTATTACTGTCTCCATTTGCGTGTGAAGAACCTGAATAGAAAGTTCAACAGAAATGTTGAGTAACTTGTCCAGGGCCACACAGCTAGTATGTAGCAAACTAAGGATTTCAACTCCAGAGCCCACACTCCCCACCACTGTCCACTATGGCCTCTCCCAGTGGCTTCCCATGGCATTAAAATTAAAGTCTAGGTTCAAGTCCGTCGATACTGTTGTGAAGGTAAAGTTTTCCTTTTTATGGCCGAGTAGAATTCCATTGTGTAAATGCCCGACGGTCGGTGTCTCCCCTCGTCTGCTGAGGGACAGCCGGGCTGCTCCCGTGTCTGGGCGATTGTAAATAACGCCACAACTGTAGTGAGCACAGGGTGCTTATGTTCTTCCGATTAGTGTTTGGGGTTCCTTCGGATATATTCCCAGAGGCCTTCCAAGCTTTGCGACCTCCAGCTAGTTGTGTGAGCTTCTAGCCTCGTTTGCTCACCTGCCACGTGAGGACGGTGTCACTGTCCTGATGGGTGTAAAGCAGAGCGCACAGCTCTCGCCACACGCTGCAGGCTCAGGCCACAAGAGTTCCCCGCCATCCGTCCTCCCGGCAGCCCCTTTGCATCAAGAGGCACCTCTCCGTGGACCCGGAGCTCCAAGGCCTCGCAGGCTGCTGGGTGGCCCAGGATGAGACGTTGTGTGAAGGGAGGCACAGTTTGGTTATTGGGAGGGTTTCCTTCTCACAGGGTTGCCTCGTTCCTTTTTTTTTTTTTTTTAGAGAATTTTAATGAGTTTGAGTCAAACCGATGACACCATGTGGCGGGAAGCAAGATCTCACATGCTCCCAGGGTTGCCTTGTTCCTGCAGGGGAGGCGACGGGCCTGCCCGCCTGATCTCGCACGCATTCTGCCCGCTCCCAGCAGGCTCAGGGGCGCTGCGGGGGGTCTGAAGGAGCAAGCCAATGAGACCTGTGTAGCCACAGCCAGAGGTTCCTGTCTCTCAGGCGCTGCCCCCTCCCAGGAGCACTTCCCAGTTTTGCCTCCTTTAAGCAGGGAGGAATCTGAACAGCCGAGGCACCTGGTCTGTACCTTGGGAATGGTTATTCTCTTCTCTGCCTGATGGTTCACCTAGGCGTAGTCTGAGTTCTCCCACAGCCTGTGAGCGCCCTGAGGACTAGGACCAGCGCTTTCCCCGACCCTGGCCTCCTCCGCGCCAAGTACACATTGGTTGAAAGAATACGGAGCCGGGAACCCAAGGTTGAAGGGAAGGCCAACAGTCAGTGTAGCGCCGAGTTCACAGAGCACTAGCTGAACACCACATTTAACCCTTGTCTCCTGGGCTGCCCACGGCTCCCCCGGGCTTTACTCCCCAGCGCAGCAAACACACTGAGATCAACCCAGAATGATTATTAGCCCTCCAGGTAAGAGCACCATCTAGAGTTTCTAGCCCATCCCCTCTGAACTGGCTGAGGATTCAAGAGTCCTCTTAAAAGGCTCGGGAGCCCCAAATACCCGAAGGAAAGAAGCCCCTCTCATCCTTCTTTGAGTTGGCTCGATGTTCGTCAAAGCTGAGCATGCGTCAGAATTGTCCCACTGGCTGTGCACACACAGGGGTGACTTCGGGATTTGGGGGCCAATTGAGACACGCTGACACTTGACCCTGACCCTTGTGGAACACACAGAGCTTGCGCCCGCACAGAGGGCGGGGATCAGTGCAGTGTGAATTACGCAGGCAAGTGGCAGCCCGAGGGCAGAGGAAGGGGTCCCAGCCTGCCCAGAGGCTGGGGGCTGCTTCCCAGGTGAGCAGCGTCCAGGGGAAGCACCTGGGCTCCGGAGCTGGGGTGCCTGGGAGGAACCCTAGCAGATCCCACAATTTACTATAGTGTGACTTTGAGCAAATTTCTTAGTTTCGCCCTGGCTGGTGTAGCTCAGTGGATTGAGCATGGGCTGAGAACCAAAGTGTCACAGGTTCGATTCCCAGCCAGGGCACATGCCTGGGTTGCAGGCCACAGCCCCCAGCAACCGCACATTGATGTTTCTCTCTCTCTCTGTCTTTCTCCCTCCCTTCCCTCTCTAAAATAAATTAATAAATAAATAAAATCTTTTAAAAAAATGTCTTAGTTTCTCTGTCCCCAACCCATGGGATTGCTTGGGCATGGAAGGAGTTACTTCAGATAAAGTATGAAAAAGCCCGCAGTACACACTCAGAAAATGTCATTTCTCAGGATGATGGTGATAGGAGCTTTATTGATGGATAACTCACATATCACAAAATTTACCCCTTTAAAACATACAGTTCAGTGGCTTTTAGTATATTCACAGAGTTGTACAATCGTCACCACTATCGATTTTATATTTCACCAGCTCATGAAGAAATTGAACGCTTTAGCTGCCTCCCTCCTATTCCCCTACCCCCAGCCTACTTTCCGTCTTTATAGATTTGCCTATTCTGGACATTTCTCCCCGAATGGCATCATCTCATATGTGGCCGTCTGTGACTGGCTCTCCCACAACAGTGTTTTCAAGGTTCGTCCGTGTCGTAGCACCCAGCAGTGCCTTGTCCCTTTTTCTGGCTGAACAGTGCTTCGTTGTACTGAAATAATGCGTGTCGTGTATCCATTCCTCAGTGGATGGGCATTTGGGTTGTTTTCACCTTTGGCTATTATGAACAATGTGGGTCTGATAGCCTGCTTTTCTAAAGACATTTTTTAAAAGAATTATCTATGTTTCCAAAGTTATAAACAATGCCTGGCATGCGCTAAGGACTCATAACAATCCTGGGAGTGAGGTGACACTATCCCCACTTTATTTGCAAAGAAGCAGCCTCAGAGAGATCAAGGGCCTTACGGAAGGCAGCTTCCGAGCCTGCCTCCAGCCATGGGAGGTTGGTGTAGATGGGGACAGGGGTCACCCACTCTGTCTCTCTCCTGCCTGTCCCCAGCGCAGGGTTGGCAGCCCCCCTTCTGCCCTCTGCCCTCTCTCTCCTCCCAGGTGTCCAGAGTGTAGAGGTGCAGTTGGAGAACCAGACGGTCCTGGTGCAGACCACCCTGCCCAGCCAGGAGGTGCAAGCCCTCTTAGAAGGGACAGGGCGGCAGGCGGTACTCAAGGGCATGGGCAGTGGCCTTTTGCGTGAGTAACCACTGTGGCCTTGGCTTTGCCTTTCTGGGAGGGAGGCGGCCAGGGGCTGGTTTAAACCTAACCATAGGATTTTGTGGCTTTGGGTTGGAGAGGCTTTGGAGAAGTTGTGAAAGTTACCGTGGGGCTCTCTCCTTGCCCTTCCCCAGCTGATGGAAGGGTGGGGCTGGGTGAGGTGGCACACCAGCCCAGGTGCCCCCTATCTTGCAGAGAATCTGGGGGCAGCAGTGGCCATTGTAGGAGGACCTGGCCCTGTGCAGGGCGTGGTGCGCTTCCTGCAGCTCAGCCCTGAGCAGTGCATCATCGAGGGAAGCATTGATGGCCTGGAGCCTGGGCCACACGGACTCCATGTCCATCAGTTCGGGGACCTCACAAGGGACTGCAACAGGTAAGCCATCCATAACCTCCCTTGCAGCATCCTCATCACCCCAGTTGTGTCCCCACTATGTGTAAGAGGCTGTATTCAGCCCTTGGGCACCCTTTCACGCTGTATAGTCCTCATAAGTACTCTGTGCGGCATGTACATACAGGCCCAGTCTACAGATGGGGGAACTGAGGGTCAAAGAGGTTAAATGACTTGTCAGAAGCCTCAGAGCACTTAAAAAGTAGATTTGACCCAAAATCTGACCTTGATGTTCCTGCTCATAGCCACCTTACTGCCTCCGAGATGGAGGGTGACTCTTGGATGTGGGGAAGGCAGGTCCCTGTGTCGTGGTGTTTGTCATGCTATAACACTGCTGGTTGATGACTCATTTCTGTCTCCCCTAGAAGCTGAGGGCAGGACCCATGTTTGATTCTTCTTAAAAAAAAAAGATTTTATTTCTTTATTTTTAGAGGGGAAGAGGGGCAAAAGGAGAGGGAGAGAAACATCTGTGTGCAAGAGATACATTGATTGGTTGCCTCTCGCGTGTCCCCAACCAGGGACCTGGCCCACAACCCAGGCTGCACCCTGGCTAGGAATCGAACCGGTGACATTTTGGTTTGTAGGACGGTGCTCAGTCCACTGAGCCACACCAGCCAGGGCTCGATTCTTCTTAGTGCCCTCAGCTCAAAGCCTGGCACAGAATGCTTGTTGAATGAATGAATGGATGGGTGGATGGGTGGACGGATGGATGGATGAAACAAATGTAATTAAAGTGAGAGGATGGATCACCTGCCCTGTGGGCTTCTGTTTCACTGCCTACCTGCTACTTTTTATTCTTAGCTGCGGGGACCACTTTAACCCTGATGGAATGTCTCATGGGGGCCCCCAGGACGCTGACCGGGTAAGTGTCCAACTGTGTGAGGCTTGGGCTGAGGCAGAGCCCCGAGGTCTCAGAGGCAGGGCAGGCATCTCTCGGAACCTTTGAGTGAGATTCCTTTTTGGTCCCCACTGTATTTTGTTCCAGTTACAAGCATTGACTGACACTCTCTACAGCCAGGGGCTGCCCCCAGGAGCTCACAGCTGGGCGGGGGAGACCACCCAGCACTCTGGCTGCAGCACAGCGAGAGGACCCTGGCTGGGGGCCCTGGGGGCCCAGAGCCCCAGCCCCTGACACAGCCTGAGGGGCACAGGCAGTGGGAAAGCTCCCTAGAGAAGTGACAGCGTAGAAATGGAAGGTTTTCCCTGCACTCCACAGGCCACTCTTCCGGTGCTCCGCCTCCTCCTGGTCCTGGAATTTCGTTTTCACTGGAGAAGTGTTTTCCCCATGGGCAGGTCACATGCTGCCCTAATGACTTTTGCCTTATCCGAGTACTGCTTGTTCTGTCAGTTACTCAATGCTTTGATTTAAATGGACTCACTTTTTTTCCTTAGGTGAATTACAGTTATTTTTAGTGCCTCCATCTATGACAGAAAGTTTCAGACATTCCAGAGGAGAGAAACTACCATCCCGAACCCCCAGGTCCCTGTTACCCAGCTTCAGGGGCCACCGCCCGTGGCCAGTCCCGTTGCACCGACACCACGGGGCCTCCTTTCATTATTATTTTGGAGCAAAACAAGACAACATTTTATGTAATGGAGGTAGATTGGGTTTTTTTAACGAGAAACTTGATATTCACAGAGAATGGAAAACCAGTACTTCTAGCTTTAATCGGAGGATCATTGTAGAAATAAATCAGTGAGGGCTTAAAACGTGTTCTGAGCCCTGCTAGGGACGGAGCAGGTCCCCTTGATCTTTGTTAAAGTGATAGCGAGAGGTGTCGGAGACCTGTTAACACCAAATTGTCACTTTGTCAGACCGGAGGGTGGCATCTGCTCCCTGTGATTCGATGTGTCCTCACACACCTAACACCTCCACTTCTCCCGTGGCGTGTTTTTCCCCTTTGCCGGATTCAGTGCCAGGCCGGCCCTGGGTCCTGGTCCCGAGAGCAGGTGGCTCCACTCCACACCCTCCAGGACTCACTGGCTTCCTTGGTTTCTATTTTCTATCTGGATGAACGCTTGCGTTCTTCCACCACAAGACAAATGAAAACATGGCATGTGTTTGTTCTAACTCGTTGTAACAGGTTGTTTGGACTTTTGACCGTTCCGTCACATTTCTCATGGTCAGAAGCTGTTACTCCTCCTCCCCCAAGCCCAAAGTGGGAGGAAAGCCGTGCTTGTGTTCAAGTGTGTCTGTTGCCATGAAGCAAATGACTCCAAACCGAGGGGTTTAAAACAACAAGCATTTAGCATCGCACCGTGTTGCTGCCCCCCCCCCCCCCGCCCCCGGGCTGCAGCCACGTCCAGGCCCGAGGTGGGGAGGATCTGCTCCCACCCTCCCTCGTGTTGCTGTTGGCAGGCTCGGGGCCTCCCCGGCTGTTGGCCAGACCTCCGTCCTTTGCCACCTGGGCCTCTCCCTGGGGCAGCTCACAACACAGCAGCCGGCTTCCCCCGGAGCTAGGAAGTGAGAGACGGCATGCAAGATGAAAGCCACACTTTTCCTGTAACCTAATCTTGGAAACGACACCGGGTTCAGCCCACACTCGGAGCAGGGAGCAGACGAGGCTGTGAACATGGGGGAGGTGCACCTTGGAGGCTGTCTGCCTCACTGATGCTTGAAAGGGGCAGAGCAAGAATTAGGCAGGTGAGGTACACCGCAGGCAGAGCCCTGGAGGCACGAGCCAGCGAGGAGCACCTGGGAGCTGGCAGCCCGTGTCTCTTGTGGAGGCTTTTGAAGGGCAAGAGACCACCTTACAACCCATGCCCTGCCCCAGGCCCCTCTCAGGGCCGGGAAGCAGAAGGAGGTGGAGCCAGCTGCCCCATTGTGCCCAAGCCCTGGATATAGACAGAGGAGGACCTGAGCAGGAGCTGCGTGGCCAAGGCCGCCGTGACGACCGACAGGTTCCTTGTGGATTTCAGCATCTGGTTTGGGCCCCATGGGAATGTGCTCAGTGTGGGAATTTACGTCCAAGCCTGGTTGTCCTGTTGCATGCCCCCTACATGCTCTCAGCTTCCTTCCCTTCTCTCCTTGTCCTCCTCCGGTCCTTTCTTTTCATACACCATACTGAAGGGATTGCTCCAAAGCATGGGGTCACCATGTCGTGCCTGTGCCTGAACCCCTTCTTGGCTCTCCAGTGCCTGGTGGTATGGGCCCCGCCAGGCTGCTTGGTGCGGCACTCAAGGCCACTGGCCCGGCTCCGCCCACCCTCATGTACGGGAGGGACTGGAAAGGCTGCCTCTCCTGACCCTCTGCTGCTGAGTCATGCACGTCTCTGAGCCGCTCTGCCCGCTGCCGCTCCCTCAGCCAAGCCCTGAGAACTCTCAAGGCTCTGTGTCATTGCCTCCCCTTCCTTGTCTTTCTACGGTGAAAGCCCCAACACAGGGCCTAGCAGAAGCACCAGGTGTAGGCAGCAGGCATCTCTCCGGGAAGCAGGATAACGCAGAAGTGGCTCTTCTGGCTGCTCGTCCAGGCCATCGTGCGCACAGTGACGTGCTTTGTGACCATGCTGTGCAGCGAGGTCTTGTGTGCCAGCCCACACAGGCACAGGACAGGCACTTGCTGCTGCCCGAAGTGGCAGGTTGGGGACGATTTATTTGCACAGATGTGAGCCTGTGACCCACCAGCAAGGTCTTGTCACCAGAATACACACTCACTGTTGTCCCAACCCCATGTGTCGTCATCACTCATCTGTTCTGCATCTGTCTCCCTCCGAGCTGCGAACCCCTGGAGGGTGGTGACTGCGTGTGCACCCCCATGCCCGGCAGAGGGGGTCTGATTTAGGGGGTGCTCAGTAGATGTGTTGCAGCATTTTTATTGCCTTCCAGGGAGAAGGCGTACAGAGCCAGCTTCTGGGGGGGCAGGGGGCAGGGGAGGACAGGCAGGACTGGCCCCTTGTCCCTTGTTTCTTCTCTGTTCCTGGAAGCAGGACGTCAGAGAAGGGATGCTGGCTGCCTCTGGTGGCAAGCAGCCAGGCACGGCCAGCCGAAGCCCAGGGGAACTGCGGACTGCCAAGGGCTCACAGAGTCATCAGGGGGCTGGTGAACCCGGCTTGGAAAGAAGCAGGGACGGGGCTAGCTTCCGAGGCCAGGGTGCCAGGCCGGGCAGTGACCTCTCGGGAGAAACAGCCTGGTCCAGGGGGCATGGCTTCCTAGATGCGGGTCAGGGCTCTTTCCAGGGTGCTGTCATTCCACCCGGGATTTCAGCTCCAGGGAGGGAGCTTCCAGTTGGCATCTTTGTGTCCTGGGCGTCCCTTCCTTTTACCTGACTGCACCCACAGGAGGACGCTGGTACTTTTGGGGAGTGGAATCAGATACTGGGGAGCCATCACCTAGCAGCTGTGCCCCATGTGCTTTCCCCTCCCCCCGCCCCGGGTCTTATTGCAGCACCGGGGAGACCTAGGAAATGTCCACGCGGATGCCGACGGCCGAGCCACCTTCAGGATAGAGGACGAGCAGCTGAAGGTAAGGGGGGAAAGGAAATGAGGGTCTTTCCTCCCAGATGGGTCTGCTGTCTGAGGCCGCTCCGTCTCCCCTCAAAGGTGTGGGATGTGATCGGACGAAGCCTGGTCATCGATGAGGGAGAAGACGACCTGGGCCGAGGAGGCCATCCCTTATCCAAGATCACGGGGAACTCAGGGAAGAGGTGGGTGACGCCGCCCCCTGCAGGAAGCCGTGCTTTGCCAGCCAGACCCGCGAGGGGCCCGGACAAGTGCCTGCCTGCTCTTGACCACGTGTTCGTCTGCAGGTTGGCCTGTGGCATCATCGCACGCTCCGCTGGCCTTTTCCAGAACCCCAAGCAGATCTGCTCCTGCGACGGCCTCACCATCTGGGAAGAGCGAGGCCGGCCCATCGCTGGCGAGGGGCGCAAGGGGCCGGCCCAGCCTCCTGCACACCTCTGAGCAGGGCCTCAGCCTCAGGCCCCGGTACTCTCCTCCTGGCTGGATGCCATCCTCTTCCAGGCGGAGGAGGGCAGGGATACGGGTGTGCGGGGGAATGCTGTGAGGCTCCCTTGGGCAAATGAAAGCTTTATTTTCATATCGAACTGTTTTTCCACGGGCTTGGTGAACACAGTCCCTGCTGCCTGGGACTTCAAAGGCCAGCTCTTGGCTTTTGGAGCCAAAACAAACAAACAAAAAACAAATAAACTGGATTTAAACCTACACACCTCCTGCCCTGACTGGTGTAGCTCAGCGGGTTGGGCGTGGTCCGATGAACTGAAAGGTCGCCGGTGCCATTCCCAGTCAAGGCACATGCCTGGGTTGTGGCTAGGACCCCGGTGGGGGGCGTGCGAGAGTCAACTGATTGCTGCTTCTCTCCCACATCGATGTTTCACTCCCTCTCTTTCTCCTTCCCTTCCTCTCTCTCTAAAAACATAAATAAAATCTTTAAACACACACATACCCCCCCTAAGGGCAAATGCAAGGGGAGAACCCAGGGATTGCCAGACAATGGCAGATGCTTCCGAGTCCCCACTGGGCCTTGCCTGAGGCCAGCTAACTCCTGACCTGCGGGTCAGGAGCTACTCCTGTCTCTTCCCAATGCACCCTTTAAAAATTAAGCTTCCTTGAGTTGATTTCTTCACTCACAAGTGAAAGACTCTTAATTAATCTAACAAGTGGAGTGCTTGGCACACGGTAAGTTCAAGGAGCAGTGGCTGTGACTCTGAGGCCCAACGGGGCCCTGGAGGCAGCCCCAGCCAAGCTGCCCACTCACGGAGCAGGCCAGTGACCAGGGGTTCTGGCCTCCCCACTCGTCCGTTTGCCCCCACCCCCGCCCCCACTGGGCTGCGTCGGGCTGCTCGCCGGGGACATGGTGGTGGGCTGTCAGGGTACAGACCGTGCCCTTTGCGCTGGCTGCACGGAGCGGGTGGGTGGGTAGCTCTACAGCGCGCTGGC
Source organism: Phyllostomus discolor (assembly GCF_004126475.2). Taxonomy (NCBI): domain Eukaryota; kingdom Metazoa; phylum Chordata; class Mammalia; order Chiroptera; family Phyllostomidae; genus Phyllostomus; species Phyllostomus discolor. The sequence continues at coordinate 166,557,688 of NC_040908.2, forward strand.
CTTGGCTGAGGTGCTCCTGGCGCTGCTCCCACTCCCCGGGCGGGCCCTGCCTGGCTCTCCTGAGGGCTGCAGCCGCCTGTGCCTCTGGCCCCAGCCCTCCGGCCCTGCTCTTTCTGCCCAGCCTGTGCTGGGTGCTTTCCAGCTTCTCTTGTTTCCTGGGGAACCAAATCCTTTTCAATGCTGGGGCCCAGGTTTTCTACCCCCCTCGGCCTCACTGCCGGAACTGCTCTCGGACTCTGCCCGCAGCCAACCCCTGACCTCCTCTGGCCTTCCTGCTGGAGGCCTAGCTGGGTTTAACCCTTTCGTGGCTCGACTGCTCCCCGCCCTCTGCCGCTCTGCTTTGATCTCTAAGGAATCAACGTCCTACTAGCTTTTCTTTCTTCTGAACTCTTAGCTGTGTGCTTTTTTGCAAACTTTGTTTTTCATCAAGAAATACTGTCCAAACATCTCGAAGCCCCATCCGTAAAGCAGAAGTGGACGGGTCCTGGGCTGCAGGGGGCACGGCTTGGAAATCTTTGCCAAATTCAGACATTTTTGTGTTGCCTCTCGACTTGTGCCCTGTCGGCGAACCATCTGTACCTATCACTCACCCGTTACTTGTCTTTAGATTGATTATCTTTTAAACTTACTTAAAAAGGAAATTGTAAGCACATTAGCTAATACTGTACCTAGATAGTGATTGTTAAGTGCCAGGCTCTGTTCTAAGCGCTTTACATGCAGTAATCCATTTAATCCTCTGGACAATCTTGCACGGAAGGTAGGGTCTATTATTATCCCATGTTACAGATAAGGAAACGGAAGCCCAGAGTGGTTATGTAACTTGCCCTAGGTCACGCAGTAACATGGCCCAGGTGGTCTGGCTCCAACTCTGCTTTTTTTTTTTAAAAAAGATTTTATTCATCTATTTTTAGGGAAGGAAGGGAAGGAGAAAGAGAGAGAAACATCAATGTGCAGTTGCTGGGGGGTCACGGCCTGCAACCCAGGCATGTGCCCGACTGGGAATCGAACCTGCAACACTTTGGTTTTCAGCCTGCGCTCAACCCACTGAGCTATGCCAGCCAGGGCTCCAAGTCTGCTCTAAACCACTCTATTGGTTCTCACTGTAAAGTATGGAAAGCATCTGACAAATGACAGATTCATTTGTCAGAAACAGAAGTTTGCTAGGAAAAGAATATACATAGCTATTACAATAAAAATGGTTCAGCCTGGCTGGTGTGGCTCAGTGGATTGAATGCCATCCTGTGAACCAAAGGGTCACGAGTTCAATCCCCAATCAGGGCACAGGCCTGGGTTGCAGGGCAGGTCCCCAGTAGGGGGTGAGACAACAACACACTGATGTTTCCCTCCCTCCCTTCCCTTCTCTAAAAATAAATAAATAAAATCTTAAAAAATAAATACATGTATGTCATCTACTTAAGGTCTCTTAGCCAGAGAGACAGAGATTATACCTCAAACCCTAGAGGAGGGAAGCACCGTAACAGGGCCCATAGCAGGGAGCTCAGCTTTCAGGCAAGGAGGAGAATGCTTTGGGTTCCCAGGGTCTTACTGTCTGTTAATACTGCCATCAACGTCAGCAGGAAAGAATCCTGCCCCTGTGTTTATGATGTACGTCAGTGGTATCCGTCCACTGAAAAGACTTCCTGATTGCTTTTTAATTTTTATTTTGATGACTATGATAGGTTGATCCCCAAAGTTATCAGGTCCTAATCCCTGGAAGCTGTCAGTGTTACCTTATTTGGAAAAAGTAGCTGCATAGGATGGTCTGAAATGAAAACTAAGGGCAAGTCATGGCTTGCAGACACAGTCATGCCCTGGGCCTGCATCTCCTTGACAAAGGTCAGCCTTTGCCCTAACGGAGCCTGCCTTACTGTCTTTTTGCATCTATGATAACACACCTTTGGGAAGTCAGAGTCATTTCCTTTTTCCAGACCCCCAGGGCACAACCTCCCACCCCAGCAGGAGAACCCAGAGCCCCTCATTGTTATGGTTATTATGGTAACTAACTGTTAATGATCCTACTCCACCTCTGTAGAAGTATGTGTCTGTTCCTTCCTCTTACTTTTTATCCCATTTCGGAGGGGCTTTTTTGCTGCCCCCCCCCCCCCCCCCCGCCCCCAGTCTATCACCAGTGAATTTCACGTAGCCCTTTAGGCCTCCTCCTCCGATTGTAATGTAGAAAATACGGTGTTAAACTGCCCTTCTCCAGAACATTTCTCGATCCATTGAGATTTTGCTTCCCTGTAATTGTCGTCAGTTTGGCCCAATCAAACTCACAAAAACTCTCATGGGTTTGGACATTTCTCATGTTGACACCAAAGTTAAGTTTACTAAGTTTACAAAATTTGGTTTAGGTCATTGGTTCTCCGTGGGGGTGCTACTACCTCTCAGGGGACTTATGGGGGTTTGTGAGGGAGTTTTTTTGGTTGTGACAGTGCTGAGTGGGGGTGGGGGGTGCTCCTGGCGTGCGTGGGGGAAAGGCTGGGGGGCCTTGCCGACCTGCCAGGTGCAAGATAGTCTGTCATAATGAAGAACTGTCCCATTTTCTGCACAACTTTCCAATGTTGCACTAGATATACTTGAATGTGAAAAACACTTACAATTGGAACTTAGTTTATTTATTACTTATTTTATTTGTAAGTAACAAAGCATTTCTGGTACCGTTTTAATGGACCATGAATTTTTCTGTTCTTGGTTGGGTTTGGACCGTTACTGAGAGTTGCTCACCATTTTGGAGAATGATGTTGCCCGTGGCAATAGCAGGAGTCCTATTTGAGCTGCCAGTGCGAGATCTCTGTATCAGTCTGCATTCGTAGCTGACCGGAAGACACAGTTCATTATAGATATTTCATGTGATAGATATTATTTTATTAGAAATGTCTTTCCATTTGGCACCGCCACGATAGGCTAAGTTATGTCTCTGGGCTACCATATGAGGGAAGATAAAGCCTCCTGAAGCCCTCCCTGGCTGGCGTAGCTCAGTGGATTGAGCATGGGCTGCGAACCAAAGGGTTGCCAAATTCCCAGTCAGGGCACGTGCCTGGGTTGCAGGCCAGGTTCTCAGTGGGGGCCATGTGAGAGGCAACCACACACTGATATTTCTCTCCCTCTCTTTCTTCCTCCCTTCTCCTCTCTAAAAATAAAAACAAATAAAATCTTTTTTTTAAAAAAGGCAAAGCCTCCTGGAAAGTATCATTACCAGAGAAATAGATCCACTGTGGGTATGAGGTATGGTAAAAATCAAGAGAGGCGATTGTTATTTTTTCTTTAAACACATACACAACGTTATGGTTCTAACTGAATGTTGTTTCAGAAACTAGAAGGCCTAGCAGATAGTAGGTGGTTAATAAAATTCTGGTTGGGATACTATGGGTTCTTTGACTGGGAATCAAACTGGCCACCCTTTGGTTTGCAGGCCTGCGCTCAATCCACTGAGCTACACCAGTCAGGGCTGTGTGTATATATATATTTATCCCAATAAAGAAATCTTCTAAGAAGGTCAGTAATTTTTATAGGTGAAGGAGGTGATATCCACAGCTGTGAAGACTTGAGCTCACATTCACACAGCTGGCAAATCACGCTGTAGCCCCTTCCCCGGGGGTAATGGTCAGAGCACCGACGTAGCCCCCTTTCTACGGCCGGCTCGGTGACCGGCAACTCCTTCCCCTTCTCCACTTCCGAATGCATCTCATCTGTATAGCCACTGGGCTAGCCTGGCCTGGCCCGGCTCAACTTATCTTTTTTTTCTTTAAATTAACTTACTTATTTTTATCCTCACCTGAAGACGTGCTTGTTGATTGTAGAGAGATGGGGAGGGAGATGTGAGAGAGAAACATTGATTGGTTGCCTCTTGGATATGCCCTGAATGGCACTGAACCTGCAGCCTAGGTAGGCATATACCCTGACTGGAAATGGAGCCCTTGGTCTTGGGGTTGACGGGATGACCTCCAGCCAGCTGAGCTACACTGGCCAGGTTGGCTTATCTTGAAGAATCCTTTGCAGCTTGGACACTATTTGCTGGTGAATATTCCTGAATGTGATCTTGCCTACCCTCATTCCCCACACTTGGTTCTAAATGACATGGCGTTCTTTTAAGAAATCAGACGTATCACCAACATTGAAGTTCTGTTTTCCCAAAGGATGTCTCTTCAAGACCTGAAGGCCATTTCAAGAGGAAGGTTAAACCTACACTAGCCAGCATGGCAGCTATTGGTCACGTGTGGCTACGGAACAGCTGAAATGTGGCTCGACCAAACTGAGATGTGCTGTAACACATACACAAAGAATTTCAAGGACTTACAACAAGAATATAATATATTAATAATTTTTATATTGATTACATGATGAACTGATAGTTCTTAAACATACATTAGGTTAAATAAAATATATCACTATAATTACATTTTTTAATTATTAATTATTTTTTAAAGTGCACACAGGGGTTCACAGCATATTTCTGTTGCGCACTGTTCTGACCCCGACCCTGACCCCTACCAGCACGCTGGAACCCACATGGAACTGCCCCCATGACACCTTTCAAATGGTTTTGCTTATGGAGTGGTTAAGGGCCCACTGATGCTCAGTCTGGGAACGCTGTCAGCAGTTCGGACTTGCGAAGATATCAAAGTGGTATCGGAGCAACGCCCCTCTTTTCTTCCTTAAAATATACTTTATTTTTTCATTATAAAAGAATTAGATGCTCATTGTTGAAAGTCTAATGACATGGAAATGAGTAAGAAAATGAACTCCCCACCTCATCACCTTGAGTAGTTAGTGCTTTTCTCTATGCCGAAAAAACAGGCACATCTCTGAGGGGCTTTTCCCCTTTGACATAGAAGGACATAACATTATACAATTACATTGTGTGTGTCTTTTTCCCTCTCACGTTACAGTTATCATTCCATATCAATAAACATTGAACTGGGTTTTTTTTTCAGTGTGCCCCAGGCATGAGACAGCTCTGGCCACCAACGCAAGCATCAAGCTGGGATGAAGGAAGGACTGTGGGTCTCCTTTGCCCCTGGCTATTATAGGGCAACACCCCCAATCAGTGTCTCCTTGCCCATTGTCAGGGGTTTTGAACTACTGTTAATAGCAATAAAATGTTCTCTCATAAGGTGATACCTAATTCCCTTAATGGACATTCAGATTGCTTTTACTACTTGCTACTACAAACAGTGCTAGAATCAGTTAATTTATACCAGTATCTTTATTGATGAGTTCTCTGTAGGCTACATTTCCAGTAGGATTACTATGTTAAAGACTCACCACATTTAAAGGTTCAATATTGCCAGAATACTTCCCAAGAAGGATGCAGAATTCACACTATCATCAGCAATGTGTGAATCTATTTTCTCACACCCTTACCAGCAATAGATATAAATCTTCTAATATTTTTGCAAATCTGAGGGGTGAAAAATGTTCTCATTTTCTCAGGAAATTGCATTCCCCTGACTACCAATGGAGTTTCTTGTTTATCGGGCATTTGTGCTCCCTTTTTAAAAATTAAATTAAATTTGCCCTGCCTGGTTTGGCTCAGTGGATCGGGTGCCAGCCTGTGAACTGAAGCGTTGCTGGTTCAATTCCAAGTCCGGGCACATGCCTGGGTTGTGGGCTGGGTCCCCAGTCGGGGCCGTGTGAAAGGCAACCGACTGATGTCTCTCTCCCTTTCCCTCTGTCTAAAAGTAAATCAATAAAGTCTTTGAAAAAAATGTAAATGTATTGGGGTGACACTGGTTAATGAAATTATATAGGTCTGAAATGTACAATTCTACGCTATGTCATCGGTACATTGCATTATGGGCCTCGTTTGTACTTCTTTTCCTGTAGAATTGCCAGTTCATAACCTTGGCTCCTTTATCTCATCTTTCTTCCCCATATCGACTTGTAAGAGTTCTTTGTACAATATAGATATTAGCTCTTTATACTCACAACTTTAGATCCGCAGCTCAGAGTTTGCCCTGAACTGCAGATACACATCTAATTGTCATTGGTATCTGCGCTTGGATGGCTTAGACGCATTATCAAACCCATCAGGCCCCAAACCGAATTTCTAGTCTTCTGCAGAAAATCTCTCCTGCAATAGTCCGAATCTCAATGAATGCTTCCAGCTGCTCTGCGTCATCTTGGATCCCTCTTTCACGACTGACAGCCAATCGCAACTCTACTGTCACATCTGACCACTTCCCCTGGATTCTATTGGCATGCCCCATTCGTGTCACCGTCATCTCTCTCCTGTATGTTTTCAGTAATGGTAATTTTTCAGAGCAAACAACTGTTTTCGCTCTTTTTTTTCCTCATTTCTTTTCTTGGGGGGGGTTAGGGAGTAATTTTTAATTTTTTAAAAGATTTTATTTATTTATTTTTAGAGTGGGAAGGGAGGGAGATAGAGAGAGAGAGAGAGAAACATCAATATGCGGTTGCTGGGGGTCATGGCCTGCAACCCAGGCATGTGCCCCGACTGGGAATCGAACCTGCGACACTTTGGTTCACAGCCCGTGCTCAATCCACTGAGCTACGCCAGCCAGGGCTAATTTTTAATTTTTTTGTTGTTGTTGTCTTACAAATACACCAGACAACCATGCAGTGCTGCCAGCACTGGATGCCGTCCTGGGCCACAAACCTACACACTCCTTTGCAACTGCTCCTGGGATGGCGGAGCTTTCGTTTCGCTTTACCGTTCGCTAGGACCCCCACATTACCTTCAAAGTTAAGAAACATACCATCTTTCCTCCGGCATGACTTTCGTTGTTGAATTACTACAGCTGGGCGAACCTTCTTTCCGAGCTCTGGTTTGCCTTTTTCGACTGTGCCCATCACCACGTCACCCGCACCCGCGGCGGGAGGCCTGTTCAGTCGTCCCTTGATCCCCTTCACAGGGATGATACACAGATTTCTGGCTCCTGTGTTGTGGTCAGCACAGTTGATGAGGGCTTCTAATGGGAGGCTGGAAGACCAAGGGCAATCCGGGATTTCACACTGGAAGACACAGCACATCCTCTTCAACATCTTGAAGGCAGAAAGGCATAGACAACATTGTTTTTCCCATTTCAATAGCAGCCATAAGGATACTTAAGGAAACAATGAAGGAAAAGTCCTATCAGACCTCCAGCCTCACCAAGAGTGAAGGCCAAAGTCATTCTACAAGGTCTCACCCCCCCAATCCCCACCCCCATCCTGATGCTCTATGATTCACTTGGTTTCCCACCTCCAGCCTCACTGCTCCGTGCAGTTCCTCGAGCAAGCGTTTCCCCAAAACTTTTTGACTTGTGTTGTACTTTCTGACTGAATAATTCTTCCGGAGGATAACTTGCTTGCTCCTTTGGTTACTTTGAGTCTTTAGCACTAACCAACAGGCTATATGTTTTACTTGTTCATCTGTCTCCTCACCATAATATAAACTCCACGAAGGGGGGGAATTTTGTCACTTTTTGTTCACTGCTGTATTCTTGGTGCTGCCCACATGGTAGGTCCTCAATAAAATTTGTAGAGTAAGCTTGTAGGCAAATATTTTCCTAAGTTTGTCTCATGTATTTGTTTTTGACGTCTTCCCTCAGCAAGATCTTTATTTGCATACATCTGTCGGTTTTGAAATTTTTCCTCTCATTTTTTTTTAAAGACTAAACTTTCACCCTGGCCTAGCTCAGTGGGTTGACTGCGAGTCTGTGAATCAGAGGGTCGCTGGTTCGACTTCCAGTCTAGGGCACATACCTAGGTTGCAGGCCAGGTTCCCCAATTGGGGGGGGGGGCACGTGAGAAGCAACCACACATTGATGTTTCTATTCCTCTCTTCCTCCTTTGCTTCTCCTCTCTCTAAACATAAATAAAATCTTAAAAAGAAGAAACCCTCAACTTTTGCCCCCTGAAGGACCGTTCTCTCGACCTTATCTTTTATTTTATTAAACTTCTTAATGTGCAATATTTCAAGAGCCACATCTTACTAATCCTCGTTTGTAAATTCCATAAAGGCAGAGGCGTGCTCGTATTTTTCATGTCTCCAGCGTCTGCCAGGACCTCAGCAACCTCAGAGAACGTGTTCCCAGAGAAGAAACTAATGGCACGAGGCTTTCTCCCTAGGCAGACGCCTCTCAGATCCCCTCAGACAGCTCTGCACAGTCCCGGAGGCGGGAGTCCCAGGAGCCTTTTGCTGAGTGAAGGCGTTTTTTCTGTTTTTTTTTTTCCTGCCAGGCCCGGCCTTCCCTTGGACATTATTGCTGCCACCTGAAGACTCATGTTTGGCCTAAGCTGCCAGAATGGGAGAAGCCCTGCCTTCCAAGTGAACCAAGTTTTTCCTTGGGGCCCACCGATTACCGCCTCACTCGAGCCAGAGGCTGCCTCTCGGACTAGGCCGCTAACTACAGACGTTCCCAAAGCACCTCCCCACCTCCCCACCCCTCCTTCTGCCTCCCCACCCCGCTCCGGCAGTGGCGGTTGGTGGCGCGCCGTCTTCTCTCTCCCACCCCACTGCTAACGAGCGGGCGCAAGGCCTTCTGGGATTGGCTGCGACAGCATGCATCTTCTCTCAGGCTCTCTGATTGGCTGCAGGGCGCGCGGGATGTGAGCCCTGATTGGCTAGGTTAGAGCGCCTGCGCGGCGGGGTTCTCCGTCGCCAGCCATTCCTGGGGAGGACTGCCGGCTGGCCGGACGTCTCGCCTGCTTCTTCAGGAGAGGTCCCGGCCCTCCGGGAAGGCGGTTGCGGCGGTAAAATGAAGATATTCGTGGGAAACGTCGATGGAGCGGATACAACGCCGGAGGAGCTGGCAGCCCTCTTCGCGCCCTACGGCACAGTCATGAGCTGCGCCGTCATGAAACAGTTCGCCTTCGTGCACATGCGCGAGAACGCGGGCGCGGTGCGCGCCATCGAGGCCCTGCACGGCCACGAGCTGCGGCCTGGGCGCGCGCTCGTGGTGGAGATGTCGCGCCCACGGCCTCTTAACACTTGGAAGATTTTCGTGGGCAATGTGTCGGCTGCTTGCACGAGCCAGGAGTTGCGCAGCCTCTTCGAGCGCCGCGGACGCGTCATCGAGTGTGACGTGGTGAAAGGTAACGCGAAGGCGCGCGCACGGGGGCACTCTGCTTGTTAGCCACTCCCCTTTCCCGGGGGTCGGTGAATGCGCGGTTGGGGGCGGGGGTGGCGAGAAGTCCGCGGGAGCGTGGTCCGAGTTGTTGGGGGCGCGATGGATAGAGCCACCCTCCTCCCCTGCGGTCCAGGCACCATTCACAAGTGGGAGGAAGCGGCTCTGGGTGGGTGCGGCGGCCACTGCTGGCCGAACTACGGGGCCGGGGACGCGCCTGAGAGACTCGCGAGTGTACCGGGGGCGCGCCTTCCACTGTTCTCCTGGGCCTGGCACCGAGCGGAAATTGGGAAGTGACGGGCACGAGCCGGATCATGGAGCGGGGAAGATCTCTACACTTCCCCAGACGTCGGTCAGAGCGAGGGACGAGGGAAAAGGTGGGGGCTGACGCCCCAAGACCACCCTCGTGTTCCCTCCCGGTGAATGCTCCCGAGCGGAAGGTAACGGGGCCCTTGGACGTTTCTTGGGCTGGGGTTTTTTTTACTATTCCGTGGCGTGGGTGTAGTCATGGGTATAGTTACTCGTGGGTACAGGAGGGGGCCCTTCTGAACCACTATGGCCTTTTAATATTGTTAGGTGGTTTAGGCGTGGCAAATCTGCGCTTTCCAGATCCTTCAAATTTGGGTTTATTTTCTTTGGGCTCTATTTTGCATCTGTGAACTTGGAAATCCCGACCTCTCGAGCGTGGAAGGAGGCTTACTTTATGAAGGCTCCTTCTCCGTAGACTTTACTTACCAAACCTGTGCCCCAGGGCATTGCCATTCTTTTGAAGCTTGGTGATTTTGCAAGGGGGCATACTGTGTGGCTGAGGGGGAATATGGGAAGGGGTCTGTGAGGGGTTTTCTTTAATTCCTTAGACGTTCATTAAACACTTATTAGTTGTTTTTGCTTGATGAGCCTGATCTTCAGGGCAGATCCCTAGTTTGCCTTTTAAATGTATCACCATAATTTAGGCCTGACCTCTTTTTTGGAACCTAGTTGATTTTTTTCATAGTATGGGTTCCTATTCCCTAAGCTGTTATTTTATATCGCCAGGGTTTGGTGGGACAGCCTTTGTGTATGTGGCTAGTCTCTGTATCTCTTGGGATCAGAATTAACTTTGCCCTGACATCTTGGAGGATGCAGCCTGGGAGTGTCTGATGCCCGACTCCTGGTACTACTGGATACATACATGGTCACTATCCTGTGTGAGGTTTTGAGGCCAGGAAATAAATGGGAGCGCAGGTGCTTATTTATTTCCACCAAGATAACTTCATTTGCTGTCCCGGAGGGGCACATCTTTTGGGCCACCTTGTCCTTTCCATAACTGGGAGAAGTGTAAAGGGGTGTGCAGTGTCCACTCCTGGATGAATTCCTTGTTGTGCATTAACACTGCATTCTGTTTTCCTCAGCTCAGGTTGTGCAAGCCCACGACTGTCCGGAATCGGGTCCCTGCTGGGTGCTCTGAGGCAGGCTGTATGGTGCATGGATTTTTGCTTTTGTTCAGAGTTAAGGAATGAGAAAGGCCTCAGATTGGGCACCTGGCCAGGAAATGGATGGGGGTGTAATGGCTCATTATGAGAGTTCTGTGTTTAATTGAGCTATGTATCTTTCGTGGTTCTTAGGCAGGGTGGCTACTAGATTGGAGTCTAGAAACTAGCATCTTCAGAGGCAGTCTCTATGGAACTTCCTAGTCAGGTAGCTTGCTTTTAGGTGGTAGGAAAAGCAGAAAATGCCTGAATTTGCTTGGGACAGACACTAAGTGGTAGTGGGAGGCAGGGTGAAATGTACAACTGTATGGGGTTTTTAGAACTGTTGGCTGACTCCTTGTGATAGAGCAAAAGTTTTGTGCCTCCGTAAATGTTTGATGAGTAGAAATGCCTTGACTTCTCAGGAAGTGGTGGTCAGCCGTTTGTAGCTTGCTGATTTGTAATTTCTGATATACTTTGATGTAAGGAATTGGGAAAGATCTCAGCATCATATCCTTCACTGGTACCTTTCTGTGTCTTTGGGGTGAAGGAAAGTGAGGCTTTTAAGTTGGAAATATAGTAGAAGAAACTAGCTCTGGCTCTGTAAGTAGCTTATTTCTTGGGATGGGAATGGGCATTTTACTGAGTCTTATGTTGGCTGTCAGGCCTTGGAAAAGAACAGAAACTTGGCATGGCACAGGACAACTGGTTCTGTTTTATTTCACGGGAGAAAAACATAGTTGCTTGGTTACCCCAGGACCTTAGATACGATTTGATTTGTAGAGTAAAAATCTCCATAGCAACAGCACATTATAACCACTTTCCACAGCTACATTCTATTGGGTGTTCAGAGATGAAGTAGGAGAGTCCCTTACAGCTAGGAACCGTTTGGACTTCAGGGAAGGTCTGAAAGTCAGAAGAGGAAACCTTTTCCTCCCCTTTTTGGGGGCGGCCATTCTTTTCTCCTGTATACAACGCAACTCTAGTTTCGAGTTAGTTTTTTACTCTTTTCAGGATAGGAAAACTCATTATTCTGGATTCTCTTAGCTTGGTGCTGGAGGAATTACAATGCCACCAGATCATTAGGTGATCTCTGTAAAACATTGCTTGCTAGTCCCATTAAATGCAGTGGATTTTTTTTTTTTTTAGAGGTCACACTGCTCCTTATACTACCTCTCCAGATTAGAGGGGTCCCTGGAGTTCTCTAGGTTTCTGTTTATTGTCTTCACTGCCCTAGGAGTAGTTGGTTTCTGGGAATCTTTGATAGGGTTAGGTCTGTGTTTGGCTGTTCACTGATAGGATTGGTTAGCCTGTTTGGATTGAGTCTGAATAGCCTATTCCCTCCAATATTAGGCTTAGGAAATTTCTTATTTTAAACTGGTTAAAATTGTAGCTGGTGGCTTAAAAAAATCAGGCATATAGTTCAGGTGGGCGGTCAACTGCGTTGTACACTCGAAATCTCAATTCTCAAACTTCTTTCTCAACTTGGTCTCTTAATAAAACTCAACTGAGTAGGGAGTAGACAGTGGGATGTCCTGTTGCTTTTGTAAACCCGTTAAAATATTTTTTGTTGGGCTTTTTTTTCTCTCTAGGTCATTCTAGTTTCAGGTGTGCTGGGAATATAGAATACTTTTCTATTCTCTCAATTGCCTGGAGGTTTTTTCCATTCCCCTTAATCTGCCTACAAGCTCCTGCTTTCTGATTGCCATTGCATTCTGGTGGCTTTGCCATTTTTCTGAGGGTCAGCTCAGCCTCTTCTTTTAAAGAGATCTCCCACCACCAGCATCTATTTTTAGCTCACTCTATCAAAAGTGGAGGTGAGAGATGAGAGGACAGCTCTAGTGCTCTGTATCCAGGCCAAAAGGAATCCTTTTTCGTTTCACACTTGGTAGATAAGGAATCAGGTTCTGGCCGTGAGGATGTGAGGACTGAGAGTTCTGGTAGTTCATTTTGTCCTTTTATTGTCTCTGGCTGGTTCCAGGTTTGCACATACAGATGGCATTGTGTATCTTTAAAAAAAATTTTTTTTATTCGTTGATTTTAGAGATAGAGAAGGAAGGAGGGAGGGGGAGAGAAAGAGAAAAACATTGGTTTGTTGTTCACCTATTTGTTGATCTTTGTATGTTTCCTGACCAGGGATCTAACTTAAACGGATTGGGGATAATGCTCTAACCAACTGAGCTACCTGGCTAGGGCTGTGGCATTGTATCTGTGGTGTTTGATTAGAGATGACAGATAATATTCTGTAGGGTAATAAGCCTATAGTTATTCCTAGGCTTGAATAATAATAATTCTTTATCATTATATAATTACTTTTACTTTGCCAGGCACTTTTATCTTCTTATTTGAATCTCCTAACTCTGAGGTGGGTAGGACAAATTTGTCAGAGGGAGAAATAAATTTTAAGTTCCTCCAGAGCTTACAGCAAGTCAGTGATAATCTGGATCTGTAACTGAAGTCTTTTAAGCTTTAGCCAAAGATTCCTTGTTCGGTACCATACTTCTGACTTAAACCTGTTGGTTAAATTTTTATTTTCTCATGGGAGTTGGTTGGTGGCATTGCCTTAGATCCAGGAGAATGACTTGCTCTATAGGACCAGCAAGAGAGGGCATCCCAGTATGAAAGTTTCTAGAAATTAGGATACTTATTAGAGCCCATTTAAAAGGAATTGTTATCTTTGGGAATGGACCTTAGTAAGTTCATCCAGTTCGTTCATTTCCTGAACTGATGTGAGAGAGATGGGGTCCTGGTCCTTTGGACTGTATCTTAAGGTGGCCACAGGTCTAGATGAGGTGAAGTGCATGGCCTTGTTTCCCATGAGGATGATCTTATTATCACTTGTCTTCATATCCTCCTTGTACCATTGTGGTTTGTAAGTTTGTATGAGAACAAGAATTTCTTCCCATTCCTCCCCGTCCTAAAGTTTTCTTTCTATGTGGTAGATGCATAGGTCTTTGAGATCCACATCCTGTCTTAGAGCCTGTCCTCCCACTATAGCTCGTTCAGATCCTGAATGAGGACCTCAGGGGTAACCTGTTTAGCAGAGCCTGCTTGCTGCAGTAATTGCAGCTTCTCACCTTGAAGCTGAGAAAACAATCTTTCCTATAAATAGTTTGCTCTGTGAACAGGAGCCCAAGGGGTAAGGTATATCTTTGCCCCTTAAAGAGGAACTGGTAGAGGATGTAATGTAGCCTGTGGGAGGAGACTTGGGCTTGAACTCAGCCAGGAGGCTTAGTTCGCATTCCAACACCCGGTTGGTTTACATGGGGTCCACCTTCTCCCTTTTCTAGTCATATTACATAGTCCTGCTTTACACATTGACTTCTTGGGGGTAGACTTGGTATAGTGAAGGGCATGGAGAGCTGGGATTTCTGTTAATGGCTCTAGCACCTTTTGATTTGGGGCAAGCCGTATAAATTCTGAGCATGTTTGCCCACCTTTAAAATGAGAGAAGGATCCTTTGCTCTGCCTCCTTCACAGGGTTGTTGTGGAGTCCAGTGAGGTCCTGTGCATGAAAGTGCTTTGGACACTGGGAAGTACTGTGGGAAAAGGGGAGGAATTTCATGCACTGCACATGCAGTCTAGCGCTCTTGCCTTAATTGGACCCTTGGCTGAGACATGGGTTATGCCAAGATGTAAGTGGTCGTTTCCAGGGTTTGAGAATTAAGCCTCAAAGGTGAGCAGTAGTCTTTGGTGACGTTAGATTAGAGAATACTGAATAATTAAGTGATCCAGGCACTCTTTCTGCGTTTTTTTCTGCTGGTTTATACTTACAGGAGCTGTGAAGATTTTTATCCTGTGTTGCAGTTCATCTTTGCTCTTTCTTCTCTCACCAGGAAGTTGGGTGAGGTGGCAGGGGGAAAGGGGAGAATGGGGAGAAGGCCACAGGCAAAGGTGGCTTCTTGGGACAGCCAGAAACTTTGTTATATGGAAGCCACATTTTATGACATACTCCTGAAGAGAAGGGTTTGGAGGCCTGGAGGTAGTTGGCAACAGCTGGGTGCTGTTGGTGTATCCAATTTGGGACCCGTTGGGTAGCATGCCCTGCCCCCCTAATTGCTAACCCTCTGTCTGCTGCTTTATCAGACTACGCGTTTGTTCACATGGAGAAGGAAGCAGATGCCAAAGCCGCCATCGCGCAGCTCAACGGCAAAGAAGTGAAGGGCAAGCGCATCAACGTGGAACTCTCAACCAAGGGTCAGAAGAAGGGGCCTGGCCTGGCTATCCAGTCTGGGGACAAGACCAAGAAACCAGGGGCTGGGGATACAGCATTCCCTGGAGCTGGTGGCTTCTCTGCCACTTTCGACTACCAGCAGGCTTTTGGCAACAGCACTGGTGGCTTTGATGGGCAAGCCCGTCAGCCCACACCACCTTTCTTTGGTCGCGACCGCAGCCCCCTGCGCCGTTCCCCTCCTAGAGCCTCTTATGTGGCTCCTCTGACGGCCCAGCCAGCCACCTACAGGGCCCAGCCCTCAGTGTCGCTGGGAGCTGCCTATAGGGCCCAGCCTTCTGCCTCTTTGGGTGTTGGCTATCGGACTCAGCCCATGGCAGCCCAGGCAGCCTCTTATCGCGCTCAGCCCTCTGTCTCCCTCGGGGCTCCGTACAGGGGCCAGTTGGCCAGCCCTAGCTCCCAGTCTGCCGCAGCTTCCTCGCTTGGGCCATATGGTGGAGCCCAGCCCTCAGCCTCGGCCCTTTCCTCCTATGGGGGTCAGCCAGGTGCGGCTTCCTCGCTCAACTCCTATGGGGCTCAGGGCTCCTCCCTGGCCTCCTATGGTAACCAACCATCCTCTTACGGTGCGCAGGCTGCTTCGTCCTATGGGGTTCGTGCAGCTGCTTCCTACAACGCCCAGGGAGCAGCTTCCTCCTTAGGTTCCTATGGGGCCCAGGCAGCCTCCTATGGGGCCCAAGGAGCAGCCTCCTCACTGGCTTATGGGGCCCAGGCAGCTTCTTACAATGCCCAGCCCTCAGCCTCTTATAATGCCCAGTCTGCCCCATATGCTGCACAACAGGCTGCTTCCTACTCTTCCCAGCCTGCTGCCTATGTGGCACAGCCGGCTGCAGCTGCTGCCTATGCCGGCCAGCCAGCTGCCTACGCTGCACAAGCCACTACTCCAATGGCTGGGTCCTATGGCGCCCAGCCGGTTGTTCAGACCCAGCTGAATAATTATGGGGCTCAAGCATCGATGGGCCTGTCAGGCTCCTATGGGGCTCAGTCAGCCGCTGCGGCCACTGGCTCTTATGGCGCTGCAGCTGCCTACGGCGCCCAGCCTTCTGCCACCCTGGCAGCTCCTTACCGCACTCAGTCAGCTTCATTGGCTGCTTCTTATGCTGCGCAGCAGCATCCCCAGGCTGCTGCCTCCTACCGTGGCCAGCCGGGCAATGCCTACGATGGGGCAGGTCAGCCGTCTGCAGCCTACCTGTCCATGTCCCAGGGGGCCGTTGCCAACGCCAACAGCACCCCGCCGCCCTATGAGCGTACCCGCCTCTCCCCACCCCGGGCCAGCTACGACGATCCCTACAAAAAGGCTGTCGCCATGTCAAAAAGGTACTGTATGCCCCCCCGCCTCTGCCCCAAGCTGGGGCTTAGGGCAAGGGGCTGAGGTTGGCATGGGAGGGAAACTGGAGCCATTGGCCCCTCCCTTGGTCTTCTCTACTCCCGTGGGATGTCCAAAGGCTGAGGGGGATGATGTGTGTGAACTTCCCTGGTCACCAGGGTTCAGGTGGAGCATAGTGCTCAGACTGGGATGGTACCAGCTAGTCAGGCTGGGAAAAGCGTGACCCGTTTGGGCGAGCCCAACTGCTATTGGAGCTACCGCCTGCAAGATCGTGGCCCATAGCTTTTCCCACCGTCTGTAGGAATCTTAAGCCTGTTATGTGGTTGTCCTGGCTTTGGTGGGGGTAGGTGTGAGAGAGCAGTCCCTTTGGCACTCATTGGCTGAAGGCAACGTACGCGAGGTGCGTCCACTTTGGGAAGTTGGGGACCTTGCTTTTGTCCGCCGTTCTGTTGATAAACAACCACGGTCTTTCTGTGCAGGGCCCAGGGGAGGGAATAGTTTGTGGTTTGGGAATGCAGACTAAAATCCACTTTGACCAGTTCAGAAAGGAGGGCTTCAGTAACGGGCTTGGTTTCCCACTGAGATGAACCAGGCCTGATTTCTTGCCCTGGATAGGGTGATGAGCCTTCTGACAAAATCTCGTGTGTTGGAGACCAGTCTGATCACACCCTCCCTATCCCCATTGGCATCTCCCCCATGCCCACCTGGAGCCCTCTCCTCAATTGTCTCATTCACCAACTGTCTTCTTCTCTCGACTAGGTATGGTTCCGACCGGCGTTTAGCCGAGCTCTCTGATTACCGCCGTTTATCAGAGTCGCAGCTTTCGTTCCGCCGCTCGCCGACAAAGTCCTCGCTGGATTACCGTCGCCTGCCCGATGCCCATTCCGATTACGCACGCTATTCGGGCTCCTATAATGATTACCTGCGGGCAGCTCAGATGCACTCTGGCTACCAGCGTCGCATGTAGGGGCAACCTGGGATTGGGCACCACAGGGAGGGGAGGAGACAAGTGGGTTGGGTGCAGACCCGGGTTATAACCACTGGCCCATACCTCTCCTGTGTGTGGTTTTTTCATCCCTTCTACCATGTGGGCCTTCCCCGGGAGACGATCCATTTGAGTGTTCGGCAGTAACCTACTTTGTTCCTTCGCCTCAGCAGCAAATCTTGCTACTGGCTCTAGATCTGCGGTTTCCCCTCTCCCCTGCCTCCCGTCTCCCCAGGATGGGAATTTCTTTTACGTTTTTATTTTTCCCTGGCTCCCTTTTATTTTTGTGCGCGATATTTAAGGTCGTCTGGATGGGGAAGCAACCTGCAGCTGAGGTCGCCGGCGCCTTTTTCTTTTTAGATGTGAGGGAGGCCAGGAAAGGGTTAGCTTAACCATTTCCTATGCGCCAAGCTGTGCCAGCAGTCCAGGGCTCTGACTGCCCCTCTAGACTGTGTTGAGACTGAATTCCTGTTGGGACAGTCAGTTGGTATGTGTTCAAATTCCTACCGACTCCTGATGTTCTAGCTGATGCTGAGTGGCACAGTCCCACTTCCCTATCTCCCCAAGTAGGTGGTGTTAGAAAACCTTAATTTTTTTCCCTTTTGTATGGACTACAAATAAAACTTGGGGCAATTTGCAGTTTGGAAACCTGGTTGTCATTGTCTTGATTGCACTCAGTTTCAGAGGAGCCAGTTTGACATCCAGGAAGACGTGACAGCCCAATGGAAGGCAACCAGAGAACCCATGGCAGATGAGGAAAGGGGATTGAACGTGGAAATTAGAATGCTTGCCGTGCTGCCCAGGAGGATGTAGCTCATCATCGGCCTGCTAGTCTGCCATCTTGAGGAATGGAGAGTCCAGATCAAGTTGCTTGGGCTTCTTCAGCCCTCGACTTGAGTTAATCACACCCCAATACAGTAAATTTGTTGCCCATTATCCTGTGCCTGTGCTTGACTGGTTTTCTTGACTTGTTTCCAGTTGAGAAACAACCTGTGCTCCAGCAGCTTGGTTCTGGGGTTTGGCTTCTCAAGTGAGAAGTGGGGAATGGGCTTGCTTTGGTGCTTACGAGGCTAGTGGATCCTTCAGGCCATGGGCTCGAGTGAGTGCTGGGGCTGGGACCTGGAGAGGAACCAGTGGTGGGATGGGGGGCGATGTTGGTGTCTGATTCCGCCCTGTGGTTGGAGCAAGGAGGGGCGGGGACGGTTGGAAGACGGTATGGGAGAGCCTGGTCACAGAACCGATATTTCGCCTGTTGAACATCGCCATGGAGCGTCCTTCCTGCGTCCTGCCCATCTGCTACCATCATGGCCACCTGAGACTCACTTTCCCTATTCCATTTGTTAGAGTTCCCAGATATTTTCTTGCTGGGTTAATATTTGAAGCTGTTACGATCGACTGGGAATGGGCTGAGGTGCAAGTATAACCAAGGAGGGGTGCTGGGATAGGGTGAGGAATTGAAGACCCTGTCTACTTTTATTCAGGGGCTGGAGGTTGAGAGGACCTGGGTGAACAAGAGTTCCAGCTGGGGACAACATGGGAGGCTTGGGTGTAATGCTGGGTGGATGGAAGAAGACTGGTTGGGTAGGGTGATAACAGAACGACCACCTACTGATGTTCCTTTGGGTAAGGCGATTTTCGGGACGCGCGTGTGTCAAATGGAATTCAGGTGGGTTGTCTTCTGCCTCCTTTACTGGCTTGTGAATCTGCCTGTGACAGAGTAGTTTGTCCCAGGTGTTCCCTCTGCGCAGTGGGGAAAAGCATATGGATGGTCTTATAACCATACACTCTCATGGATGCTTATTGGGGTGGTCTCCGGGCACTGGGACCATAGCTTTTTTTCTTTCTGCTCACTGCTTTGCCTTCAGGTGCTTCGCTGCTCCTTTTCATTTCTTCGCAGGACTGGGAGGGGAAGTTCGAAAGGTTTCTTGGCCCTTTTCAGGAGTGAGGGCGGGTGATCTGAGGGCCAACCTGACAGGTTAGCTCTCTTTACTACCTGGGAGAATGCAGTGTTGGTTGATTGCAGGCCTGTGTATTTGTAGTGTTTGTCAGTGTGGCTTTCTGTCTTCTTCCTTTCTCTCCAGCGAGGGTTCCTGTGAAAAACAGCCTAATGTGCTCTTGGGGTCAGTGCTGATGTTCCGCATTGTAACCCGAGTTCTTCAGTGTGACCTGGCCTAGATGATCACTCTGCATGTCGCCTTTAGGTGCTGATGCCCTTGCTGCCTCAGCCCCCGGCTTCTCATCGTTCAAGCCAGAAGGAGCTACAAAGCTAAATCATTGGTCACTTTCTTCTTTCTTGCAGATTGTTTTACAATTCCCTCTACTCTTAAATTATGCCACCTGTGTTAATCCTGTATCCCACTCATGCTTCGCTTTTTGTGGATTTCTGATTTTCAGGGTCCTATAACTTGGAGGTGGTTGGGTTGAGTGAATGGGAGAACATACATTGGTTTTGGGAAAGCGCGCGGGAAACGTGGGCTCCCAGTATCCTTTAGATTCTTGCACTTTTGCATATATTACCTCTACAACTTGGGCTTCATTCCTTGCAGAAGTTGTGGATGATTTATTCCTGGAACAAGACCACGTAGAGGCTTCCAGCCTCTGCCTGCTTGAGGTTTGGACCTTACTTCAAATTTTGCCTGGGGTAGGCCTGGGTCCCCATTCCTTCCTTTTACTGGAGGTAATGGGACTGTGACTGGTCAACCTGTAGGGCAGGTGACCTTTGTACTTCTGACTGTCAGTTAAACTATGCGGAAGTCCATGCACATGACACTTCGTTCTTCCGTCATTTGTTCTGTCAAGCCAAGTTAGCTGACTACAACGTGGGTTGGCTGAGGTTATATTGAAAATTTACTAGATTTATGGACTAATGTGCTATGTAGCATGTGTAATAAAGAAGATGGATGGCAGGCGGAAAGGTTATATTCATCTAAATTCTATAGGTACCTTTAAAAAGGTTGTAAAGGGGGGAACCCGGAGTTTTCCGGAAAAGTTCTTCAATGAGTTCTTCACTTCTAGCTCTAAATCATTTGAAGCACTGTGTCCATAGTGCTGGAAATAACAGTGTTTAGGTAACTGAACCCCTGGGCTGATCTCAAGGAATTGATAGCCTGGGGAGGAAGGACCTACATTAATGAACTAGTTACAGTAACGAGCAATGTTAGGGAAGTGATAGGTAGGAAAGGAGAAGACACCATAGTCCAGGTAATTAGAGAAAACTTTCTGGAGTTAGGATTAGATTTGAAAACTAGGTACAGAGAGACTGACTGAGGGGTGCTGGCTCTAAAATGAGGTTTCCTGAGTTTGAATCCTGGTTCTACTTCAGTTTTCCATCTATTAAATAGGGATAATGGCTAACATTTATTGAACGTGTTAAGCATTGTTAAAAGTGCTTTTCATATATTAATCTTCATTGTAACCCAAATGTTTTAGGTATTCCTAAACTTTTTTTATAAATGGGTAGCCTGTAGGCTAGTAGCTTTTCTTGAGGTTGCATGGCTAGAAAGGAGTGAATCAAGGAATTGAACCAGCCATTTTGAACCATCAGGACTTGTAATCATTATGATAATACTACTGTTGGAAGGATCAAGCGAGAACATGAACATGTGACAAGCATAGGGACACACACACACACACACACACACACACACACACAATGTGTATACACAGTCACTGATCATTACATGCTAGCCATCTCGTAGAAATGAGAACACTCCAGGGAGATTGGGGTGGCCTGCTAGAGCACACAGCTGGGCATAGGACTTTGGTATATAGGAGTAACTGAAGGCAGGGGATTTTGTAATGCATGGTACCAGTTTCAGCCACCTCCAGTCTCAGACAACACTCACTGTTCAGTGTCTTGGGATCATACTCTCCTGGATATGGGAAAGAAAGATATTGAGTCTGCAAAGACAGTAAGGGGAAGTTAAGAGCATGTAGCTGGGAATGGGATTGGAGGCACAAGAAGCTTGCTTAACTGACCTAGTGGCTCCTTCTGAACCTCCTTAGAGAATACTGGTTTTTAATTTAAGGCTTTATAAGACTAGTAATTCATTTCTGGGCCAGGAACCAGAGTTAGTTATTAGGTGTATAAACTATTCACCCTGAAGGGTATGAAATTTACACAGATTGCTTATTCATATTTGAGTGTCTTTCACTGACACCAGTGTTTTCCTTCCTAAATTTAGATTTGTCCCTCATTCTCCTAAGTCCGGGGTCCAGGCTCTTTCATCTCTGAAAGAGCTGCAGCCAGAATATATATATTTATGCTTGACTCTTGACAGAAATCAGCTTTCTAGATGACTTTGGACAAATAACTACCTTTTAGGACTTGGTAACTTGGTAATCAAATTAAGAATCAGCAAAAAGGCATCTACAAGTGTTCCAGACAAGGTGCTTTGAAATCATCCCATTCAATCCTATTTTCTATAGTTGGCATTGTAAGGTAGCAGATCTGGAGTAGGTGTCTTTAAATAAAGGAAAAACCTTTCATGGAAAATAAACTTTTTGTTAAAAAATTCTTAAAGAGATTTTATTTATTTTTAGAGGGGAAGTGAGGGAGGAAGAGAGGGAGAGAAACATCAACATGTGGTTGCCTCTTATGTGTCCCCAAGTGGGGACCTGGCCTGCAACCCAGGCATGTGCCCTGACTGGGAGTCAACCAGCGACCCTTTGGTTTGCAGGCCAGCACTCAGTTCAGAGCCACACCAGCCAGGGTGAAGTATTGGTTTTTAAGGGACAAACATTAAGCTCCTTTAATATGGTATTTTTAATCAGTAAAATATGTTAGATGAACATTGGTATGGAGACACTCAAGCTATAAATCTTCATACTTAAAGGTTGATTTTACAGCATTTGTCAAGCTGGTAATCCTGGTGGTGAAAAGCTGTAGCACAGGTTACCTCCTGGCTTTTGGGTACCTACTTTTTTTTCTAGTGAGGGAGTTTGGAAAGTGTACTTAGCTGATAAGAGTAAAGGTGCTTGTTTTTAGTAGTAGGTATCAAGAGGTTAACAAATGCATTCATTTATCCATTTGTTCACTTAGTCAACAGATAAATTTAAGTGCCTACCATGTGCCAGGTGCAGTTCTAACACTGAGGACAAAGGGAATAAGAAAAGGTCCTTGTCTTTGTAGAACAAGTATTTGTGTGGTACAGTGGGTGGGAGGAAGGCAGAATATGAACAAGTTGGACTTCAAGTTGTAAATATTTTGAAAAACAACATGGAGTCATGAGATAGAGTTCGAAGGTAGGGTTGGAGTAGGGGGGTGTTTTTAGATGGGCGGACTTCAAGGGCACTGGAGAAAGAACAGTCTAATCTGAGCTGGGGACAAAAAGGCCAGTGTGCTGGAGCACAGTTAAGGGTGGGAATCAAGAGCTGGGGAGGGGGGTAAAGGAGGTTGGGAGGCTCTGGCAAGAACCAGATTGGTAGGGTGGGTTTGAAAGTTTAACAATTGTAATGGGTTGTAAAAAAGCATGGGGATGACTTAATGTGGTTTATGCACTCAGTTGGATGAACTTGTAAAATGAAACAAATATGACGATCTAGAGGACTTCCAGGAGGTAAATCGAGTAATTAGGTTGGGAGATGGGAGTGGGCAGTGGTCTGCAAACTGGTTTCAATTGTGACCCTGAGAAGACTGGTAATCCCAGGCTCCTGTAGACTTGGAGAGATTCCTATTTTCATGGAGGGAGTTGATCTCTTATGTTTTGGTATTTTGGAAGTTTATCTCCAGGGCTGTTGGGACACAGAATATTTTGGAAGATCAAACTCAAAAGGTGCTGAAAGGATTTTTTCTTTTTTTAAACCAGACGTATTTCCTTGTGTAGATAAGTTGTGATCGCCTCCTGATGCCGGTCCCCTCCGAAGCCGTGGGTACATGGAGTTGTTTTTCTTCATCACTGATCATATGGCCTTCACTCAGTCGCAGTATCAGCATCAGAATCCAGTGGTCCAGTGAAAATGGACCAAGATTAGTGACCACTATGTGTTGATGTTACAATTTGGGGTTTGGTTTTTAGGCCCTTAACCTTTTCCCACTGTAGAGTAAGTTCTTGACTTCTTTTCCAACATTTGATTTTAGTTATGTCAGGTTTTTTTTTTCTTCATTTTATTTTTAGAGAGAAGGGAGGTAGAAAGAGGGGGAGAAACATTAATGTAAGAAACATTTATCGGGGTTGTCTCTCCCCCCCCAACTGGGGACCTGACTCAGGCGTATTTCTTGACTGGGAACCAGCGACCTTTCCCTCCGCGGGTCAACGCCCAGCTCACTGAGCCACACTGGTCAGGGCACGTGTCAAGTTTTTAAACCAACTTCCATAACCTTGCTTCACCTCTCTCTGACCCCACCCCTTTTTGCGGGGGTGGGTAGTACGTACTACTTAACGTCATTTCCACTCCCTTTCTTCAAAAACAATTTACTGATTTACCATGTTTTTAAGTTAGTGTTTTAAGCTTTTCAACCCAGTATTTGTCCGTCCCCTGTTTAACTCCTTTAAAAGCTTCCTTGTAAAGGGGTCCACTCCTTGCTCAGTGAATACGGGGTTGTGTAGGGAACGGGACCCTCTGGAGAATGGTGCTTCGGTTGTGTTTTGTATACAGCTGGTTGTGATTAGGCTTTTCCCTCTGAAGTCCGTTCTAGGAGTTTAAACCTACAGCTCTGGCAGATGGCGCCCAATAAAATAAAATAAAAAACTTATGTGCTCCAGTTTTTTCTCAGGGCAGGGTGGGGGTGTTTTCTCTATTTCCATGGCCACCGACACAGAAGCCGCTTCAGCTTGGACTCCAGGAAGCTGGTTGGGGGGCGGAGGGTGCAGGGCGCTTACCTTCTCGGGACCTCCTAAATGACTTCAGGGCTGTTACTCCCCCCATCTGAAGCTACGTTCATTAACTTTTTAGAGAGTCCCTTTAATCACCGCCTATGAAAATATTTGGGGGAGCTCCTGGGACTCTCAGGGTGACAGTATGGATTCTTATAGTTGACTTCTTAAGGCGAGACGCTCCCCTATTTTTCTTACTGGATTTTGGGTCTGCCTAAAGCTATCGTCTGCAGCCTCAGAGGGTGTGTTCGGGGGGATTAGGAGAAATTTGGGGTAGAAGGCGAAATAGCGCAGAATACAGCGGTGAGGGGAAGCTTAACAAAGTTGGCGCCTTGAAGCTAAAGACGGCCACACCTGGCTCTAACTTGCTCCGCCTAATGGCGGGTAGAACACTGCCGGCGGAGCCCACGTTTGTAGTTCCTCCCACACGCAACCTCTTACCCAATCAGTGACTTCGGCTTTGCGAAATTGGTGCTCATTGGCTTTCGCGTAAAAGCTCGGCGTTACTGACGTTCCCACCTCTTCCCGGCCTCTCAGGTAATTGGCGTTCCTGGCAGCCAATCAGGAAGAGGGTCTGGGCGAACGCCGGCCTTTTATTTTACTGAGGGACCAATCCAGTGGTAGGCTCTCCTCCCCCTCTCTACCCAGAGTTACTGCTGCGGCCGCCGCCATTTTAGCGTTTTGTCAGAAGCATCCGCGCCGCGAGGAAGCGTTCTTGCTGATTTCCGTGCGGGTGAGAGACTTTGACCCTCTCCACAGTCTTTTTTTTCACTCTGCTAAATATTATTTCACTCCTTTGGGCCTCAGGGGTATCTTAGCGGGGTCGCGGCCTCCGCACCGGTAGTACTTTATTTCGGTGTTCGGCATTTCGCGGTTAGCCTGAAGCGTCCCTTCCCCCACGACCTCCTCTGGGAATATCTTGCTTTCTGCCACCCTAGTGTCTCACCCGACTCGTCTCGGCTTCTTACCTCGAGGGTCCCACCGAGATTACTGCTCTTTCCTTAGACTTAGAAATTACAACCCCGTTTCGAGAATTTCTCAGGCCTTTAGTTCCTGGTGTCTTGGCTCGTGAGTCTGAAACCCCCGTCTCTGGCCACGCATTTCTCCATTATGCAGGAGCTCCGAGGGAGGCGTTCCCCGTTCCGGCGCTTCCTGTAGTCTCACCCCTCGCTATCCGGCCCTAGTCTCCGGTTTACTGCTTCCAAAGGAAATGCTAAATTTTAGAGTCTAAAACGTGGCTATTATAAGGCCCACTTTTCCGGAAATGGTAGATACTCGGTTATGAAAGGAAGAGCCGATCCGTAATTTAAGGCAGTCAGTCCAGCAAGCCAGTAGTTAGACCTTCGTTTTCTATCATAATGGATAGAAAAGCCCAGTTCCCTCAGCGCTGCGTTTATGCCCGCCCTTTCATTTCAATTCCCGTTTGAATCTATTATCCGCTTCTTACCAGACCTTTTGTGTACTAAGCACTATCTCTGTTACACACCTCTCATTAATTGGTCTGTAGCCACTACTGTAGGGGGGCTCCTTATTCCCACTTCCTTTGTTACTGTTCAGGGGTGGGTAAGACGGAAAAGCTGTTTGGAAATATGTGTTGTTTTTTTTTTAATTGATGTGGGCCTAAGGTCTTGTTAAAATTGTTTGTCATCCAGGCAGAGATGGTGAAGCTGTTCATAGGAAACCTGCCGCGCGAGGCCACAGAGCAGGAGATCCGAACACTCTTCGAGCAGTATGGCAAGGTGCTGGAATGTGACATCATCAAGAACTACGGCTTTGTGCACATAGAGGACAAGACGGCGGCAGAGGATGCCATTCGTAACCTGCACCACTACAAGCTGCACGGGGTGAACATCAACGTGGAAGCCAGCAAGAATAAGAGCAAAACCTCCACAAAGTTGCATGTGGGCAATATCAGTCCCACCTGTACCAACAAAGAGCTTCGAGCCAAGTTTGAGGAGTATGGTCCGGTCATTGAATGCGACATCGTGAAAGATTACGCCTTCGTACACATGGAGCGGGCAGAGGATGCCGTGGAGGCCATCAGAGGCCTCGACAACACCGAGTTTCAAGGTGACCCACCACCCTCTTTGGGAAGAGGGCTGAATACAAGGCTATGTGCAGAAAATAGGTTGGATAAGATAAGTAAAAGGGAGGGGTTTGGGGTAGAGGTTCAGCTGGTGGCTGGCTGATGTTAAAGAATTAAGTGTGGGTAATGGACCTAAAATAGAGAATGTTCAGGATTTAGAGGCTTTGTCTTAGGTGAATCAAGACTCCGCTTTAGTTTGGAGCCCCTGAGGCTTTTATGCCTGTTAGTGCAGAAATTCTTTTCTCTGAAGATTTGCCCAGTTACATTGTCTTTGCAGGGGAGGGGGTAGTGGGTAGTGGAGCACATCGCAGTTTTTCATTCTGAATGTATTGCCTCAGCACAGGACAGGCATACCTCAGGTGCACTGTAGGTTCAGTCCCAGGCCGCTGCAGTTAAAGTGAGTATTGCCATAAAGGGAGTCGGAGTCAGAGCAGGTTTGGTGGTGGAGGGTCTTACCTAAAATTTGAGGGGGAAGAAAAGCAACATCTGGGAAGCATAATAAAGCAAGGTAGCCTGTATCAGCATTATTCTTTATTTTATATATAAAGAACCCGGAAAAGCTGTTTGACACATTTTGAGAGTAGAAACCCTGTTCAGCTCCTGCACCTGACCCCAACTCAGTTTCCCAGTAAAAATAACTAGTGATCAGATAAACAGGTGCCTTTAAAGGGCTACAGCTCTTGTTGCCTGTACCAAGAGGTTCTATTTTGAGGGTGAGGCTAATTTCAGGAGTTTCTGAGGAGGAGGTATTGAGATATTGTGGGGGAGGACAGTAATGGCAATGCCTTTACACTGGGTTGGGGTTGGGGTGTGGACTTGAACATCCTTTGTGAATAGAGCACTTAGATGGGTGTTAACCTTGCAGTCTTGACTAGGTGGATCACTTTAGTGTGCCTGGAGGGCAGCTGGAGTTAGACTTTGGGAGGTCTTTTCTTGGTTTAAGGTCTAAGCTTCTGTGGCAAGAGTGGCAATCATGAGGGGGCTGGTAACCATGGTGGTTAACTTCTTTCACACACACCCCCTTTGAGTCCCCAGTATCAATAAAAGAGCCATTTCCCTTTGATTGTCACTACTTCCAAGTTATTGGGTATTTCCACAACTCCTTGTTCTTTTTTTAATCTGTATTCCAACCTTTTTTAGCCCAAACCGAGGTAGTGGCTGCTGTTTTTGCTCAGCACTCCTGTTATGAGTAATTGCTGCTATGTTTGCTGTTTATTCCCTCAAATTGGACCTTTCTTAGAACTGGAAGTCTGATCATCATTCTCCCAAGTAACGGGTGCTCTGTGTCATGGGTATTGCTGTGCCTTATTATAAAGTGTCATAGGTCTCTTGGGTCTAGTTTGTTTTCCTTTTTTAATTGGTAAGTTGAGAATTATTTTGTGTCAACAACTTAATTGGGAGCAAAGGCTGCTCTTGTGGAGGGTTTGTGGTCTGATACCTAATTTTTGGACAAGGAGAGGAGGTGGTGTCTGCTTGTAGTTGCATGTGTAAGGGAGAAACTGTGTGGATTGATGCAGGACAAACCCTGTAGCATTTGAACTCCGGGCTCTCTCTTTGCCCTGTTTTTATTATTAGTCATTCTCCTTAATACTACTTAGTAGAGTTCTAAGTGTATGCCAGGTAGCAGTATTTATTAGTGGTCTTTTTCTTTTTCAGTTTCTCAGTATTAGGTATACAGCCTGGCCCTCTGCATAAGGGAACTTCCATCCTCAGACTGAAAAATACAGTTGACCCTTGGACAACACAGGTTTGAATTTCAAAGGCATGAAAGGGCCCGTGTAGTTCAAACCCATGTTTAAGGGTAAACTATTTTTATTGTTTGCCCACTAAAAAATTATATTTTGGATTTTTTAGAAACAATTTTTTTTCCTAGATTGTATTAGGGCATTTATTAAGGATTTTTTAATGTTTTGAATATGCTTGGTTGGTTCCTTGGTTACACTTATTTTCTCTGAATTTGTTAGGTGCCAAAGTGGCCCTTTGGGCAAATGCCTGAAGGACACAGGTTAGTACTTCAAAGCATTCAAACATTTAATTGCATATATTAACACTTAACCTGCAGCTTTCACTTACCAGGTGTAATGTTTAAAACAGGACTTTTTTTTTTTTTTTTTTTGGTGTTTTGGTCCTTCCACCGCTTTTCCCTTTTGTAGCTTCCCAGAACCTAACTTTAATTTTGTAGGTGAATTGTGTATTTACTATTTTCTGTAATGTTAGACGAATAGATGACCTGTTGACTCTCCCCTAGTTCTAATCATTCATTTCTGTGACATCTGCCATGTTTGGTTGCATCACAGCCAGTTGCATTCGGAAGTTTTTTTGAATTTTGCTCACCATGAAATTGGTAGATTATGTTAGGTAAAAACACTTATGTGAAAAGGTTTAAAACTTAAACTTTTCCAGAAAAATTTTTTTTGTTAGGTTTTCAAAAGTGATATTTTGTGTTTGCAGAGTACAAATTTGTAGTTCTCAGCAAAAATAGTAATAAGTGCATATTCTTAGAATCTCAGATCCCTAGTTTAAGGTTTTTGAAAAAGTACTTTATTCTTTCTAAAATGAACAGTTTGATCCACTGCCTGATATTACTGGTCATTCTCCACTTTTCTATTCCCCCCTTTTTCTTCCACCGTTTTCATAGTCTTAAAAAATTCAGGCGCCTTGTGAACTCCCTGTCCTGTTTCCTTTGATTCTACTACAGGTCATCACAGTTAGTTGTCAGGTTGTAAAGTGTCCTTGTTAGGATCAGTAACAGAACCAGCAATTTAAAGAACCCAGTTAAAGGGTGGGCAGTCCTTCAATGTGCAATTTATTCCTCCTCCCCTAGTACCTGAGTGTTTTTTCCAAGAGTCGAAAATTGCTTATCACACTAAGCCACGGATCAAGTCTGTATCACTCTCTGTCAGTGGTAACTTCTTGTTCTATTCTCTTTGATTTTGGAGTGGGTTGAGAGTCTGGGGGACTGCTCTTTGCATTCTCCTGCCTAATGAAATCAGAATCTTGATAGTGAGGATTGGAGGTTCCAGAATCTTGTCTGAGCACTCTTGTGGTTTCTTTTGACATTGGGCCACTGTTCAGAGTAGTTTTTGTCCACAGGTACTTGACAAAGATGTAGATGATTGTTTTTGAGTGAAAGTAGTTTCTTAAGAATTAAACTAGTGTTAGGTGTTAGAGCGAAAACATTTTTTCATCTAATCTTTGTCTGAAATCAGGTCATTATACTAAATTTATGTATTGGATTTAAAAAAAATCTTTGTGGCACTGAGTCCTACGTTAGTGTTGTCTGGGTAAAGCCATTGCTATGACCAGTATCTGGGGTAGGGGCTGGGGCTATGATTAAGAGTGATAGCAACCCTTCTTGCGTCTGTTTCTTCAAGGCAAACGAATGCACGTGCAGTTGTCCACCAGCCGGCTTAGGACTGCGCCCGGGATGGGAGACCAGAGCGGCTGCTATCGGTGCGGGAAAGAGGGGCACTGGTCCAAAGAGTGTCCGATAGATCGTTCGGGCCGAGTGGCAGACTTTACCGAGCAATATAATGAGCAATATGGAGCAGTGCGTACACCTTACACCATGAGCTATGGGGATTCGTTGTATTACAACAACGCGTACGGAGCGCTCGATGCCTACTACAAGCGCTGCCGTGCTGCCCGGTCCTATGAGGCAGTGGCGGCTGCAGCTGCTTCCGCGTATAATTACGCAGAGCAGACCCTGTCCCATCTGCCACAAGTCCAGAATACAGCCATGGCCAGTCACCTCACCTCCACCTCTCTCGATCCCTACGATAGACACCTGTTGCCGACCTCAGGAGCTGCTGCTACAGCTGCTGCTGCTGCAGCAGCCGCTGCTGCTGTTACTGCAGCTTCCTCTTCATATTACGGGCGGGATCGGAGCCCCCTGCGTCGCGCTACAGGCCCAGTCCCCACTGTTGGAGAGGGCTACGGTTACGGGCATGACAGTGAGTTGTCCCAAGCTTCGGCAGCCGCGCGGAATTCCCTGTACAACATGGCCCGGTATGAACGGGAGCAGTATGCGGATCGGGCGCGGTATTCAGCCTTTTAAAGCTTGAGGTGAGAGCGGTGGGGTGTCTCTGGTTTTGCCGTCCCTTCTGCAGCCTGAAGGCTCCAGTTAGGCTGCCCTGCTTGCTTGCTTTTGCAGGGTTATGGTAAGATTACTAGCATGGTTTAGAGGCTAGGAAAAAGTCCTAACTAGTTAACTTTTTGAAATACATAAATATACTTAGCCCTCATGGCTATATTTCCAGGGCTCCTGGTAGTGGGAATCAATCTGATTCTATTTATGCCTGGAAAACAAAGAATGGTGTGATGAATCTTAAGTCACACCTGTGCTCCATAATTGAACTCAACCTGAGACCCAGACATTCAGATTCAAGTGTGCGGTTTTTCAGAGCCTTTGTTGAAATTCCTAGGTATGTGACATTACTAAGGTCTACAAGTTTCCTGTCTGCTCTGTGCTGTGTGAAAGGTCTGATATGACCTGTAATGATAAAAATCAATAAGTGTATAGTCACCTGGTCATTACTGCTCAGGTCCCAGTTAGCATGAAGAC
This sequence comes from Phyllostomus discolor, assembly GCF_004126475.2. Classification (NCBI taxonomy): domain Eukaryota; kingdom Metazoa; phylum Chordata; class Mammalia; order Chiroptera; family Phyllostomidae; genus Phyllostomus; species Phyllostomus discolor. The sequence goes on from NC_040908.2 coordinate 166,588,212, forward strand.
TACCCAAATGGCGGCATCTTAATCTTGAAGCAGCGTATTTCTGGCATTCCTGAACAGTTCACCCACTAATGAGCTTTATAGGAAAAACTCACTTGATGTTGGGGCAGAGAAGAATAGAAAAATTACCTCCTTTTGATTTTATAAAATTGAGTCCAACAAAGAATCTGGGGCATAGACTCAAATCCAGCTTCTCCACGCAGCTCAAGATTCATTCCCTGAATAGAGTGCCCACTCCATTGCTTTATCTTTCAATCTGTCCTGTAATAGCCTGTTTACTTTGTTCTAAACTGTCCCCGCAGTGTTAGATGTGACATTCTCTCCACTTCTTCAAGATAGATGATAACAGAGTATGCATATGCACACTTGTTAATTTTACTCTTTTTGATAATGTTGAAGTGTTGAGAGCTCTGCCTTAAGCCAGTGATTTTCAAGCAGTTGTGCCACAAGAATTTAGGGGCTTTTTCCTGTCAAATAAAAAAATGACAACATCCAACACAACAGCTGTCTGGTGTGAATGAATCAAAATTACACCTTGTTTTTATCAGATCAGCAAAAAATAGTTTTTGGTGTGCCACACAATTTCATTAATTCATTTATGTGTACCACAAGATGAAAAAGGTTGAAAATCACTGTTTTAAACAGATCACTGCCTTCATCTTCCTGCTAGTTATGGGCATTTAATCCTCTTGAACAGCCACTCTGCCTTGAGTCCTCTGGCTTTTTCCTCTGCTGCGCACTTTGAATCTCATGATTCATTTGGCTCTACTTGAGTATATTGTCTTTTGATGCTTGCCAGCTTTGGACTCTAGGTGTTTGAGATTGCTGTTGTATTAAAGGGTGATTCTCAGTGCCCTTTGAGTATCCTGTAGTGTGTCCTAGGTATTGATCCAAAATTCTGCAGTAACAGGGTGGGTGACACTCTGTCATCTTTTCCATTAGGGCAGAAGGTATGTAACTTGCCCAGGGTTATTGAGTAGGAAATCACTCAGAGGGCTGGAAAAGAAATTTGGTGTTTAGCTTACACTTGCCCTCCAGTACTTCTTTTAGGTTCTTCCCTAGGGAGTATTAGATGCCCTCAGGTCTTTCAGCTTGTTCAGTTGATGCTACATTTGCCTAGACTTTAAATGATTTTTAACTTGGACCTTGGTAGTAACTCCCAGATTCAAACATACTTTTGACGTTTTACCCCAAAGAGCTAATTGGAACCTTGCTCTTTTTCCTGCCTTCCAATGACAGTTTGTGATGTGGAATTACCTTCTCTGAGGAATGCTAATGTTAACATCAAGGGAAATGCAATGTCTGCCTACGCTCAGAAAAAAATTTGCAATTTAATTTAAGGAAAGGCCCCAGTCTGGGATTGCCTGACCTTCCCAGTTACTCTCTGGCCTTCAGGCTCTTTTCACCTTTAGAGATTACTGTGATAATGTACATGGGTACAAGTAAGTAAACTTAACTGAAGTCAAGTTAGCAGACCTTGTAGAGATGTTCTTTGAAGTTTTACGTGGGAAAGCCCTTTTGAGCTTTGCTGTAAAGCCCCTGTATTGTGCTCTCTTTCAGGTGGGATGTGTGTGGGCTGAAATTCCAAGCTGCAGTTGTGCATGAGAATACACCCTTCATGGTACCCCGTCTCCGGGACGTTCTCGGCTCTGTGCGTTCAGTCCCTCAGGAACTGTGGACCTTAATTTACCTTGCTAAGTTCAGACCACCTCTTCCTTTCCTCTCTCCTGCCCATTCTCCTGTTCTTCCTGTCCTCCAGTATTTCTGTAGCTTCCCGTTCATGTTCTGTTCTCCTAGCAGGCCTCGTTGTGTGCAGAAACTCGGGTGGGGCCTGTGCCACCTCCCCACCTCCTGCCTCTGGTGGGTGTTGGATTTGGGAATGACCCTGGTGAGAGTGTCACTGCTTCTGAGTCTTTGGCCCAAAGGCTTGTGGCAGGTGGACACACAGTTGGATCACTTTTTTTCTTTCCAGTGAAATAAATGGTTTTTCAACTTAGGATATGTGTGCTTTGAGAGCGTTCTTGCTTGGGCTTGTGTCTGGATTATTTATTTGTCCCTGAAAGAGAGGGGGAGGATGTAAAGTTTGACATTCAGCTCTGAGTGGACATCACTGTTTCCTTCTTGTAGGTAGACTTAATGGATGCCCAAGGAAAAAGGGGGTTATACAGAAGAGCCCAGGCAGGCAGCCTTATTGCAGTGAAGAAAGAGGTCCTTCCTGCAGTGGACCTCCCACTGGTCCACCTTTCATTTAAAACCATTACTTACTGAGTTTGGAGGTACAGGTTTTTTCCTGCTTGAGAAGTAGTCGTCACCCATCCATTACTACTTCCATTCCAGCTTCATAATCAATACATCTAGCTGGGCTAACTTCTAAGGAAGAGGTCTAAGAAAAGAAAGGATTTGAGGGAACACTCACTTTTTATGTCATGTGGAAAAATAACAGTTTTTAATGCCTTTTGCCATCTATTTGTGTGGATCTGACAAAATCCAAAGAATCCCACTAGTACCTCATTACTTGCACTTAAAGCCATTAGAATATCCTAGCATTGAGTTTTACATTACTTAACAATGAGGATGGGTTGGTGAGTGCAGAGGAGCCACTACTTAGCTCTGTTTATGCAAACAGACTGCCTTCCAGATTTTTTGTTTATACTTTCTTGCTCCAGTTTTAACACATGTATAGTAGATATGAATATCTAATTAGGGTGTTTCCCAGAATCATTCAACAAATACTGAGTACCTACTGTATCTAATTAGATGTGAATATCTAATTAGGGTGTTTCCCAGAATCATTCAACAAATAGTACCTACTGTATACCAGGCATTGTCCTTTTAAGAACAGTGGATTGTGGTGATGGGAGGTAAGAAAAAGGAGCTGGTCTTCAGTTGGGTGGTTTCTCAGTTATTTTTTTAGTGCTTCTACCTGATTCATATATGGCCTGGATGGGTATAACTTTGCTACTGATACAACTTGTAATTTATTGAATGTTCTGTGTGAAACCCCTTTATAGGTGTTTCATTGTTCTTTAATGCAGTGATTGTTCTGTTAATTGCAATCTTATTCTACCATCAAGACAAATAATTGCTGAGCCATGGAAGCTGTTTTTGGTGACAGGTTAAATGATAAAGACAAGGGTTGGAAATAGTTTTTTCCTCCGGGTAAGAAGTGGTCAATAACAAAGATGATGACCAACATCTAGGCTACAGTTGGGTTGGTTTCCCACCACTTGGAGGTTGTGTCTATTTTGGTCCCTTTTTCTTACAAGAACCATCACAAATCTAATCTTGTATTGATATAGCCCTTTGGTCTGATGGGTGGGACGAGCAGGTTTTAAAAGATGGAGCCTATAATTTCATCGATTCAACAAGTATTTTGAGTGCTACTCTGCAAGCTGTTTTAGGTACTGGGGATATCTACAGTCTTGAAGCTTATATTCTAATGGGGGAGACAAAAGGTAAAAAGTAGAGAATATTTTTTAGGTGGGGAAGTCAGTGAAACCTTCGTGAGGTGGCGGTGGGGGACTAAATAAGGGAGTAATATATAATTGTGTTACGGAACATTCTGTCTGGTTGAAACTTCAAGGGAGTCATTCTTGCTTTCTGCTTTGAGAGCATGGTCTCACTGTAACAGACAGCGTAGGCAGTTTTTCATGACTGCCAGAATCTGGGCTGGTTTAATGCTATATTTCTACTATAGCTTAAAAAAACTTGTTAAGGGGAAAAACCCTATTAAGAACAGTGAGGAAATAATTCTAAAACTGGATTTGAAATGATTGAATTTAACTTGCTGATATTTCAACATTGTTTTTGAAATTATTTTTGTTTAAGCTTCCAATCAAATATATCTTGATGAGTTCAGGCCATGTGGTCTGCTCTTTGTAACTGACAAAGTGTTATTGTCTCCTGGCATCATTTAGCTCAGGAGCAACACAGTTTTTCAGAGCATTGCTTTGTTTTAATACACTGATTTTCCCATAGCCTTGCATCATTCATTTTCTTGAATTAAATGTGATTCACATTCACCTTAGAGCTAGCTTTGCACTTAACGAAGCACTCACTAAGCTGCCTACCATGTGGAGAGTGCAGAGATGAACACGGCGTGGTGCCTGTCCTTGCCTTGCCTCCACAGCAACTTCCTGTTTAGGCCTTGGGTAGTCAGATGGGTGTATCACCGGAATTCAGATGGGAGTGGGAATCATCACACTCCTGTAGTGATGGCCTCCAGCCCAGCCTGATTCTGGATGGGTAAAAGGTCTTAGGAGGGCAGTTTTCAGGATGATTTGGGGGTTTGGGCTTGCTGTTAGACCTCTTAATGTTGACTTAATCGTCTAGGCATCCTCAAAATTGAGTTGACTTGGGTGAAGGCTAAGTTAAACCAGGCTTCTTAACCTCTGGTTTAATGCATCAGAATTAAACTCGACTCTAGGGGGATAGAGTAGTGAGGTAGACTGCCTTCATTGTGGTATTAAGTGCTGTTGCAAACTCCTGGAGGAAAGTTTGCTAGGTACTAGAGTTCTCTGCGTGGTCTCATGCTGCAGAAAATGGAATTCCCAGAATGATGGCAATGGGAATTCCTTTGCCAGAACTCCTTTTCTGCTGAGGGCTTGGAGAACATTAGTGGAAGCAGGAGACAGTAGAGTTTCAAAAGGGGAAGTCTCCAAGACAGAATTAAGAAATCCCTGTATGTGAAGACTTTGAGGAAATTTTGGTTCATTAGAAATGATGTGTTATTTTCTATGATAAGTACATAGAAAATAAATGAAAATGGGTAAAAACTCAGGAGTAAACAAAAACAGTTGTGGGGTTCAATTTTGTCATAATCATGGCCACAGTGTAATATAATAGTCATTTAACTACATTTGGAGAGTGGGGAAGTGCAGATGGGTGAGTAATGAGGTGTGTTTAGGAATAAAACTCCATATAGAGGTCATTCCATAATAGAGGTCAGTAGAGAATTTTAAAAGGTGCTAAATGAGAATTATGAGCATCTTAGACACAGGTAAAGAACAGCTGAAACGCTAAAAACCATTGCTTCTGGGGAGGATGGGGCAAGAGATTTGAAAGCTTTGTATTGTTTGCATGAATTATTTTGATAAAAATAAAAAGTTGTCATGCTAACAGTTCTTTTTTCCTGTTTTAAGCCTTACCTGGTGGCTTAACACTTTCCAACATCTCACCAAAATGTGAATCTTCTACCAAGAGTAGGGACTTTTGTATTATTTTATTGGCAGGTAAATAGCACCCCTGAGATGACAAAAGGCAAAGAGATGATAAAACTAAAGGAGGAGGAAGTGCTTAGCTAATGATACCTAAACCTAAAATGCCGAATTTTTTTTATGACCGCTCTTGATTTGCCGCACTTGTCCAGGCCAACAGGGAAACTGCTCTTTGTCCCGTGGGACTAGCTCTTGAAGGGCTGGGTCTGGTGGTTACCTTAATATCTACATCAAACATGCTGTTTGCAACAAGATGCTACCTCTGTCAATTTCACTGTGTAAGGAGTATCAAAACCAGGTTTGAGAGTTCGGTGCTTGCTTAGTATAGAACCTCCAACCCTGGCTGGTGTGGCTCAATTGAGTGCCAGCCTGTGACCCAAAGAGTTGCTGGTTCAATTTTCAGGGCACGTGCCTGGGTTGCTGGCCAGGTTCCCAGTAGGGGGTGCACAAGAGACAACTACACACTGATATTTTTCTCTATTCCTCTCTCCCCCTCTCTGAAAACAAAATCTTAAAAAATAATAATAAAAACTTCCAGGCTATTGCAAGGGGAGCAAAGATACTTTTAACCTACTGGCTTGAGCTGGAGTAGGATACTGTGATTTATTTGTACACTCAAAATGGTTTGAAGAGCAGACTTTAGTATTGAACAATTAAAATTTTTCTTGGAAAGTCAGGGAAGCATCCTGGCAGCTAGGATGCCCCCCAAAAGTTTCTTGTAGAATTTTAGTATGGCACATCTATCAAACACAGAAGGTCCAGCAAGGTAAGGAATCAGATTTTGAATATTCGCCTCAAGAGAAGAATTATGGGATGAAATTGATTATGTAATCCTTATATTTTGCCCCCTTTTTTAATTTTGTCCTCACCCAAGAACATGTTTATTTTAGGGGGAGGGAGGGGGAATTATCAGCTGCCTTTTGCATGCACCCTGACCAGGGACCAATCCCGCAGCTTAGGCATGTGCCCTGACTAGGATTTGAACCCGTAACCTTGTGGTTTACGGGACAACACTTGAACCAACTGAGTCACACTGACCCAGGACTGCCCACGTTTTTTAATATCTCAGAAATTTAAGTGTATTGCTATCTATAGTTTAATCGGCAGTGTTTTGGTTTTAGTGGTACATGAATTAATGATGTATATTAAAATCAATGATATACCTTAAAGTTAACGGCCTTTTGGATTAGATGAAATATGGTTACTTTGCAGGAGTGTAAGTATACTGTGTAAATGGTAGTTGTAGAGACGGAATGGCATTTTACATTTTGCTACATGTCAAATTGTCCTCAAAAATCATTTGACTTTATTTTTCCACCAGCAAGGTATGAAAGTGTTTCCCTAACCCATCATCATCACATCTGTTGAGCTTTTCCAGCCTGATAGGTTAAAATGGTATCTTATAGTTAAGCTTATCATCTATTTTTGTGAGTGAGGTGGATCATTTTTTAAAAAAACTTAATGTTGGCACTATTACAGATATCCTTTTTTCCATTGGAGGTCATCTTTATATGGTAAAGAGCCATTTGTATTTTTCTGTCTTTTGATATCCTAGTCCTTAGCTTTTTTCTTAAAAAATTTTTTTTAAAGATTTTATTTTCAGAGAGAGGGGAAAGGAGGGAGAAAGAGAGGGAGAGAAACACCAGTCAGTTGCCGTTCCCATGCCCCCAGCCGAGCACCTGGCCCACAACCGTGCCTTGACAAGGCATCGAACGGGCAACCTTTTGGTTCACAGACCAGTGATCAATCCACTGAGCCACACCAGCCAGGGCAGTCGTTACCTTTTAAAAAAATTCAGTGTTTTATTAATTTGTGGAAGCAGTGTATAGATTTTAAAAACTAGCTCTTTGTGATATGTTGGTGGGTTTTTTTTTTCCCAGTTTGTCATTTTTATTTCTTGATGCTTTTGCTATGCAGGAAAATGAAATATGTGGTAATTGAATTTCTAGTCTTTTTAAGGACTTAAGGATTTTGCATTATACTTGAGATTTCTGCACTTAAAGAACATAAGGAAATTCTTTTTTTCTGGTACTTCTTTGGTTTTATTTTTAGAGAAGGGGGAAGGGAAGGAGAAAGAGAGGGAGAGAGGCATTAATATGTGGCTGCCTCTTGTGTGCCCCCACACAGGGGACCTGGCCTGCAACCCAGGCATGTGCCCTGGCTGGGAATTGAACTGGGGACTCTCTGCTTTGTAGGCCTGCGCTCAATCCACTGATGTACACCAGCCAGGGGTATGGTTTTATTTTTTAAGTTTAAAACTAATGTATTTGAAAATAAATATAAAGTGTGAGTGAGGTAGATACCTAGCTTTGTGTTTCAGATGGTCACTCAGTTGGGGATCAAAATCAAACAAATTGCTGTGAGTAAAGGGATGGAGATACTGTTAATAGAACATACCTCCTTTTCTGATGGTAAGAAATTTTAGTGTTCTCTTGATGAAAGACTGGAATCAGCAGGACATAGATAGCTTCTACCTACTCTAAGAAACTTTCCAGGTGGGACCACTGCCTTAGACCAATTAAATCAGTCTCTAGAGGGTTGGCCTGGGGGCATCAGAATCAACCCTGGTTGTGAATGTGTGCCTCCAGTGGTGTAAATAAGGCACTTAAGCTTTATGGAGTGGGTTAATCAGATTGTTGTGATTTGGCATGCCTGTCCTGCAGGGATTCAATCTGTAAGATTCAACATGCAGAATCTGCTGAAGAAACCCATCAATATAGTTGTGACAATGCCCAGGGCTACAGGGACCCCACCTCTGTCTCTGTTAGGATGGATGAGAATGATATTTCTCTCTTCACTTATTCCTTGTGTGTCTGGTAACACTATTTTCATCTCTGGTGGACAGCATACAGACCAATTTGGGGGTAGATAACAAGTTTTTTTTTTTTAAGATTTTATTTTTAGAGAGGGAAGGGAGGGAGGGGGGGAGAGAGAGAGAGAGGGAGAGAGAGAGAGAGGGTGGGGGGGACATCAATGTGTGGTTGCTGGGGGTTATGGCCTGCAACCCAGGAATGTACCCTGGCTGGGAATCGAACCTGGGACACTTTGGTTCCCAGCCCGCGTTCAATCCACTGAGCTACGCCAGCCAGGGCAGATAACATAAGTTTTAACTCCTAACTTTAAAAAAAAATTTTTTTTTGTTAAATTACCCTCATTGACCATCTTAAGACAAAGCTTATACACGATTTTGAGGGTCTTGTACTTGGTGGAAGAGCTCATACCTGATTGGCAGTAGTCCTGCTCCAGTTCCACCTGCGTGCGCTGCCATGTTGGCCCGTTCTTACGCTTGTTCTGTCAGGAGGCCCACGGCCTTCCCTCAGGTCCCATGGCCTTTTTCTTGAAATAAGCTTCAAGACCATTGGTAGCCTCTTATAAAATGTAAGTTGTCTTGTTGCAGGCTATTACTTTAGACTTAGACCAAGTTATGGGGCCATTATGTTGGCCTAAGTGGATATATTGTCCCCCAGGTTCCCTGGTGGGTGGAAGACTTGCTGAACCTTTCTCCAGCTGGCTTTCTGTAATGCTTGTAAGTCAAAGGACAGGCTATATATTAGCGGGTATCTTAATTTCTTGGTGTCCAAAGTCATGTTTTTTCTACCCCTTCTTGGCATCCAATCCTGGTACATTCTGCTGCTGCAAGCAAAAACAGCCCCTGCCCCCCACCGCCCCAATTTTTGGCTTGTATATAGACCAACATTCCCATTGGTCAGTCCAGTTGGTCATCAGAGACTAATTTCTTACATAGTTCATACAACTCTGGGTTTAAGAAAAGTCATTAGGAACTTGCTGATTTTGCTTTACCAAAATCAGTAATGAAATATAAACAGTACCTGAGAATCATCAAAAATCAAGTTGGTCATAAAATAATTTCTTCCAATAAACTTCCTTTAGGTTTTAGTGTTGGATCTCTGTTAAGATGGCAGAAGGGTAAGCAATCTGGCTGGTAGTAGTTCCCCCTTCACCGAGGGGGAATGGGTAAGTCACAGCAGTGGTGTGCCGTGCTTAAACACCAGTTGATATGGAAGGGTATTTTGTTTTGGGGACAGTACTTGCTCTTAATGTTTTTTTAAGGTTTTATTTATTTGTCTTTAGAGAGGGAAGGGAGGGAGAAAGAGAGAGAGAAACATCAATGTGCGGTCGCTGGGGGTCATGGCCCGCAACCCAGGTATGTACCTTGACTGGGAATCGAACCTGCGACACTTTGGTTCGCAGCCCGTGCTCAATCCACTGAGCTACACCAGCCAGGGCCTGCTCTTAATTTCTTGACATTTATTTCTGGTCCTTACCTCAGCCATTTCTGTCTTTCCAGATCCAGATTTCTTTCTTTACTATTCCAACCCTTTTGTTCTCACTGGAACATGCATTCCATTGATCCAAATTTTGGTTATTTACCTTCTTAATATTATCACTTCCTTACCCAATTTGAAATCCATAGCCAATAACTCTCATTCTTTTGCCTTGCAAACCCTGAGGCTGCCCAGTCCCCCAGCTTTAATCATGCTTGCATGGTGAAGCCACAACCCAGATTAAATCCAATTTTTCTGTTCATCCACCTGCAGGGTGAGGCTGAAGGTGACTGGAGAAAAGCAATCTCAGTGATTAGTCTTACTTTAAATAAATGATCACACACTGTGTAGACCCGTAATTCTGCCAAGCAGCCAGAACAGATCCCTGGTCCATTCCTCTTCCCTCGTGTTTACTCAGCTAATGACCTGCTTCATACTTCCCTGACAAAATTAGCAATCAGAAGAGAAATTAAGCATTCTCATCACTCACCTTTCAGCGTCTGCACCCAGATCACGTTCTGTCTCGGTAACTGTGTTTACGTGAGGCCATTTGCTCTACGTACACATTAGGGCCCGTCCTCGTCCCTGCAGTTCTTCCCCTCACGTCATCCATTTTTCCTCTCTACTGGATCGGTGTTAGCATTGCAAACATTCTGTTCTTTCCATTAAAAGTTCTTGGCTCTATTTCCCCTGCCAGTTACGACCACTTCTTTATTCCTTTTTGTAGCAAAACTCAAATTTATCTGTGGCTTGTGTCTCCAGTTACCACCTACCATTTTCTAGCCAACCCACCCTCTTTAGTCAGGCTTTCCCCACAGGAACGTTGCTGGTGATTTCATGTTGCGAAATAATACACCCTTTATATTGTGGTGGTTTCTCCTGTGTGTTATCCTTGTGATCCAAACTGATGGAAGTGCCACCATCTAGAATTCACATTCCAGCCCAAGACAGGCTAGGACATGGTAAATAAGTAAACTGTATGTTAGGAGATAAGAACTTTGTATTAAAGATACAGTTGAGTACGGATTGGGAGAGCTAGAACAATGTATATGTGTGCAGTTTACTGTAATAACTAGGGTGGCCGAGCCTCATTGCGAAATTGACGTTTGAGCAGACTTGAATGAGATGAAAGTTAGCCAAATAGACTATTTTTTCTTAATTTTATTTTTGATTTTAGAGAGAGGGGAAGGGAGGGAGAAGGGAGAGAAATGTTGATGTGTGTAAGAAACATTGATTGGCTTCCTTCTGTATGTGCCCTGACTGGGAATTGAACCAGTGACCTTTCAGTGTGTGGGACAACACCCAGCCAAATGAGCTGCTCCAGCAAGGGCCCTAAGGTTCCAGATTGTAGCTGACCTGTTCTAATATCAAGGAGGCCAAGGACAAGAGTGGAATGACAGGGAGAGGATAGTTCAGTGGTCATCAAGGGCCTGACTGAGTGAAATAGTCTTGCATCGTTTTTAATCAGATGAGTATTATGTGATGCACTGTTTCCAACAGTGTCTTGATTGGGGGATTTTTTTCATACAGTAAATCACACCATTTTTAAGAGTACAACCACAATCAAAATAGAGAACATTTTTGTCACCCCGATAAGCCTTTGTGCTGCTTTGCAGTTAATCCCCTCAGTCCCTGGTCAATTCTTAGTTTTCATCTACCTATTCATATCTTACTAGTATTTTGACATTGTTGATCACACTGTCCTTAACACTTAACTCATTTGACTTCTAGGACAGAACACTGTTGGTTTTCTTACTTTCTCAATTTCCTCTGCTGTTTCCTTTTTCTGACCTTTTGATTTTGGAGGCTCTGGGGTTCAGATCTTGGTCTTTAGTGATTCTGTGAATTCAAATGCCATTCTATATACAAAAATTCCCAATTTATGTCTCCAGGTCTTTCTCCCAAACTCCAGATTCATATCCTACTACCATTTGACATTTGACAGTATTGCCTGGGTGTCTGATATTTCAAACACAACTTGTACAAAACAACTTCTGGTGCCACCAGCCCCACCTTCAGTTACTCTGGCCAAAAACCTGAGGGGCGTACATACCCACATTCAGTCTGTTAGGAAGTCTTACAGTCTCCGTGACCGGCAGCACCCTAGTCAGCGCCACCATCATCTCTCACCTGGATTTCCTAAGTTCTTTCCTAACTGATCTCCCTGTTCCTACAGCCTCCCATTTATTCACAATATAGAAGCCAGAGTGATACTTGCTCATTTTTCTTTTCTAGTCCTCACGTGACAATTTTCAATACCTTTTTTTTTAGGAGTTTATTTACTTATTTTTAGAGGGGAAGGGAGGGAGAAAGAGAGGGAGGGAAACATCAATGTGTGGTTGCCTCTTGTGCGCCCCCAACTGGGGTCCTGGCCTGCAACCCAGGCATGTGCCCCGCTTGGGAATTGAACTGGTGACCCTTTGGTTCACAGTCCAGCACTCAATCCACTGAGCTACACCAGACAGGGCCTCGTTGCTTTTACTTAGTTTTTAAAAAGATTTTATTTTTCTAGAGGGGAAAGGAAGGAAGGAGGAGAGAAACAGATTGGTTGCCTCTTGCACACTCCCAGCTGGGGACCTGGCCCACAATCTGGGCACATGCCCTGACTGGGAATTGAACCAGTGAAATTTTCAGTCCTCAGGCTGGTGCTCAATCACTGAGCCACACTAGCCAGGGTTTTTCGTTGCTTTTAGAAAGAGAGGAAGAGGGAAGAAAAACATCCATGTGACAGAGAAACATTGCTTGGTTGCTTCTCATAAGCTCCCCTACTGGAGATTGAACCTGCAACCTAAGTGTGTGCTCTGATCAGGGATCAAACCTATATTTTTTGGTGTACAGGACAGTGCTCCAACCAACTGGGCCATGCTGGCAGATAGTGTCACAGCTACCCCTCACCCCCAGGCATTTCATTCAGAACTGGGCCACCCTTTGGTTTGCAGGCTGGCACTCAATCCACTGAGCCATACCAGCCAGACCATCATTCAGAATAAAATCATGGTCCCCAGACAAGCCTATAAAGCCCTTTGTTGTCTGCCCCCTCCTCCTCTTAGGTCACTGACTTTATCCTACATTCCTGTGCTCACCCAGCTTCAGCTACACTACACTGGATGGACTTTTTGTAGATCTATTGAATACACGTCAGGCCCTTTCTCCCTCAGCATTTGTACCAGCTATTCCTCTAGGTAGTTCAGCAGCAGATTTGGGGTTTCAAGGTAAAAAAGAAGTTGACAAGTTTTCAGAGCAATAAAAATGAGACTATGTCTCTCTCTTCTCCATGCTTCTCTGTTAGGTGGCATCACCAACTCCCCTGGCTTTACCTACTGTCTAGATTATGGAGATTTCCAACTGTGTGTCTCTAGCTCCAAGTTTTCTCCTCTATGCTTCAAGAAGCTGTGTCTGGCCAAGAGGCCATGAAAACCTGATACTTAAATCTGCAGCCGTGGTTCCTTCTAATTTGGAGAACACCCAATCTCTCCAAACAGATGTGTAGAATTTGTCTGCGGGCAGTGGTCATCAGTAAATGCTACTAGCTGTCAAGAGGAAGGGGTCAGAAGAGGAGAGAAAAACCCGACTACATAAGCAGTGACAATAGGGGAAGGCGTCTTGATGTTGCTGTTGCAGACACTGGTTGGGATTTTTCATGTGCTAGAAACTGGACCTCTGAAGTTTTCACATGAAATTACCCCACCCCTTCATTTCCCTAGGACCTATAATTCCTAGGTCAGTGGTGCTGCTGAACTTCCCACAGGATGAATGCTCCCTGCCCCCACAAAGAATTACCCATTCCCAAATATCAGTAGTGCCAAAGTTGGAACCCTATTTTAGGTGGTTTCATCGATGGCCATTGGCTGGCCATCATAGTGCCAACCAATATGATGGCCATAGCCACATACAGTGCTGTGAGTATAAAATATCCACTGGATTTCAAAAACGTATGAAAAAGAATGTTGACCACTCATTTTTAAATGATTGTTATATATTAAATGATGTTTTGGGTATAATGAATAAAATACACTATTAAAAATGATAGTTAATTTCATGTTTTTTACTTTGACATTAAACAAAGGTTTTTACAGCATTCTCTTCGATGTTACACAAAATGACGTTGATTGAGGACCTGCTGTACTTGTGAGCTTTCTTTGACTTAATACATCAAACCTGATAGGTCTGAGGTAGAAATCCCAAGTCTCCCTACTCCAAAATCATTTCTCCTCCAATTGTCTCCATTTGTTTAAATGCTATTACCATCTATGTAGCTGCTCCAGCAAGATTCCTGGTAATCATCCTTGATTCTTCTGTTTCTCATTCTCCCTCATCCTTAGCATGTATTATATCAAATGTGGCCACCCCTGTTCACGTCTTTGTCACATAGTCAAGACCATACAATCATTCCCCAGGACTACTATAGTAGCTGCCGCCTCCTGGCATCTTATTTACTTCCTTTTTCCCTTCTCTTCCTTCAGTTTACTCTCCAGTCAGTAGCTGGGATATTATTGATAACTATAAATCATATCACTTGTCAATTTAGCAACATCCTGTTGTAACGGGATTTTATTTAAAATAAAAAGCCACCCTGGCTAGTGTGGCTCAGTGGATTGAGCACTGGCTTGCAAACCAAAAGGTTACTGGTTGGATTCCTAGTTAAGACACATGCCTGGATTATGGGCCGGGTCTCCAGTTGGGGGCATGAGAGAGGCAACCAATCAATGTATCCCCATGCACATTGATATTTCTCCCCCCCCCCCCCCCCCCCCCCCCAAAAAAAAAAGTGAGTAAAGTCTTTAAAATGAAAAGCCGCCCTGGCAGGTGTGGCTTAGTGGATTGAGTACTGGACTGCTAATCAAGTTTGCTGGTTCAATTCCCAGTCAGGGCACATGCCTGGGTTGTGGGCCAGGGCTCCAGTAGGAGGTGCTTGAGAGGCAACCACATTGATGTTTCTCTCCCTCTCTCCCAAAAATAAAATCTTTAAAAAAAAAAAAAAAAAAAAGGGGCAGAGACGGTGGAACTGTTTGATAACCTAGGAGGATCCTTTTGAGACTTGGTGATCTTAAAATGCAGAGCCTGAGTGGGTTTGTCTCTGGGTCCCACAGTCAGGGAAGAAACGGGAGTGGGAGGCTGGGATCTTTGAAGGACTGAAGAGGGAATGACAACTCTCTTCCTTCTGCCTTTCTGCAGATGGTCACTATTTTCACAGTACCCTGTACGTGTTCCTCCACAGCAGTTTTCACAGATGTAATTAAGGTTTGCTTCTCTACTGGGAAACTCCTGTCTCAGTTCATCACCAAATCCTGGCTCACAGTAGAAATTCAGATGAACTCAGGAACTTTTAGTATGAGGCCTCAATGGACTGAAACGGTCTATAACGAGAAATTTGGCCTTTGCAAAATAGAGATTTTTATACCCACAACATGCAATTTTTCACGTAAGAACTGAGGTTTAGAAATACAACTTCTGTTCCTATTCAGCAGTCTTCTTACATTGGATGAAAACCACCTTTCCTAGTGTTATCTACTGGGGGGAATGAACAGATTAAAAAAAAGATTTTAGTTTTAGAGACAGGAAGGGGGGGACCGAGGGAGGGAAACATCAATGTGAGAAATACTGATCAGCTGCCTCCCACCTGCACCCTGATGGGGCACTGAACCTGCAACCTAGGCATGTGCCCCGCCTGGGAATTAAACCGGCAGCCTTTCACTTTGCAGGATGATGCCCAAATGAGCTGCACTGGTCAGGGCAGAAAAGATTTTCTAAGGGAAAAATATTTGATGATTCTGCAAGGCTTTTCCCCCTCATGAGAGAAACTTTACCACACAAACTGTGCTGTCCAATACAGTAGCCAGCAGCCAGTCACATGTGGCTAATTATAAGGTAAATTCAGTGTTTTAGCTTCACCAGCCACATTTTAAATACTTAGCAGCTACAAATGGGACAGCAGAGATACAGAACACTGCCAACATTACCCAGTTTTACTGGACTGCGCTGATGCAGAGCTGTTGTGCAGAATCCAACTTTTCCCCTTGCTTACCCTGACAGAAATCAAGATATGCTAGACTGTTGTGTTAGCACAGGGGACAACCGGAGATTTAGGTGAGGCCAAGGGAAACCTGTATATATTGATTTCCTTGCTCTACCTGATATTTTGTAGATCAGCCATGAGGAAATCCCAGTATCTTTTGTGTTACCCGCCCTTTTTGTAAAACAGGGACAGTCCTTTGCCTCCTTGGGGAATAGTGAACCTGAAAGGGCTCTGTACTTCACCACCAGTTGGGGTGTACGTACTGACAGGTTAACCTCTCTAGATTGTTATATCCTATCCCTCTGAAAAGCAGGGAAATATTTTGCTTCACCTGTCAGGATTATTTTAAGTATAAAATATGCGGGGAAAATGCTACATAATTATATTCATAGGTAGTCAGAATTTACATGCCAACGTTTTCATATAGGATACAATATAAGGCTTAAGTAGGGCTGAGTCCACCATTAAACTTGTTTATGGGGATATAAGTAATGGTAATAAAGTGATAATGGTAGAAATGGACATTTCTAGAAATCTAAGGAATTCTACAGGATACATTTCATTGCAGAATGTTGTCACTACCAGTCATTAATACCCTTCTTGCTTTTCTGCTCAAAATATTAATGTCGTAACTATCATAATGTCACTTGATTTGTCATAACTATCTTTTTATTTTAGCCAAAGTCTAATCCTAGCAGGATATTAACACCATAGGAAGAGAAGTCTTAAACGTACTATGAAGTTGAATGGAGTCAACCCGATACGTCGTCGGTGATGCTCTGCTCTGGCTCGTCCTTTTCCTAATGCAAGGTTCTCTGTGGGGCTTGCTTCCATCACTGGAAGGCGCAGCTCTGGTTACTTAGAAAGAAGGAGCACAGTTACCAGTCTGCCTCAAGATGCTAGCTAACGTCACGCAACTCTGCTGAGGCCATGTCACGTACCGCACTAAATCCTTCCTTCCACATCTAAATTTCAGACATCAATTAATTTGAATTTTGTAGTTTGAGCACAACTAAGAACCAGAAGATACTGGTTGTAAGTCAGTCACACAAACACAAAGACATACTTGTTAGAAACGTTTATTTGTCAAAATATTTTTTTAAAAAAAGTGGGAGCGGAGTAAAACAAGACTAAATTTCAGCTAACGCTGTACCACGATCACAGGTCAGATGAAAAAACAAAACAAATAAAACACCCTGCCCCCCACCCCAGTGGTCCTAGCAATTTCACAGGATTAGCTTCAGTGTTAGAGTCCAGAGCTAACAGAGAAGAGTAAAAGGTTGCTTGCCACTACATGGTCATTTTAAAGGGTAAGGAGATGTTGCAGGTAGGGAGAAGGGTTCAACTCCTAAGGAAAGCAAGATAAGAGGGGGGTTCCACTGTACAGGAAAAAGGGGATGCCAGCATAATCCTTACCTAGGGCTGCTCAGAGGCTGAGAATATAAGGAAGAGAGTGAAAGGCTACAGAGATTCGTATCAGGAGGAAAGAAAAGTCAACTTAGAGGCATTAAATTAAGAAAGAAAACATAGTTGGTCACAAACTCCTTTGTTTACTGAAACATGAAGCAATGGAAACATCCCGGCAAAGGGAACCGCGCGGAGTAAGTTCTCATATATGACCGCAGCCTGAGGGTTCAGTCCACAATTATCCTACCTGAAAGAGAGCACAACACAAGAGGCTTACACAGTGCCTGGAGAGCAGCTCGGCTCCGAGTGCAAGGGCCCTGGTCCTGTCCTGTATTCCAGAGGGAAAAGAAAGAACAAAACAAAGCCATGTCAGACTGGATGGAACATACCCCATGTAGCATTACCCAGGAGTCTATCGTGACTGTCCACTTGTAGGGCTCTAGCTAGTAGCTATAGTAGAACAAGAAGCAATCTATGTGGAAGACTGCTGTGTTGGTGATAATACACATTCCTTCCTTATTTCTTATCCATCTTTTAAGCAAGACAACCTCTGTGATACAAGGCTACTGTCACTATACCAAAGGGCATACAGATATTGTCAAGAACCATAATTTAACTTCTGGGGCCAGAAAGAGCAGAAGATTCCAAGATCTCAAATATGGCAACTACACTATGTATTCTAAATTTGTTTTATTTTAATCTTTCATAGTAAACAAGTTTTCAAAAATAATCATACGGGGTATCAAGGAATGTTCATTTACTCTCCAATATACCTACATGTTAGAGTCAGATTTGGAGCCATAATTCTAGTAGTCCCCTAGCTGACCACATCTCCCTTACCAAATCAAGAGGAGAAATCCTAAAATTCTCTAGTTCTTCCACTGATGATGCAAGCTCCAGACACCAATGGCTGGGGGGGGGAGTTAACTCACACCAAGCTCCTCTACTTATTACAGACAAAGGGCCAAATCTTGGTCTTGATCTGTGCCAATCGACTTCAAAAGCTGTGATGTTCTTGAATCAGTTCTGCTAGGGTGAGACCCGAATTTGGATTCCCCAACAGTTCTGGAGTATTTCATCCTGGCAGCCTCATTAACATCAGGCTCCTGGGACTGCAACCAACTCAGGGTTATTCAGTCCGTTTGAGGTTCACACCTGGAAGGTAAGTTTCTTTAAAAGTCATCACTAAAAAGAAGTTAGTTGAACAACCACTGCTTGCAGTAAAAAGTCACTTTAAAATACCTATGCAATACCCTTTAAAGATGACATATATTAATTTAATATTTAACTGTGAAACATACTTAAGAGAAACAAGTTATCTGATGGATGATCCCACCTTATTTTAGAGGTATATCCCACTTCACGGCAGATTCAGCTACTTTAAAAGTAAAAATCAGTGGCAATCTGCACAAGCAGTAAGGTTGTCCATTCATGCACATGGACACGTGCTGCTACACAACGGTCTCAGGAAACCCCTGTCTCCTGGCCATACAGGATATCGCCTGCTACAAGTCCATGCCATATTTGCTTCTATGAAATGGGCAAATTGCTATTGCTTTGTTTTCTTCTAAACATATACCAAAGGAACCCTGGAAACTCAGTGGTAACTTAACCTTGCTACCAGGCCTCCCATTAAAGTAATTCTCAATTTCAAGGTACAAGGAAAACCATGAGAATAGAAAGCTGTCATGATACCATGTCCAGTTGGATGAAGAAATTTGTCAATCTCTAGATATTCTGTTATTCTTGCCATTCTAACATCTTTGGTACACATTTTCTGATGTAGGAAAAATTAAATTTCCAGGGTCACCATTAGTGGGATTTTATACACATCAAAAAATTACCTGGTTTATCTAGTTCTTTTCAAACAAAACACAAAGACTGCTGGAAAAAATGGGAAGCATCAGGCTCTACACGACAGCGTCATTGGCTAGACATGGCTTAAGTGCCCATGTAGAACAGGATGCTCCGGATTACTGATTACGAAAGGACTTCACGGGGCAGTGGCAGCAAAACATTGTTTTCAAGCATCTTATAAAGTAGTTTTATTAGCCAATTAGAAGTCTGAAGTTATAGTTAAAATCTCACCCTGATGTTCATTAACTCCTGAACCTGTACTCTTCATCTTAAAGTTCCACAGTGACTTCAGTGGAAAGAGAATGGGTTTAGGAGTCAGCCAGACCTGACTTTGAATTCTGACTCGATTTCTCAATTACCAGATGACTTCAGGCAGAGCGCTTAACCTATGAGGTTTAGTTCCCTTCTCTGTAAAAAGAACGTATCTTAAAGGCTTATTGTGTAGATTAAATAATATGCACAGAGGGCACTCAACAAACGTTAGTTCTCTTCACTATGTTTCTATAACCCAGATCTGCTTACACTGGATTAAAGAACAGTAATCTCACTAACAAAAGGAGTTTGTTCTCTCAGAAGGAAAAGGATGGAGCCATACACTAAAACCTCAACAGGCCAAAAGAACCTGACTTAACGTAGAGAAATATTTAAGACTAACATGTAATTTTTATCTCTTGCCTACTACTGTCCTGACAGCAAACAGGTGGCCTTAGCTTCCCCTATGCAGCACGGGTCTCTCTTAAGAAAACTAAATGGAGTCTCTTAACTGCACCCACCCCACTCTCACCTCCAGTTTTTAAAAGGCTGAGTACCGCGCTCGGTCCACGTACTGCTCCCGCTCATACCGGGCCATGTCATACAGAGAATTTCGTGCAGCTGCTGAAGCCTGAGAGAGCTCACTCTCTGGCCCATAACCGTAGCCCTCTCCAACTGTGGGGAGCACAGGTGCACCACGTCGAAGGGGGCTCCTGTCCCTTCCATAATAGGAGGAAGTGGTGGCAGCAGCCATAGGACCTGAGTTCGGCAACAGGTGTCTGTCGTAGGGATCAACAGAGGTGGAGTTGAGGTGACTGTTAACAGCTGTATTCTGGACTTGAGGCAGATGGGACATGTTCTGCTCTGCGTAGTTGTATGCAGAAGCTGCTGCTGCTGCCGCCACTGCCTCATAGGAGCGAACCCGGTAACGCTTGTAGTAGTCCAGCGCTCCATATGCATCGTTGTAATACACGGATTCCCCGTAGCCCACGGTGTAAGGCGTGCGCACTGCTCCGTACTGTTCATTATACTGCTCGGTAAAGTCTGCCACGCGACCCGTACGATCTACTGGGCACTCTTTGGACCAGTGCCCCTCTTTCCCGCACCGATAGCAGCCGCTCTGGTCTCCCATCCCAGGGGCAGTCCGAAGGCGGCTGGTGGACAATTGCACGTGCATTCGTTTGCCTTGAGGAAATAGATACAAGATTTATTATAACTCACTGCCATTCTTTATCCTGCCCCAAATAAAAATAAACTAGTTGGCATAAGACACACACACATACACACACTCCTGGGACCCTAATTCAGCAATCCTCTCTAAAAGTTTTAATACAGATAAGAGCTAGGAAGTTTGACTCTTCATAGACCAGTAATACTTTCTCCTTACACCAGGTAGGATGGATTCCCTCCTACTTCTGTCTCCACAACTCCCCCATGTCAACACAGAAATTGAAAGTTTCCAAGTGTCACTGCTAAGACTGTGAGATTTTGGGGGGAGGGGGGTTGGTTTATGAGACTGTAAGATTTTAACAGTTCAAAACCTGCCAACTCTTCCAAATCAAATATCCAACAAAAAACTTCAGTTACATTACATTTGGAAAGTATCTTACCAACGTTTCCCTGATTTTCTCAGGGCCACATTAGGCCTGAGCATTTACCGCAGCTTAAAAACCACAGCAAACTTCTGTCCATCTTGTTCCCTCCAGCCGCTATTGCAGGTGTCACAGAAGGGTATGTTGGGTACACAAATCAAACCAGGCTCATCATATGCTTTATCTTCAGAAGTTATAAAGCCCTCCAGATTTCAACCTCATCCCCAATTTTCCAGCAAGGGTGACTCTGTGCCTACTATGGAAAAGAAAACTACCTGATCAAGGTCTCTCAAGCAAGCATTAGATCTTGAAATAATACTGGTTTCTTAGGGACAGTATTCCCATGTAATGGAATGATTAGCATTTCATCTTGCCATCTAGTTTACAATTCTTTATATGGGATTATCTACTTGTTAGAAAAATACAGCATTTGTCCGAAGCCCTCTGGGCACCCATACAAACAAGACACATCCAGGGAATGACCAGCACTGCGACACCTAAGAGAAGAAACGACGTCTGCCCTGGGTCTGTGTACCACCAAGCCCAGGGAACCCTTACTGATGCAAGCATCCAAGGTCTTCAAAAGCAGTTTGAGAAAAGGAGTATTTTTGGCAGTATTTAGTCCCAAACTGCGTAAGACCTTGGAGATCAAGTCAGTGCTTTTCAAATTGTAGCCAAAACACAGCCAGTACAGACAAGGGAACAGGGGTTTGCACCACTCTTAAGGGCTACTCAGAACAGATCCCCCCTCCGCAAGTTGCTCTCTGACAGACCTTGTTCTGGATGCAGTTATGCGATAGGAGGCCTCGTGCTCCATCCACCATCCTGTTGGAAACAGCCCGACTCAGGACGGCAGCCAGAACAGCGCCATGCACTGACCCTGAGAGGGGAGCGGGTTAGTGCAGTAATACCACTTCAGTCAAACTCATTTCTGCCCAATGTCTAAGATTCCTACCACCCCAGTTTCCGGTAGTTACTGCCTCTAACTTAAAGCCCTTTCTTTAGTCCTTGCTGGCATGTGGCTCAGGCGGTTGGAGTGTCAACCCATAAACCGAAAGGTCACAGGTTTGATTCTGGTCAGGGCACATGCCTGGGTTGTGGGTTCTGTCCCCTGCTGGGGCACATGCAAGAGGCGCCTGATCAATGTTTCTCTCCCCCTCTCCCTCCCTTCCCCTCTGTAAAATCAATAAGCATGTTTTCAATGAGGATTAAAAAAACCCCAAAACCTCTTCTTTAGCAGAAACAAAGGAGCTCAGGTTTTTACTTCCAGCTGCTAGCAAGGAGGCGGCACCCACCTCACCACTGACTGACACAGTCAATAGGTACCAAATGGCATTAATTCTCTGAAAGCAGCATTTAGCCATCCCACTGTTTGCAGAGATTTAAAAACTCTCATTCTAATTCTTAGAGTTAAGGGCCACATGCTACTATGCATAGAACAGAAACACAGATTTTTGCCCGAAGTTATCTCACAAATGTGGAGTTCACCATAATTTAGACTGTAGGGTTACAAATCACTTGTTTTTCAACCATGAATGTTGACATTAACCTGTGTGACAAACTGCTGCAACTCTGAAGTCAGAGTAACCATGCCAATCTAAAAAGCAGCCAATCCAGAGGCATCTTTAAGGAAAAAGCTTCGGTTTAACTTGCTCTTTAATTTTATGGATTCTGGGTGCATTTTTTAAAAAAGAAACAAAACCCAGTGATTTTTCCCCTTGATGTTTCTGTTACTACGTCCAATCTTTATCCCAGCTTTATTCAAAGAGTAGACCTTCTAGGTTTGTAAATATCTGTGGCAAAATCTACCTCTCATTAGTAACTATCAAAAACACTTATGTAAAATTCTTTTTACCTAGAACTAAAAGATCTGTAACACAAATGAGAAGTTTTTTTTCCCCCCCAGTCTTCCCAAAGATTGCAACTATGCTTTTCATTTAAATTCCCTGAAGTTCTTATAATTGAAACGTGCTTCTCTGTTAACTTAAGGAACCAGGGTAAAGAAAACAGAAAATTAAACTCTAAGACTCTCCTACACTTGGAGAGGACAAAACTTAAAAGATTTCCTGAGATCTTCAAAAGTTACTGAAATCCACTGCTGACATTTACAATAAGACTAGCCCAGTGCAAGTGTTTTCTTCTGAAATCTGGAACAGAAGAGAGTATTAAAATGTTGAGGTGGGCAACGTGAGGTCCTAATTGCTGAACTCCTATCACATGCCAGGATCCAGAGGGCTAGGGACGCAGCTGACACACAACAGTACTTGAATTTAATGCTTATTTACACACTGGGGGAGAAAACAGGAGACACCTGAACTCCTACAGAGCGTTCCCACTTCAGCTGCCTGAATTGTTACTTGGAAGGCTTAAGGATTTCCAAAGTAAACTGTCTGCTAACTCAATAAAGGTGCAGTTCCCTGCTGCTTGTGGAGAGAAAGCAGACCCTAAAAGACCGAGGTCCTTTCAGAAGTCATACAACGGCGGCAGAAGGCAGAGGCCTAAATGCCAGCCGTTAACATATAAAGGTTCGAGAGATGCCAAAGAGGCATTCTTAAGAGGCCACCTTCATTAGACAGCTGAAGAGGCCTTATTAAAAAATGAGATGAATTGGTATCTAGATTGTATTTTCTGTAAAACTCTGACTTACTATCTAATGTTAAACTTTCTCCTGTCCTCTGGAGAAAAAAGAGCTGGTTATAAAAATGGCCATGTGCACAACTCAGAGCGCAGTGCTTTCTCCAGAGGGGTCAGGCTAAGAACAGGAAAACCAAATAAAGGATTTTTCTTTTCCAATGATGACATTTTTAAAAATCTTATGGGTCATGTGTTACTCAGGCATCCACTTTCTCAAGTAATTAAACCTGCTTTATTAACACATACATTCCTCCAAAACCAACTTCCCCCAATTAACTGACTACCATATACTATTGGACCCTAAGCCTTCATTCAAGTGTGTATTAAAAAGGCTAAGGACACGCATAAGGACACTACTAGAGTAGCTCTGCGGTTTGTACCTGACTTCCACTGCATTCTTTTCACACTTTGCTTACTGCCTGTCAAGCAAGAATCACCATTTCTCTCTGCCACTGCCCATTCAGATTTCCTCCCCTATCAAATGAAAATGATTAAGAATATTTTTAAAGTTGTATGAAATGTAACAGGTTTACAAGTTAATAAAAATAAACATAAATAAGAATACCGCAGGGATCACCAACTCTATTTTATAAGTGGGAAAGATAAGCACAGAGAGATTAAAATACTTGTCCAAAGTTATATGACTAGTTAGCGGTAGCAAGTATCTACGACTTTTGCCCCAAAGATTACAAAGCAGCTAAAGGCCAGGGCCCCACTGGCTGTGAACACGGACATCTGGTGCACTCTCTGCAATCTCCACTATTTGCAAACTTTCTTACCCTTTTGTAATCAACTTTTCCTCCTCTTCCATTTCTTTCCTCCCTGGTTTTCCAGGCTTAGCAGAGGACCTTAAGTACTTCTTAACAACCCTTTTACTAGCACTCAGACAGAAGTGGTGTTGATTTATGACCCTGAGGAGTGGCTGTAAATGTGTGGTCCAAGATTATATTGTCAACAAAAGCCTTGTAGAACAGCGCTGTCCAAAGGAACTTTCTACAACATTGGAAATGCTCCGTATCTGCACTAATACAGTAGCCATTCACCTCACGCCTTCTGAGTGTTTGCAATGTGCGCAGCACAATTAAGATGAATTTTAACTCTTATTTAAAATTTCAATTAAACAGGTACATGTGGCTAGAGGCTATCATATTAGCACATTCCTAGAGTCACTGGACAACCTCCTGTGGTATTAATGACAACGTATGTACCTTTATTATTGGTATAAATAACACATTATTTGCTAAAATATCTTACTGGAGTCTCTTCAGGAGCAGGACCATCATTCCCACTCAACCTAATTATTTTAGGATTTCTTTTCCCCGTAGGGTTGAATAACAGGTGGAGCAGAATCCAACCAGGCAGTCCCTGACTGACGATAGTTTGATTTTATGATGATGTGAAAACAGTATGCATTCGGGAGAAACCATGCTTCGAATGTTGATCTTTTCCTAGGTCAGCAGTATGTGTACGATACTCTCACGATGCTGGGCAGTGGCACCTGGGCCACAGCTCCCAGTCAGCCACATGAGCACTAGGCAAACAAACGATACCCTACAGTGAGGCAGCGAATGCATTTTAGTATTGACTTACGATATTTTCAACTTCCAATGGACCTATCGTAAGTCGAGGAACACCTAGTCCACGGCATGGATTTTGGCTCTGCTTGAGCTGAACAAATTTGACCATTCAAAAGATACTCCCCCAAATCCAGATTCACCACCCAGATTTGTAACACAGCGATTCCTCCAGGTGTCTTGGTTCCTCTCTCCCACCACAACCCATGCTGGTCAAGAGTATAAATCCTACACACATTAACTCTCAAACATAAGGCTTCTTGGTCACAATCAGAGCATCAGGTAAGCCACCACCTCTGTCCTCCCTTCTCCCATGAGGTACTCATTTGCCCACCCACCTTACACTTCCAACAGCACTGAAATGAGTGAAGCCTGAAGGATAAACTCACAGTTTGTCATTCTGTGCAGCTGCTGACAACCTAAAAAGGACCTGGCAAAGCTGGAAAGGGAGTAATTGTGCTTATGAGTGGTAAACACACAATGTATTATTTCCAGCTAAAACAGACTGGAAGCTACGACCCAACCAGCCTCACGGTGCTGTGTGCTTGCCTATGTCTTGAGCTAGACCTCACTCGGTTCTGACACCCAGGCCCCAGAGCAGTTCACCTTGAAACTCGGTGTTGTCGAGGCCTCTGATGGCCTCCACGGCATCCTCTGCCCGCTCCATGTGTACGAAGGCGTAATCTTTCACGATGTCACATTCGATGACCGGACCGTACTCCTCAAACTTGGCTCGAAGCTCTTGGTTGGTACAGGTGGGACTGATGTTGCCCACGTGCAACTTGGTTGAAGCTTTGCTCTTGTTCTTGCTGGCTTCCACGTTGATGTTCACCCCGTGCAGCTTGTAGTGGTGCAGGTTGCGAATGGCATCCTCTGCCGCCGTCTTGTCCTCTATGTGCACAAAGCCGTAGTTCTTGATGATGTCACATTCCAGCACCTTGCCATACTGCTCGAAGAGTGAGCGTATCTCCTGCTCTGTGGCCTCGCGCGGCAGGTTTCCGATGAACAGCTTCACCATCCTGACAAGAGCCTGGGAGAGAAGGAAAAAAAAGGTTTCCAAAAGTTAGGGGTGGAGCAGGCAATCTCAGGACACTGCCTTTGGTTTACTCTTCCACAGGAGTGCCTGGCACCTTCGCGGCCGTCATGCAGGCGTCCATTATTTTTTCCTCAATAAGAGGGGGACAGGTTTGTTCTTAAAGACCAGTGTGACGTGAAAACGGGGTCGGGGGTCCGCACGTACTGCATTCTCTACCATCTCCATGAAATGAGGCGCCTTTAAGTAACACGCCGAGCTGTTTCACATCTTAAAACACTCGCTGTGGGGCAGGAAAGAAAAGAGCCCAAGCCAGGGCCCAGAGACGTCTACCTGAGGGTCCCCGGCCACAGGTTTTGGAGGGAAATCTGTGTACCTGTCCTACGTAAGGGTTCACCTTTCAAAATACTCTAAGAATAAAAAGGGTCCCTTGGCCCCAATCCCACGACCCCCCACACCCACCCCAGAAACACAACCCCCAGCTTCTCCGCCCCAACAAAGACTCGACCCGACCCAGCCCCGCCTCCTGCCGTTGTCTTCCCCGGACCTCCCCCAGAGAAGAAACCCAAACCCAGGGACACTTCCGTGCTCTGAGACTCGGCCTGGCCCACTTCATCTCGCCCTCGGGCTCCCCACACACCCACAAGACCCGCTCCTACCTCCGGGCGGCGGCGGCGGTGGCGGCGGCTCCCGCGTCAGAGAGAACGCTACAAAATGGCGAAGGCCGCTGGAGCCTCGGCGCGACCCGGCCCTTTCTCGCGCGCCAACTCACGCACGCGCGAGTGCGCGCTACCTCTCCCCTCCCCTTGCGGGCCGGACGACCAATCCCACGGCTGCATGTAAATGACTGCCCTAAGGTTTGGCTCCCAATCGTCCGGACTCGGGGGCGTGGCTAGCTGGTGACGCCACCGCTGAGCGGAGGTCAGCCCGCCCCCAGCCCTGAGTAGCCAATCAACACCCTGGAAGGGGGGGGCCGTCGTTTACACGTCACAACGGCTCCGGACGCAACCATTGCGTCCAGAAAAAATCAGAAGGCCAGGGTGTCACTAGCCATCACAATGGATGGTGCTATAAGGGCCTGCAGAAGCGGGGGTGGGGGCCTGCAGCTGATGACAAAGGGTTATCTCACTGGGTTCTCTAAAAAGGGGCTTTCTTAGCGTGCTGGCCAACCTCTAGCACAGCTTGAGACCTTTTAGAAATACAGACGCGCCACATTCTAAGCAAATTAGCCTTTTTTGGGGGGGGGGTGGTGGTAGAGTTTTAAACATAATTTAAGAATTACTTTTCATTACAAACGTGTTGTTCGTTAGTGATGAAACAGAACGAAAGACGGCAGAGCTGGGATGGCTCTAGGAAGCATTCTATGCAAGCTACCCTTAGTCATGTTCTGTTCGTTCATGTATGTACGTGGGCTGGTTTTCTCTCTGTAGCAACTGTGTGTCCTTCACAGTTCCTGGCCTGTGGTGAGCACACCAAGGAATACTTGGTGCAAAGGCCCAGAGAGTTTCCTTGATTTGGGTGTGGGACAAGATCTGCGCGTCCACACCAAGCTGCCGGACCAGGCATCAGTGAGTCCCGGGGCACTTTCTAGCGTTCAAAATTTAGCTGTGGTCCAAGGGCACCTCCTGGTGGCAAAAGGGAGATTATTTGGTGGTTTACTCACTGTCACCCGTGAACAAAGAATAGACATTTATGAAGACTGATGGACCGAGTTTATCTCGGAGTACAGCATGCCTCGGTGATTGTCAATCTCCATTTCTCTCGTGTGGTGGCTCCGTAGAATCTCTTCTGATACCATCAAGCACAAATTCCTGAGGCTGCCCTTTTCCTCCCCAGCTACTTGGATATGTTTCTTTCACCGAGTTCTTTCCGAAGAGGCACCATCCTTGCAATGTTAACATTCAGGCTTGTTTCCCACATGATTCTATCCACCTCTTTCCTTCCCTTCTCCTCTCGGTCATTTCCAGTTTCACTCTACAGTCAGACTTCTAAAACGTGTAGGGACCTCCTCACCCATTTCTGAAATAGCTTTCAATCATCTTCACCATTCTGACTTCTCAAACGGAGGGTCTGAACCTACCGTCATCCACCTTCATACACTGTTTTGGGTTCTGTTCTCCTTTCCAGTTCCCAGAATTTCCCGAGGTCACCAAAACTAATGTCCTTTGGACAGTTTTCACCATCTTAAAAGTTTCATCCCATTCACCAACCTTTAGCCTTCTGTCTTTATACTTTCTTCCCACAGCTCTGACTGCACCGTTCTATTTCCTCCCTGCATCTATTTCCCTACTCTTACTTATTCCCTTTTATCTCCTCCCACCTTCCCCCGCAGGCAACCATTCTAATGAGTTCGATGGGTATTATTTTGTTTGCATTCTTGCAAGGCATGTCTTTTTAGTACATTCACTTTTTCTTTTCTTTTTTTTTTAAAGATTTTATTTACTTTATTTTTAGAGTTGGAAGAGGGAGACAGAGAGAGACATCAATGCGTGGTTGCTGGGGGCCATGGCCTGCAACCCAGGCATGTGCCCTGACTGGGAATTGAACCCGCGATGACTGGTTCGCAGCCCGCGCTCAATCCACTGAGCTACGCCAGCCAGGGCTCTTTTCTTTTTTTTAAACACAGTTTATTTTTTTAAGATTTTATTTATTTATTTTCGGAGAGGGAAGGGAGAGAGAAAGAGAGAGAGAGAGAAACATCAATGTGCAGTTGCTGGGGGCCATGGCCTGCAACCCAGGCATGTGCCCTGACTGGGAATTGAACATTTGACACTTTGGTTCGTAGTCTGCGCTCAATCCACTGAGCTATGCCAGCCAGGATACATTCACTTTTTCCATTTAAAAACTGTTTTATGTGAAAATTTTCAAAAAGGCGCAGAGAATATTATGATGAACTCCTATGGACCTTTTACCCAAATTGACAATTATCAACATTTTGCCCATACTTGATCTATCCCCTCTACTTTTTTGGAGAGGACGGGCTGGAGTTTTTAAAAGCAAACCACAGACATAATGTCATTTCTCTTATTAGGACTTCAGGATCTGCCTCTAATGAGAACATCCAGTGTTATGTTTTTTTATTATAAAAATATTTTATTACTTCTACTATTAGTAGTATGTATGTACATGATGCTCAAACACCATTTCCATGATTGGTGTTTAATAATTTATTACTAATATGATGAATAATATTCTTTGTTAATATTAATATTTATTTCAAATTTCCCCCAGACTGTTGCACATGTCTTTATACAATTGGTTTCTTCTAATATAGATCTAAACAAGGCCCACTGATTGTGCATTTAGATAAATTATGGTAATGTATGTAAATATTTATGTAAATCGTGTTGTAGTACTCAACGCAATTTTTTTTCACTGTTTCCTTTTTCACTAAGTGCTCTGTCGCTGTGTCATATCTCACCACTGAGTAAATCATCTGCAGTGTGCCATCCCTGTATCTTACCTGTCCGTCTCTGGGTGCGGGATATCAGGTTGCCTCCAACCCCCTGCCATTCCCAACAAGGCTGGAGTTAACATCCTTATGTTAATTATGAATGCCTTCATGGACCCATGCCAGAATTTGGGGGACAGCGAACCCATGGTGAAACTGCTAGGTTTTTGTCCGAAGAAACTGTACAGTCTGCCCTCCCACCTATAGCGCACGAGGGGTCCTGTGTCACCACGTCTGCGCTGTTTGACATTGCCTGGTTTCCTAGTTTCTGCCTGTCTGATAATAAAGCCACACATACACGGTTGCTGTAATTAGCATTTCTGATTACTTGGTAAGCTTTTTTTTGCGTTTGCTTTTCTGTGAATTTCCTATTCATATCTTTTGCCCCTTTTCTTGTCAACTTGCAGGATTTTCTCACATATTCTACATATTAGTATCTTATAGGTTTTGAGTATATTCTTTCATTCCACCAAATTGTTACCTTGGTATCCTTCATTGACCAGAAGTCCTCAATTTTTTATGTAATCAAATTAACCAATTTTTAAAGTTTATGCTTCCGAAGTTTTGTGTAAGTTTTTCTTTCCTACCCCCTGAGTCACATATATATTCTCTTACATTTTCTTTTTTTGACATTAATGTTTTTACCTTTCACATTTAGGTCTGTAGTCCATTTTTACCAGAGCTGTTCCAAGTAGAAATATGTGAGCCACAGATGTAATTTAAAATTTCCTAGTAAACACGTTTAAATAGTATGAACTTTCATACTTTTGAAACCTAGTATAGCTAAAAGATCATTTCACCATATAATCAATATAAAAATTCTCAATGAAATATCTTAAATTCTGTTTTTCCTCTTTGGTCTTTGAAATCCCGGGAGCAATGCTGCACTCACGGCACGTCTCAGGCCAGACCCGCCGCATTTCTGGAGCTCAGCTGCCACACGTGGCCCGAGGCCACTGTATCGGACAGCGCAAACCCAGCCTTCACCCTTGGAGGTGGTGTTAAGAATGCAGACATATTTTTCTCTAAAGAATGGATACATCTGTCCACATGTCCCCATTGATATGTGGTGCCTGCATTATTGTGGCTCTAACCTGCCTCATGTCCCTCACTGCTCCCTACCATTCTGTCATCTTCCTTGGAACTTTTGTTCCACTTGTGTGTGAGGGCGTCTCCCCAGACGTTCTTCCTGACCTTGTGCTCATCATCCTCGGTGCCCTGTCCTTAAGGCGCATGCCCTGTGGGAGCTTCAGCCGCCATGTGTAAGCATGTGATGCTCAAACACCATTTCCATTCCTTCTCTCAGTGACTGGCTGCCTTCCGCAGGACCTTCACCTGGCTGTCCTAGTTTACACGTTAAAGTGATCATTTCTCCATTCATGTCTCGCCCCCGTGTACATTTCCGCCTAAAATTTCCAATTATTCTGTCCCCCGACCCCCGTGCCTGCCATCCTGGAGTGCAAATACCCCGATTCCCTGAACACTCTGCAGTGTATGACTTTTCCTTCAAATAGTGAACATTTTATATTTGTACCTGAAGAGAGGTTGTGGTGTCAATGGATTCTTCCATTCATTCCCATGACAGATCATTCTAGCTACATTTATCTACATGTTTCTTGTGGACATATCCCTGTTTTTCTTAAGAGAAAGGGATAATTGCTCTGTGGGCTATCTGGTCTACCAGATCTCGCGGTTGGAGACCATGCCAGGGATGTGTTGTGTGAGTCCTGGGCCTGCACACGCCTGACCCCGCCATCGTCATGGCTGATAATGGTCAGGCTCAGCCAAGGCCCTTCCTTGGCCAGTAACACTAAAGATGGGACTGCTTTCCTGGAAAGATCATCTCTGAGCCCCGAAAAGAAACAGTTGTTTGTGTGAGAATGGGAAACAATGAAAGAGCGAAGTTTTTCCTGTAGAAGACCACCAAGGCCACCATTGTCCTCAAACCTCTAATTGCCAAGCCAGGGACAAGGGAGATTCCTTTTTTATACTTCGTTAGATCTAGCACATTCTCCTGTGTGTATCTGTGTGTTTACACACTTGCGCTGTACCTCGTGGCTTCCCAGGGTCATCATTCTATTGGTCAGTGGACTTGGAACCTGCCGCCTATCTGGTCCCGGGGTGAACGCCCTTGACCCTCTCCACTGGGGAGCGCACCTCGTGCGTGCTCTGCTCTCCGCTGTCGGGCCGAGCAGTGGCCGAGCCTAGGTGGTGGCCATGCTCCTCAGTCTTTCCTTTTTTTCTTTGTCTTTAGTTTTTGAAAACAGTTGAGAGACTCGTGAGCAAAGAAAGTTGTGCACCAGGGAAGTAGCTGTTCACTGCTTTTTAACGTTAATCTGTTCGTTAACATCATCCTGACCCACAGTGAACTCTGGTCAAAAAAGGGGCTTGCTGGCTGGCATAGCTCAGCGGATTGAGCACGGGCTGTGAACCAAAGTGTCGCAGGTTCAATTCCCAGTCAGGGTACATGCCTGGGTTGCAGGCCATGACTACCAGCAACCGCACATTGATGTTTCTCTCTCTTTCTCCCTCCCTTCCATCTCTAAAAATAAATAAATAAAATCTTTAAAAAAAAAAAGGGGGGCTTGACATTGGTCAACCCAGCAAACCAGAGGCCATTATCAAAATAATGTGGTTCCCCAAGGGCTTGGAGACTGGGGACAGAGCGGAAACCTGACCCCACCGGAGACCAGAGCCAAAGGGGAGAACGTGGGCACAACAGAGAGGCCTGTGGTCAGGGAAGCAAAGACACCCAGAGGCGGTAAGAGAAGCCGAGCTGTTTAATCACCTCCTTGGCCAGACTCAATCAAGGCTGTGGTTGCCCCTGAACAACTCACACCTGGAAGCCATTGAGAGTCGCCGGAGATGGAGCGGCCGCTCGAGTCAGAGGCTGAGGAAGGAGGGGCGGGGGGGAGCTTCGGTGTCTCTGACTCCATCGTCCGGCCCTCTTGCCCCCGGGTCCTGCTTCAGCTCATAGAGGTTCCTGGCTGGTCCCCAGGGGCAAGGCACCAGACGGCGTGCCCTAGCTGTGGTGGGAGAACGACCCTGAGGTGGGGGGGGGGGGGGCGGCCATTCCCCGTGTGGCCTATACTGAGGATGCAGCGCCGTCCGCACTGTGGTGGGGAGAGAGGCAGGAGGCTGGGGAAGGAGGGCAACGGGGGACGAGGGGAGTTGGGGGTTGCCTGGGTCCCACCACCAGTCTGGAATTAAATAGCAGAAGAGAAGGGCTGCCCTCGGGAACACTGGCTTGTCCCCAGAGACAGACAGTCCCCGGTGGTGGGCTGACCTCAGCAACAGACCCTAGCAGCAGGCAGTTGTCCTGACAAGAGGGTGGTCCCTGTTGACAGTCCCTGGCAGTTTCCTGAACAGAGGGAGGGAGCTGGCCTAGGAGTCTTGCCCCCCCAGCTACTTATTCTTCTTGAAGAAGCTGAAGCGTTTTTCTCGCTCTCGTTCTCTGCCATCCTTGCCGCGAAGTACCACGGGCCCCTCGGCCCCGACTGGCGATACTGGGGGCATGGTCATGGCCCGCGTCATGCCCCGGGTGGCACTGGGCACTGCTGGCTCTTCGGGTTCTCCGGAGGCGGAGGACGCAGCGGCGATGGCTGCATTCACCACCCGCAGCCACGAGCTCATCTCTGCCTGCAGGGGGCGTGGGAAGACAAGCGGTCAGCAGCCGGCCTGGGGACTGTGGGGAGGCGTAAGAGTAGGAGGCAGAAAAATTATCGGACTATTTCATCTCATTGGAGAAAAAGACCCCATAAGATAGGAACGTGTTTCGGTGTGGCCTTCACAAACATCCGGTTGGCAGGGTGGGGGGCTGTCTGATTTTAAAGAATGGGACACTTAAGGAAAAAGAGGAACAAGAGGAGGGTACTAAGAATGGCAATGGAGCCAAAGGGGTGTGGGAGGAGAGAGGGACAGCTCACCTCATCCTTGGCTTGGAATAAATATTCTTTTCCATCCTGTAAGCTGTTGGGAGAGAGACAGAAACCTCAGGGCAGAGCTGAGAATTTGGACTGGCCGGGTCGGACAGAGCTGGGGAGGGCTCGGCTGCCACCCTGGGGCCAGGCTGGAGGCCACGCCGGCTGGGCCTTCAGAGCCAGATCAGAGACTTCCTCCTGCACATTCTTCAGGTTCCCCGAACGGCGAAGGCAGACCCTTCCTGATTGGCTACCAAGGACCAGGGCGGGCGCACTGCCATCCCAGGGTGCACTGCCATCCCAGGGCGTGCCTCCAGCTCTGGCTGCTTGCTGGCCGGCAGGGGCAGGCTCCTGGAGTCCCCAGAGGCAGGGAAAGTCAGCACCCTGCCCTCAGATACCCTATCCAGGATAATTTTCCAGCTTGACACCATCAGCCATCAGGCCTGAGTCTCCGGTACCCCTCAGTGTGGAATACAACTGGATCTGTGTCCCCCATATCTGTGTCCCCAGATGTCCCTGGCTCTGTAACTATTTCTTCTGGCCCCAGCCCATGGCAACCCTTCACCCTGTACTGCTCTGACACCCCCCGCCCCCTCACCCCCTGCATTCCTGAGGGCACAGCTCTGTCCCTACCCCAGCTTGAAGACGTGTTTGCGCTTCCGATAATCAAAGGCGACACTGCCCTGGGCCCTGGCCAGGCTGACAGGCACTTCCCCGTGGTACGGCACTCCCGCGCTGGCTGCCTTCGCATCCTTGTAAAAGCCAAGGCTCCCGCGCCGCAGGACACAGTACACGTTCTGCCAGGACCTGGGAGGGACGTGGCGCAGGTGAGGAGGGACCAGGCAGGCCAGCTGACCAGGTTTTGTGGGGCTGGCCACCCTGGGAAGAGCGTGCGTGTGCTAGGACTTCCAGTGCCTCTGCCGTCCTCGGGCCCGTCGTGTCTACACCCCCCTGGCCTTCCCCTGAGGCCCCGCTCTGCTCCTGGGCCCTACCCCGCTACCCCTTCCTAGAGGACACTCCTCCTGCGGTCCCCCTGCCCCTCCCCCTAAGAAGAGGCTCCAGGCCAGCTTTTTCAAAAGCCAGTGACTGGAGAGGGTGGGCGCTGAGTGGCCAGCCCCGGTACCTGTTGGCTGCCTTCTTGCCAACGGCCTCCATCTCCTGCTTCCGGCACAGCATCCCCTCCATCTGTTCCTGGGCGGAGAGCTCCGGGCCTCGAGGGGGCAGGGTGGCCACCCGGGCTGACTCGGACGACCTGCTCTGGGACATGACGGGAGGGGCGGAGCCCTGTGTCCGGGTCTGCCTGTCTTCCTGCGGCCCGTTGGCCTCGTCCCCTGTGCCGGACCCCTGTGGGGAAAATGGTGTGTGTCCGAGGGTGAGGGGGCGGACACCTAGCTCGGATGCCGTGCAGCCTGAGGTCCAGGAGCCGGGTCTCCCACCCCCAAGTTTCCTCTGGGCCTCTGCCCTCTCCTGTCCCCAGTGTCCCCATCACCCGGCTCACACCCCTCTCTGTCCTGCAGGTATCAACACCCACACCTCCGGGAGGAACCCACAGGCCCTTCTGGGAAGCTGTGGCCCCAAGTCTCGGCTGTTCCAATAGGGGCCACAAGAACAAGAGCTATAAGATGACGTGCGGGGGCTGCGATCCTGGCGGGGCACACGGGGCGGCGGGGCTCACCAGTGGGGACTCTCCGTCCGTGCAGACTCCGTTAATGCTGGCCGGCTGTGTGGATGCTGGTGGCTGGGGGTGGGTTCTGGGATGGCAGAAGGTGACGCAGAACGATGTAAGCCCTTGGGTTGCTGAGGTTCGGCCTCACCCACCTCCCCAAGCGTCCCAGCAGTCACCTGTCCCGAGAGGCGTCGGGGCCTGTCCGGCCGTCCAGCAGGGCCTCTTCGGGCAGCCTGGCTGCGGGCTCTGGAGCGGGGGGCTGTCTCCTCCGTTCCTCCTCCTCCCTCTTTCTTTTCCGCTCCTTCTCCTGCTCCTCCAGCTGCCAAAAAAGTCTGAGGTCAGGGCAGGGAAGGTCTCATTTAAGAGGACCTGGAGTCTCAGCTCTGGTTTGATGACACACTGGGAAATATTTCAAAAGAAGGCAGACATTAGAAGCAACTGGGGAGGTGGTCTCGCTTAGCGTCGCCCAGGGGGGGACTGACGACTCCCAGAGCCGAGGTGACCGCCTGGCACTCTCGGCTCACCTCTGGGAGAGGCTGGTGCAGCGGGGAGAGAGGACCTGTCGTCTGCCAGCGGGAGAGAGTACGGGCGGGCGTGGGGCAGCGGGACGGGGGCGGGGGCATGGGGGGGGGCGTGGCCCTCACCGCGGTGAGCTTCTCCAGCGCGCTGAAACGCTCCTCCCAGGCCACTGCTGACTTCTGGAAGGCCTCGTGCCGCTTGATGAGGCTCTCGACTTCGTCCACCGTGCAGCCCAGCTCGGCGCTTCGCACCAGCGGCTCCTGGCTGCACAGCCAGGCCTCGGCCATACCCGCGTCTCTCCCAAACACGAGCACCTCCAAGACTGCAGGGGCGGGGGGACCGGGGGAAGATGGCGGGTCAGAGCGGGCACAGGAGGAGCGCTGTAGCCACAGCACTTCAAGAACACGGACACAAGCCCTGGCTGGCGTAGCTCAGTGGACTGAGCGCAGGCTGCGAACCAAAGTGTCGTAGGTTCGATTCCCAGTCAGGGCACATGCCTGGGTTGCAGCCCATGGCCCCCAGCAGCTGCACATTGATGTTTCTCTCTCTCTCTTTCTCCCTCCCTCCCCTCTCTAAAAATAAATAAATAAAATCTTAAAAAAAAAACAACTCAAACACAGAGAAAGCTACCGCCCCGAGGCAGACGCGGAGGGCAGAGCCGGGCAGTGCCAAGGGTGGGCGCCCTGAATCCCATGCCTGGGTCTCACTCTAGAAACCACGGGGGACGAGACGCCCAGCCCCTCCTGGTCCCCAGAGTGGCTCACCGAGCTGGAGCCAGTCCATCTTCTCCTGCCACTTGTCCGCTGTCTCCTGGCGCCGTGCCTGCAGCTGAGACAGCTTCTCCGAGATCTGGGGGGCAGAGACGCGAGTTAGCACCCAGCGGGGCTCCTCCAGGTCCCGGGAGGACTCACACAGGGGAGCCAGTGGTTTCTGATCTCGAGAGGCAGACAGTCCTGGGGGGGAGACGGGGTGGGGAGTCCCTGAACAGCACTGGGGGGGGGGGGGGGAGAGCGGAAGGTTTCTATAAGGAAAGCACGAGAGGAACCAGGAAGCCTCGGGAGAAGACTCAGCAGCGCTCAGGCCGCCGGGACGGCCCAGCCGTGCGCAGGCCACGCCCACCTCCTCCGCTGCGTAGTGGTTCCGGGCGAGCAGCCCCTGCCCCATGTCGATGCAGGAGGAGAAGCGGTCAGCCCTGGCCTCTATCTCCGCTTTGATGCCCTGGTGGTTCTTGATGACCAGGTCCGCGGAGGACACGTCCCTGGGGACACAGAGGCCACATCACACGCTGCTGCCACAGCCCCGTCCCCGCTACCCGCTCACCCCCCCCCCGCCCCCCCCCCCCCCGGAGGCCGCGGGCGCTGCGGGCCTCACCGGGGCCGCTCCTGGGCGTCCATCTGCAGGTTCACCCCGTCCATCCACAGCATCAGCTCCCGGACGGCCACGAAGAAGCGGAACTTGTCCGTGGTGTCCAGCAGCAGCTGGCGGCGGGCGGCAGAGCTCCCCTGCAGCTGGGACCAGGCCTCAGCCACGGCCTGCATGTGGCGGCCGATCTCCTCGGCCTTGTCCCCAGCGTAGGCCTTCTGGAGCCGGAGGCCATCGTCCTGGACCTGCTGGACCTGCGGGGCCCCGGGTCAGAGTCAGGCGGAGCTGGAGACTCCGAGGACCCTCAGTCTCCCCCTCACCCCTGTCCCGGGCTCTGCCCTCCCGTTTCACCAGCCACACGAGCAGAGGAGGAGCAGAGGGCGAGGACTGGGAAAGGCGACAGGGTTAGCCTTGTCGCACTCTGCCCTGTTGGGTCCTATCTGGGGGCAGCCCTTTAAAAGGGCTGCCAGCCAGTTGGGCTTTTAGAAGCCTGTCTGGGATGTGAGGGACCTCGGATATCGCGAGAATGAGATTTGCAGCCTGAAAAAGGGGCTTGGGTGGGGTCTGCCGGAGTTTAAATGGTTGCTGGAAGGATCTAGGCTTGACCTGGGCGGGACTGCTTTTAGTAACGACATGAAAAATGCTCTTGCCCTTGCAAGGACCAGGTGACAATGCCACAGGCCCTCGAGGAGGCTGGTCACAAAGGTGTGGATACGGTGGCGAGAGGTCCCCGGCCAGAGATGTTTGTCTGGAGCAATCCTACCTCATGCCTAAGTGGCCTTCCAGAGGATGCCCACCCCCCCGCCCATGTCCCACGAAGCCCCTCCCAAGCCAGCCCCGGCCTCGCGTGCGCTCGAGTCAGACCTGGGTGTTCAGGGCCTGGATGTCGTGCTCGAAGGCGCAGTGCCGGCGCTGCAGGGCCTCGGCTGAGTTGAGGTCCCGGCCGGTCCCATCCGGGAGCTGCTGCTGCTTCTGCTGCACCCGCGCCAGCGCCTGGCGGGCCCCGTGCAGGAAGCGCTGCAGCTCGTGTGCAGCGGCCAGCACCTGGCCCCGGGTGTCCAGCAGCTCGAGCAGGTCAGCCCAGGCCTCGTTGAGGCTGTCCTTCCACTCAGCCACGGTGGCCCGGGCGGCATGGCCCCCAGCGATGAGCCCGTTGGCCAGCGCGTTGGCGCTGTCCACGCGCTCCTGGCCGATGGTGCTCGTGTCCCGGGAGAACTCTCGGAACTTGTCCCGGAGCATCTGGCGGAGGGGGAAACAGGCGCACAGACCACTCCGACAGGGTCCCTGCCGATCCATCGGGGTGGGGGGAGTCCTCTGGCCCCAAACTGAGAACCTACTTCTCTCCCTGGGCCACTGGGGCCAAAATAGGTTTCTCCAGCTGGGCTGAGGTCATGACCAGATGCAACCAGTTCCCCACGACCGTGGATTCGACAAACACCCCAGTCCCCAGCTGAGGAAGCAGGGGCACGTGGAACCCTTAGCCTACAAACTGGGGTACCCTGTGCTGCCCAGTTCTGTTGGAAAACTGTGACTGGTCATTTCCTTTTTGCCTGAGTCTACACACAGTGCCGTGTACAGTCCTCCTTTCTGCACAATTCTTCCACTTAAGTGGGAGAGCTGGGAGGACGGCGCCAACTCAGCCTGGTCTACACCCAGCCCCTGGGTGCTCTGTGCGGGACAAGGCCACAGTCTCCCAGCGGGTGCTCTCCTCTCCCAGGGGCTGACCTGCGGCCGGTGTCCTCCCCACACTCACCGTCACGTGCTCGTAGTCCTGGCCCAGCTCGTGGGAGGCCGCCACCACCTCGCGCTCCTGGATCCACTGCTCCAGGTCGTCCAGCTCCCGGCGCAGCTGGCACAGCCTCAGGTGCTCCTGCAGGCGCTCCCGCCGCTCCCCGGCCAGCTCCTTCAGGCTGGCGTACAGCTTGTCCACCTGGGCTTGGCGGATGGATATCCGCGTGCTGTGGGCGGAGGGCAGCAGCGCAGCGGGGGACTCAGGATACACAGCTCTGATGCCCGGCCTGTCCCCTAGAGTCCTGTCGCTCTGAGCCACCTAACTGCTTGCCGAGTCCCTGCTTTCCCACCTTGCTGGGTGGTTCTGTGCACGCGTCGTGCGAAGGCTCCACGAGCCCCTCCCCAAGGGGCAGGGCCCCCTCGCCGCCACTGTGCTCACCTCTCCGGGTGGTCGTGGTCAATCATGTCTTGGCTGCTGGCTGCCAGCTGGTGGATGGTCTGGGCGTAGTCGGCCAGGGCTTGCTCCAACACCTGATGCTTCTTCACCTCGGCCTGGGCGCTCAGCTCATCCTGGTGGATGGGACGGTGGGCATCAGGGGCTGGGGGTCACAGGGAGGAAAGAAGCAGGTACGCAGCCTGGGCTCTCACCTTGGCTTTCTCCTGGCCCATCATGTGCAACTCCTGCTCGCCCATCCAGGCCTCCGCCTCGGCGGCGTCGCGGTAGAACTGCTGGGCCCGCAGGGTCTCCTCCAGCCTCTGCCCTCGAAGCTCCAGCTCATGGCCCAGGCGTTTCCACATCTCCTGTAGCTCAGCCAGCTCGGGGCCTGCCGCGGCCGCACCCAGGGCACGCTGCCGCTCCTTCAGGTCCGCGATCCGTGGCTCGTGGCCCTGTATCTCCTTCTGTAGGGTCTGTCCCCAGCGGCAGAAGTGGAGACGCT
This sequence comes from Phyllostomus discolor, assembly GCF_004126475.2. Lineage (NCBI taxonomy): Eukaryota > Metazoa > Chordata > Mammalia > Chiroptera > Phyllostomidae > Phyllostomus > Phyllostomus discolor. The sequence continues at coordinate 166,627,663 of NC_040908.2, forward strand.
GAGAGCCTTGCTCAGGGTCCCCCTTACACCTACTCAACATCAAGCCCCTTCCCGCCCTTGCTTCTCTTCCTTCCCGAATCCTCGCGCTTCCCCTCCCTTCCGGCCAAGGATGTGATGGTCAAGTTCCTTCAATCCCCATGATATTCTACCGGGGGGACCCGCCCTCCTGTGTGAGGAGAGGCCCCACTGAGGGCTGGGGTTGTACACGCAGCCCCGAGCGGGGCTGGGGGGGAAGGGGAAGAAACCCCAGGTCTTCAGGAAAAACGAACTTCCACGTCTGAGCAGGCCCTTGGGGCCTTTGCCTTTGGCCTCTGTCTCACCTGGTTTTTCTTCATGAGGAGCTGGACGCTGGGCAGGTCCTTGCCGTGTTCCCTGGAGCTTGCCATGGGCAGGCGCTCTGTCACCCACAACTGAACGAGAGGGGCGGAGGGTGAGGGGAGGTGCAGAGGACACAGTGACAGCTGGGGGCTGGAGAGTGGGCAGCGCTGCGGGGAGGGGTGCCAGGGCTCCCCGTGTGTGTGCGGGGCAGGGTCGCCTCTGCGTCCAGGGTAAAGGGACCTAGAGGGCATCTGCCCAGAGTGTCCCCGGAGGGTTGACTTTCAGTGTCAAGGGGAAGTGAGCACGCTGCTGGCATCTCCCCAGCACGAGGCAGGGAGCAGGTTGCCACGGGGATGGCCCTGCCACCCCACCCCGACCCCGTGGCTCACGATCTCGTCCTCCACGTCCCGGTGGAACTGGTGCTGCTCGCGGGAGGCCTGCAGGCGCCGGCAGCGCTCCCTCATGGGCTGGTACAGGGCCCTGAACTTCTCCTCCACGGCCCTGGAGGTCCGCTCCACCTCCCCCGCGCCCTGGTCCTCCTGGGCCAGGGCTTGCGCCTGGGCCTGGATCGCCTCCACCTCCTTCTCCCGCACGGCCATCTCCCGCTCCAGCATCTGCCAGCCGGGAGGAGGGGGGAGGTGTCAGTACCCACACAGGCTCGGAGGGGACCCTCGTCGACACGGAGCCAGTCTCGACTTCTCACTGGGGCTCACCCCGGGAGAGTGTCTCCTCATGGTCTGCTCAGTGGCTCTCAAACTTTAGTCTACATGCGAGTCCGGGGAAGGGGGCACGGGTAACTGTGCCAGTTAGCAGTTTACTGCCTCTCAGTCCCAAACCCACCTCAGTTGCAAACCCCTCTTTCCCTGTTCTGAGACGTCAGAACTGGCATCAGAGCCGGAGGCCCTCCACAATTCTGTTGTGCCAGGTGGTGCATGCTAGGCCTTGTCAGTAGAGGGCAATGGAGGGACAGCACAAGAGAGGAAAGGGCTTCTGCTAAAGGTTCCAGGGTGATTTTCCTCTTGCTCCTATAGCAAAACTGCCCATGACCGCCAGGAGACCCAGTGGCTCTCCAACCAGGCCTGAAATCCAGCTGTGGGGTGGTCTGAGAGTGACCTCCCCAACTCTCGAGACCTACAGGCTCCTTCCTCCTGTCTCCTGTTCCCCACTCGCCGCACCGGAGGCCCCGCGCACCTGCTGCTTCTTGAGCAGAATGTTGACGCTGGTGAGGTCCTTGCCGTAGTCGTCGGAGTGCAGCTGGGCCTGCAGGCTCACCAGCCAGCTCTCCAGGGCGGAGCAGCTCTGGGCAAACAGCTCGGCCCGGTTGGCATCGAAGAGGCTGCGGGCCTTGGCCTGGGTGGTGGTCTCCAGCTCGTCCCAGCGCCCGTGCAGGTCCCGTAGCTTCTCCGACACCAGGGCTTTCAGCTCCGGCTTCGCCAGGCTCAGCTCCCGCCCTTCCTGGGGGGTGGGACGAAGAGACATGTCAGGATTAGACGCCACTGACCTCTGCAGTTGGGGGGGCCTAGAGGGCGCGAGAGGCCCGAGTGTGGGCAGTCATTCCAAGGTCTGGTGTGTTGTTCTTCGCACGCTGTCCTCCGAGGTCTCAACCCCCTCGGCACTTCCCTGCCTTGGTGCTGCTCAAACCCCGATGATCCCCCTTCGAGGGGCAGCTCGGAATTCCCTTTACCCACGAAGCCCCTGCGACCTTCTCTATTTTGAGTTCCCTAGTGCTTGTGGTTTCTGGTGTGGTGTCGCACGTGGTCTAGTATTATTTGCCATCATTTCTTGTTTCTCGGCTCCTCCCCACAACCCCCATCTACGGCAAGTGAGTCTCTCCTGCCTCCTTGCTCCCAGCCTTTCCGCTGAAGAACTGTTGTTTCTGGGGCAGTGCGGGGAGCACAGTCCCTTGGCCTGCATGCAAGGCAGGCTGGGAGTGCCAGAATTACTGCCCCCAGAGCCGGTGACGGACCAGACGGGGAGCTGGTGGACGAACAGCATTTTTGTGCTTCGGTGTGATGGCTCGGGCGCACGCTTGTCTCCCAGGGTGCCCCACCGGGACGGAGCTCCAGTTGTCCACTGGGGCACCCGGGAGGGCCGTGGGCCCTCTACTGACTACCTTCCCTGCGCCGTCTCGGCTCCCCCCTGCCCTACCGCTGTTTCCCGGGGTCACCTCCCGTTGGAGTGGCCTGTTTCAGGGGCTGCTTCTAAGGACACACAAACCAAGACACACCGTGGAGGAGCCATGTCCCAGCTGAAGACGGTCCGTGGTCTGCATCTAGCACGGCTCGGGCAGCTTCACAAGCCTGCAGCATGACCCACGCATTTGAGCACAGCCGTCATGTGGTGACCAGGGCTTTCCGAGGCCCGGCCTGGCTTTCCCACCTTCGTGCAGCCCTGGGAGAGGGCCGTCCTGCTCTGGACCCAGGAACAGCTCTTGTGTCGACCCAAAGCCGTAGTCCGGCTCCTGACTAATTCCTATTTTCTTACACTTCTGCAGTCACTGTCCCGCAGACCTAGAACATTTGCTCCTCAGGCCACAATCCTCCACCTTGGAGGTTTGGCACGGGAGGTCCTATGACCTCCGACCCTGGAGGAGCCATGTCCCGGGGCTTGGGCCCTCCCCTGCACTGCAGCTGGGACCCGGCCCAGAGGGGGCCCCGCGGGTTCCCTCCTTGCGGCTCCTGTCACCTCCACGTACCTTGTCCACCTTGTCCAGCCAGTCCTTGTTGGCGGCCAGCTCGGCCATGAACGCCTGGTGCTTCTGCCACTTGGTGTGCAGGTTGCGAGCCTCGTCATAGGACACGTCCTGGGCCGTTAGCATCTTCTCATCGATCCAGAGTTTCAGCTGGACCGAGTGGAGAGCGGGGATGGGGAAAGGTCAAGTGCATTGCCGACGGAGGCAAGAGGGAGGCATCAAGGGGGGGCAGGTGGGCTGGGAGCAGTGGGGGGTGTGGGAAGAGGCCGTGAAGGGGTCGTGTGCGCGGGGGACACTGTGGCGGACTCATCCTAGGCTCCGAGGGCCAGGGCGCTGTGGGAAAGGGATGGCAAGGGGCTGTCGGAGGGCGAGAGGGGGGACCGCGCCTCACCTCATGACAATCCTGTAGGAAATGCTGCTGCTCCCGGTTCTCCCGGAGACGGCCCAGGAGCTGCTGCACTGCTTCCTGGTTCTTCCTGTGTCTGTAACAACAGCCCCGTGTGAAACCCTTGAACTTGCCGTAACAGGGCTGCGTCCCTCTAACTGACCTGGACGCCTCCAGTCCTCTGATGGGGACAGTGCCTTTTAGGTGCTCGACACAACCACCCAGGGATCCTAGGTTGAGCGTGGAGCCTCCCTGGTGGACCTCCCCTGGACCCCGTGTGAGGGAGCAGAACTCCCCCGCCCACGGCTGAGGCCCTCCCTGGTCCCTGGGCTCTTCCTCCTCTGCCTTTTTTTTAATGTCTTTTAGTTCCCTTTTACTGCTTTTTTTTCTGTTTTATACTTTTTTAAAAGATTTTATTTATTTATTTTTAGAGAGGGAAAGGAGAAAGAGCGAGAGCGAGAGAGAGAGAGAGAGACAGAGAGAAATATCAATGTGCGGTTGCTGGGGGCCGTGGCCTGCAACCCAGGCATGTGCCCTGACTGGGAATCGAACCTGCGATGCCTGGTTCGCAACCTGCACTCAATCCACTGAGCTATGCCAGCCAGGGCTCTTCCTCCTCTGCTTGGGCCAGCCCCCGGCCCACCGGCCAGCCTGACCGCCGAGTTCCCCCCCTTTGAGGCCACCCCACTGTCGCTTCCTCTCGGGCCCATCCCTGGCCCGCCGCCCTCATCGTACCTCCTTTCAATGGAGTCTGCCTTCTCACGGATCTTCTCGGCGTGGACATTGCCTTTGGACACCAGCTGGCGCCCGGCCTCCAGGAGCCCGCGGATCCGCTCCCCGTTGGCGTCCATGGTGCTCATGAAGTCCTCCAGTTTCTTGATGGTGGCATCGGCAGCCTGGAGCGTCCCCGGCATCTCCGTGTGAGACAAAACGTATTCCTGTGGGGGAGGGGAGGTAGCGAGCTCACTCTTCAAAACAGAACTCAGCTCCTGGACCGTGGAGGCCGACCAGGGAGGGGCGGGGTGGACCGTCCAGCCCTGGAGATGGTGGAGATAGCCCGAGTGTGCCGAGTCTCAGAAAGTTACCAAGGAGCCCGGCTGGAGACCCGTGGACAGTCCGAACCCCATTCTGTCGTATTCCTACCTATCGATTCAGTTTCTTTAGGAATTACGTGACAAGCCAGTTTATGTCGGTTTTAGTAAGTCACATTCACATCTTTTTCTTTCTCCCATTTTTTTTTCTCCCACAGATTCTTCTCGTTCATCCTGCTTACCCCACCCATGGCCATTTCCGTCCCACCCACCACTCTCCGGCACATCCCCCCTCTCCCCCACCCCCACCCCGTGCTCTCACCTGGCTGCTGAGCACGCCCTCAGCCTGGCGAGCGTCCCGCAGGAACCCCTGGAAGCCGTGGGCCTGGGCCAGGCGGCCCTGCCGGCTCTCCCACATGCGGCCCAGCTCCTCCCAGCCGGTTCCCAGGGCTTCGAGGCGCTGCCTGAGGAAGAGGCACTGGGGATCGGCCTGGTCCCGGGTCACCTCCTCACCCAGGGTCCGCAGCCGGCCGTACTCGCTCTGGGCCCGCTCCACCTCTCCCCGCAGGGCGGCGTGCTGGGCCAGGAGGGCCTCTGCCTCGGGCAGGGTGGCCGGCCCTTCTTCAGAGGCCACAGCGGTCTGCGTGCGACCCAGCCACGCCTGGAAGTCGTCCAAGCTGCGCAGGAAGTCCTGCAGCCGCCGCGCCTCACCCAGCGACTCCTCTCGGCGCCGCATGGTGGCCCTGAGGTCCTCCCAGCCAGCCTGCACCTCTCCAAGCCGGGCGTTGATGGCAGGGGCTTGGGCGGGGTGGCCAGCGGCCAGGGCATTGGCCTCTTGAGTCAGTTCACCCACCCGGGCGGCGATGGCCTCCAGGTCCCGCTCGGTGCCGGCCAGCTTGCGCTGCAGCGCCAGCACCCCAGCCAGGTCATTGCCCAGGCCCTGGGTGGACTCGATGACCTTGGTCTTCTCCCTCATCCAGGCCTGGGTCTCCGTGCACTCCAGGTGGTAGTTCTGGATGCTCAGGGCTGACGTCAGGGCTGCCTTCTTGCCGTCCGCCAGGGACCGGAACTGCTGCCACCTGGAGGCAGAGGGCGGGTCTGAGGTCTGCAGTGGCTCAGCAACCCCGCCCGGTCCAGTTACCTCTGGAAGCTCCTGCCCTGCCTCTCCCCCGCTTGGTGTACTCTGCCACCTGCTCCATCCTCTTGTCTCCCTGTCCAGGCCCCGGCCTCTTCACATGACCTTGACCCCCAGCATCTTCCAGACCACCTCCCCGCCTCATACTCCCACCTCCAGCCCTCCCCAGTCACCTGTGGTTGAGCTGCTTCTGGGTGCTGACGATGCTGTCCTTGCCCGGGGGGTTGGCCTTCAGCAGCTGCTCCGCAATGTCATTCACGGCAGTAATTCGTGCTGCGAGGGCATTCATTTCGGGCTCCAGGGTCTCGAACCTGAGGGGGCAGCAGAGCTGGGTGTGACCGGTGGGAGGTGGTGATGCACCGGCCGACCTTCCTGGGTGCTCCTGACACCTCCTCTCCATCAACGTGAAGCTGATCTATAGCAGCCTCTGCGCCTCTTACCGACAAGGCTCATAGTACCCGTGGGTCAAGGGGAAGCCCCTAACTCACTCCAAACAAGCAGAAATACTATCCTCTCTAGAGCTGCTCCAAAAGACGTGAAAGTTAAAGGTCAGCAACAGCTGCAAAGTGAACTAGTCCTGGCGCAGCACCCCACCCTTTATCAGAACCTCCCTTATTCCTCCGGGCCTCACCCCTTGGCTGCCTACCTACTAATACGTGTTAAAAGTGAACTGATAACCAAAAATATTTAAGTGATAAAGATGGGAAGCATGACTTCTCCCAGGGCTATTTTACATTCTCGCAGACCAGAGCCTGCAAACGTTTTCTGCAAAGGGCCGCATAGTGAGTATTTCGGGCTCCGTGGGCCACAGCGTCTTTGTCACAAGTGTTCGGCTCTGCTATCTCGGTGCACAAGCAGCCACGGGGCGATACTAGGTGAACGAGTGTGGCTCTGTTCCAATAAAGTTTTATTGACAAAAATCAGCCTGCAGGCTGGCTTGGCCAAGGGTTGGAGGTTGCCGACCCCTGTCATAGGATATATTGAAAACTAAAAAAAAAAAAAGTCTTTTTTGCTATTTTTAAAACTACCAGGAAATCTGACTACAGACTGTGCAGCAGGAGACAGACAGCAGTTGCTAATTTTGCTCGATGCAATAATGGGATTGTGGTTCTATAAGAAACATGTCCTTTCTGGGTGATGTTTAAGGTTATTCTGTAAATAAAGCTACTCTGTGAGGGGTCAATCGCTGTCTCTGTCTAAAGGTTTACAATGTGACAGCCTGAGCTATTTCAAGTCCACATGCACAATTAAAAAATAATTTACTATATTTAAGCCCTGGCTGGCGTAGCTCAGTGGATTGAGCGCGGGCTGGGAACCAAAGTGTCCCAGGTTCGATTCCCAGCCAGGGTACATTCCTGGGTTGCAGGCCATAACCTCCAGCAAGCGCACATTGATGTTTCTCTCCCCCCCCCCCCTCTCTCTCTCTCTCTCTCTCTCTCTCCCTCCCTTCCCTCTCTAAAAATAAATAAATAAAATCTTAAAAAAATAATTTACTATATTTAAGAATACGTCCTCATAGTTGTTAAAGGACAGCATCTGGAGAATATAGAGATGAAATGATAATATTGGAGATTTGCTTTAAAAAAAAAATCAATCACCTGGCTGGTGTAGCTCAGTGGATTGAGAGCGGGCTGCAAACCAAAGTGTCGCAGGTTCGATTCCCAGTCAGGGGACATGCCTGGGCTGCAGGCCATGACCCCCAGCAACCACACATTGAGAGAGAGTTTCTCTCTCTCTCTCTCTCTATCTCCCTCCCTTCCCTCTCTGAAAATAAATAAATAAAATCTTTAAAAAAATCAATCAAATAGGGCAAGAAGACACTGACAATTACTGAACCGAGATGGCCGGTATGTAGGAGCCTGCTGCATAACATTTTTTACTTTGGAGTATGTTTAGCATTTTTCATTAAAATAGAAAAAAAAAAGACTCAGGGATTTAGCAACAGCAGGCACTCACCTCAAGACCTGCCACCCCTCATCCCTCCCGCCAGCCGCCCCCAACTCCACGAGGCCATCCCAGAGGGCACTGCGGGGTGGGCGGGGCCTACCTCTGCTGCACCACCTCCAGGTCCTCCAGGCGCTCCGGCAGGGCGAGCCCGTTGAGCCACTGTTCCTTCTCCTCCACCCACAGCCCGCAGGCCCCGGCCTCGCTGAGCATGGTGTAGCGCGCCAGGGCGGCCTCCAGGGCCCGCGCACGCTCGCCCGCCCGGGCCCGCAGCTCCTCGTATTGCCGCTCCAGGGTGGGCACCCGGCCCTGCACCGCCGGCGTGCGGCTCAGCGCCATAGGCAGGGCTGCAGCCTGTTCCCGCAGGGCATCCAGGGTTGGCCGGTGGCCGCGGATCTCCTCCTCCAGGGCCCGGTGCTGTCGGGCCAGGGCCTGCGTGGAGAACTCATCGTGCCCCAGCTCGGGGCTGGACACCAGGCGCAGCGCGTCCACCAGCCAGGCCTCCATGTCGTTTGCGTCGGCCTGGAACTGGTAGAGGCTGGCGGCCTGGGCGAGCTTCTGGGCGCGCTCCTCCGCCAGAGCCTCCAGCCGCTCCCACTGCGCCTGGAGCTCGGCTGCCCGGGCGGTCGCCTGGCCTGCCCCAGGGTGGCCCTCGGCCACTAACTGCTGGCCTTGCTCCAGCGTGAGCTTCAGGGGCCCTAGCCGGCCGCTCATCTCGTCTCGCAGGGCCGTGTGCTTGTTGAGCAGGCGGAGGACGCCGGTCAGGTCCCGGCCCGTTTCTGCGGAGGCCAGCAAGTGCTGCTGCTCCCGCACCCAGGCCTCCAGCTCGCCCACTTCCCAGAGGAAACGCCAGAGGCGCCGGGACTCCTCCAACCGAGCGCGCCTGGCTGCTGCCAACTCGCACAGCGCCTCGTAGCTCTGCTCCAGGGTGGCCACCCGCTCGGATACCAGCTGTGGGTCGCATGGTTTGTATTCTGAAAAAGTCAGGGTGCAGGGTCCAGAGCTGTGCCTCAGCCCTCCTGCCGCTCCCACATTCCTCCCGGGCACCGATCCCGCCCCCTACACTCTTAGGGCTCCCTCCCTAGTCCTTCACCCACCACCCTCCCATCACCCTTCCCGTCCCTGGGCTTTCCCAGTCTTGCTCTTAACGTTCCAGCTCTTCACGTTCTCCTTCCCAGCCCCTCCCTTTTCCAGTTCCTTCCCGCTCTCACCTTTCCCTGGGTCACAGAAGCGCAGGGCAGAGGCACTGACGGCCCGCACCCTCTCAGCCTGCACGGCGATGTCGGCTTCCACCAGCTCGTGCAGCTGCAGCAGGTCCTCCACTCCAGCCAGGTGCTTGCCCAGGTCCTGGGACTGCAGCCGGCCCTGCCAGGCACATGCACACGCTGCTGCCGGTCCGAGGGCCTCCGGCTCCTCCTGCCCCTCCTGCCAGGCCTCTTTCAGCCCTGCCGCCCACCTGTGTGTGTCCTGTGCCCTCTCCTTCTCCTGGGCCAACCACACCTCCCGACCTCTCTGGGCAGCTCCAGGTGTCACACCCAGGTGAGCACACCTGCTCCTGCCTGTCCGTCCTCCCTCACACACACAGCGACACCCCAGTTCTGTCCGGCACCCTGGCTTCTTTGTACTCAACTCCCCTCCTGTGAAATGACCGTCTCGCTAAATCCTGCTCCCGGAATCTCCACTCTGACTTCTTGTCTCGGCCCCAGAATCATCGCCTCCTACTGTCACAGCTCAGCCCCGGCACCCCAGCGACCTTCGGTGCCTCTCTAGACCCATCTTTATCCCCGTCCGTCACCTCTGTCACCACAACGGCCTCTGCCCAGTCTCTGA